>NW_015150458.1:2920331-2923760 GCF_000732505.1 Cyprinodon variegatus | reverse complement strand
GTGATAGTTGCTGGAAATGGGCCTCTATACACCTATGTGGATATTGCACCAAAACCAGACATTTGCAGCTAGAATAGTCATTTACCACATTAGCAATGTATAGAGTGTATTTCTTTAAAGTTAAGACTATTTTAAAGTTATCTTCATTGAAAAGTACAGTGGTTTTCCTTCAAATATAAGGACATTTCAATGTGACCCCAAACTTTTGAACGGTAGTGTATGTGCAAATTAAAAATTTCAATTGACCTTTAAAAATTGAAATACTTGCTCTCAGTTAAATTCAGAGCTGCTTGAACTCATGCTTCGCAATATTAATTTCAAATTATTTGTTTTTGCAAGGTTTTCAAAAAAATTAATCAATGCTAATATTTGATCTTAATGAAATAGAATTATATATATATATATATGTACTTATATATGTATATATATGTATATTATATATATTAAATATTTATATTTGATATATATAATATTAAATATAAATATTTATCTTGCACATCTAAAAAATATATAGCAATATCTTTCAAAATATTTAAAATTTTAAGATTTATTTCTCATGTCTTAATCAGGATCATTGGGTGGGTGGGGCGGCCCACTAGCGCCCTTTATTGGCCAGCCGGCACTGATTTGGAGCATGCTAAATTAAAGAGAATTTAAGAACTCAAGAACATAAGAACTTATCGTTTACTCTGGACGAGTTTATAAAGGATGGTGAGCGATGATTTGTTTTCATTACCTGTTTCCTCTATTAAAGATCCTTCGTCGCCTCTGTCTATGATCCTAATGCATTCAAACCCTCCTTTTTTCTAGAAAGTTTGCAGGGCCATCCTCAAATTATTTCTCTGGCATATCAACCTAAAGGTGTTCAAGATGCTATTTCTAATCAATCTCCATCAACACTTGCAAGGTTGAAGGAGCTATGTGCAATTATGAGCCTTTTTGACGTTTAGAGAATCATAAACCCGAACCAAAAAATACTACGCTTTACTCCAAACCCACCAATCCCTATTAATAATTTACTATTTTCTAGTGTCTAGATAGGCTTTACAGAGACTGTAAGCATACTTCCCCTTGGTGGGGCAATTTATTGATAATGACTGGCATGAAACAATAGTCTACCAAATCTACATTTATCTGCAACCATGACTAAGCCTGGATTATTGGTCAGCAAAGATCCCCATTACCTAAGTAATGGTGATTTTTTTTAACCTAATTTCTCTGTAAGCAAAATCCTTTTTTTTTCAATTGATTTATCTAGGATCATAAATCTATTGTTATGTTTTTAACAGAAACATGTGTTGTGATTTTCTGTATATTCAATTCCCATCCAGGTTTGATGCCATATTAATGTTGTGAATAACTGTTATATTCAATTCCAGGCCAGCTGGGAATCCATATTTTCTGATACTTTAAGATATTTATTGCCCTCCCAGGTAGGGGTGGCATATACCTTTTTAATCAGATAGTATTTGGACTATCATGTATAGTTTATTAACACACGCCCTACTAGCATTGTGTTAGAACAATAAATGAAAGAGTGATTGAAGCTCAAATCATGGTCAAACAGATAATTATGCACATACATGGAATAATTCACCACAACTTCTGTTCAAAATATAAGAGTTTATTAACAAAAATCATTCAGCTCCAAGTCCCCAAGATATTTCAGTTAACAACTCTTGATAAAAACCAGTGAAACTCAACTAAACTAAACTGCTATATACAAAGAGGAAGTGGAAATATGGTTGAAAACCATATTAGAGTTTAAGATGGATCTTGTGTTTGAAAACCAAAGTTTATCTGAAAGAATTTGGGATATGGTCAAATTAACTTTTCACTAATTTAGAGAAATTGGAATATTTTCAGACCAATTCACAATGCAAATTCATGAGTTGAATAAAACATATATATTAGATTCTAGAAAGGCAAATGCATGTTTGCATAAAAAGGTCCAAAGATTTATTGTCCCTTGTTTTAAAAGTGATGTACTAGGTAAGCGTGGGGAGATTGGAACCGAGGGAGGCTCGATTGAAGTGTCCAGTGATGAGCAGGAGAGAGGGGGGTGTTGTGTCTGCAGCCTGGTTACTGCGCTGTGGGTCCACTCGCACGCAGCTGTGAGGTCTGCAGACGGAGAAATGTACACATAGAGCATGATCACATTCCCTCTCACATCAACTCTCATGGAAGATAGTACGGGCTCCTGCTCACCATGGGTAGCTCCATCTCCGGGGAGCATATCTGTTCCTTCAGGTAAACATGTGCACTGTTGCACCATCTCTTACTCATAAAAATTGCCAGCCGCCCTCCTCTTTTTTCCTCTCTGCCAAAATCCTGTCTGCGCGGATGAGTTTAAAGCAGTCCAGGGAAACCACTGAATCAGGGACAAATCCATCTAACATCCATCTCTTAGGACTTACTGTATTTCTTGGACCCAAAATGTTTTTGTGGAATTCCAAGATATTTGGAGCAATTATTTATTATATTGTAAGTGAAATTCTTTGCAATAGCCTTTATGTTGATCAGTTTTTAATCCAATTGTTGTGTTTCAATTTATTGGAGTAGTCAGACAAAGGGAGATGTTATGGGACAAATAGATCAACAGATCTACTTTGAGGTTTTTGTTCTTGTACTGTAGTAAAGCTTTTTGTTCTTGTACTGTGTAAATGTTAAAACACTACTGTGTAAATGTTAAAACATTTACACAGTAGGGATCTCTAAAATCTGTCCAGCTCCCAGTTTTTGTTTTCTGTTTGAGAAATTTTGTACAGACCGCTTCATTGGTTTGTATCACCTAATCCCTTCTTTGTCCAAAGAAACTAATGATGCCCCTGCCACTGATGCTTTCATTGTAATATGCAAAAAAAAAAATAAAAAATAATGCATTAATACTAATTGTGGCACAGATATGTTATGAAATTATTTTGTCTGCATTTTTATTTAGTAGTATGTAAATGTGCATGTTTGTTACTTTCTTTTTGGATTCCTTTATTTCTGTACATTATTGTCAGTAATGTACAGAACAGTGCGTTTATTCATTGAGTAGCTGAAAGGTCAAAACTTGGATCAAGGTGACTTAGTGATTCCAAACAAGCAAATTAGGTACTTACTAATAGGCTTGTCTGCTAACACTGCAAAAGACAACAAATTAAAAGACAACACTCTCACTCTATGCCTCTTGCCACCAATTTCTTAATGAAATCTGGCTCTTCTCTCCGTACCTTCTTCTTCTTATTGTAATCAGTCCCTTCTGGGAAAAGGCTTAGAGTTTAACCTCCTCAAAGTCAATTTATCTTCTTACCCTCTTATCTTTTTCTCCTGCATTCTTACACGGTATCATCAGTTTACCTTCAGTTTATATCTGCTTACACGCACACATAAATATACATTCACTATATATATATATATATATATATATATATATATATATAT
>NW_015150458.1:2913118-2918096 GCF_000732505.1 Cyprinodon variegatus | reverse complement strand
CAACTGTTCTTCTTCACTGAATTTTTTTTTTTATGTAAGAGGTAAAATGTAAATGGAAAAATCAGAGCTTAAAATAAAACTCAAGATTTGTACTTTTTTATGTTGTGTAATTTTCTTTTTCTTCGAATTGATATTATAAAACTGGTATCGAAAAAAGTATCGTTCAGGAAACCTGTATCGAAGTGAAGGTATCGGTATTGGTACCAGCACCGAAAATTTTTGAACAATACCCAGCCCTACATAAAAGTCATAAATAGGACAGGTGACATAGGGAAGCCCTGTTGGACATACACCGAGAACAAGTCCGACTTAATGTCGGCATTAGAACTGGCATTAAGTGGACCAATCTCAAGCTTCATTTGTACAGAGACAGCCCGTAGTAAACTTCCTGTCAAAACATATTACCTAAGTGCCCCCCGGAGCGCACGTCAAGGGACATGATGAAATGCCTTCTCAGGTCCGCAAAACGCAATAGGACTGGTTGGGCAAACTCCAAAGCACCCTAGAGGTTTCTGCAGAGAGTGTAGAGCTGGTCTACTCTTCCACAGCCAGGGGAGGCTGAGGTTCGACAGCCAGCCACATGAAGAATCACACAGAGAACCAGTGAGTTTTACCATTTTGTGTATGTTACGCCCCCAAGGTCTAAGGGTTTTGGGGAGGTAACATAAAAATGTGTCCAGAGAAAATAAGTGGAATGTAAAATGATTTATTACAAAAGATGGTCCAAACAAGTTAGGCTAAGTTAAACTCAAAACAACCCAAAAGAAAAGACAAAGGGAGCACCAAACCTCTCGAGCACAAGCTTCCAGCTTGTACAAAGTCCACCTAAAGCAGATTCAACAATATACTGAACAACTGAGAGCAAAGAGTTCAAACTGCCCAAAACAGTTGTAAACACCAAAGGTGGGGGAACAGCTTAACAAAACCTCTTCCTACTACTGAAAACTTTCCAGGAGCCTTTTGTATGGTGCAGGCGGGCCTCATCGACATCTAATTGGCTTGACAATCTTCTGCTGGTCCAATGATGTCACTGCTCCTCCTCAGCCTTCAGGCAGCCAACAAGGAAGATTTCTGTCAGAGCTGAACATGCATAAGAAAAAAAGCCCGCACAGTCTTAAAAGGCCAGGGGATGTAACAGTTTACAAGCATCAATTATCTGGAAGCGAAGAACTGCATGAAGTCAATTGAACTTTCTGGTTGGTCTGAGGGGAGAAAACAAGCGGATCAAGAAGGTGTTGGTTGATGGCAACTAATGACTGACCGATTTGCTTAACTGAGAGATGACGGGGAGGTACCATGGATCTATAGGGGTTTGATTCAACAGGCTTTGTAGACTGAACCCCAGAGGTCCAGGAGGATGTGAGAGAGATCTGAGAGCAATGATAGAGACATCATACTGGAGAGCGGACAGGCATGTGATAAAGACTGAGAACTGCTGTACTTAGGTAAGACCTTTTCCATGAGGATCAGAGACAAAATGAGGTTCCCTGGTTGTCTAGAACAATAACAGAGTCTACATTAAAAGAGATTCAAAAGAAGACACATGTCAACAAGAGAGATATACCTGCTATAGGTCTTTGGCTGCACTACCAGCCACCAGCAACCAGCAGCAACTTTATTTTAATGTTGTAATGATAGACTTAACAAATGTATTATCTACTACTGATTATATGATAAGATGGAAACACCTACTAACAGTCAATACAAAATAACACCAATAAAGAAAGGTTTACAAATGAAGGGATGAATAAAAATGAAAGATATTAAATTTTAGCATGAGCTGGAGATCTGTGAAGTCTGAATAGAAATCTTTTTTTCATCACATATTACCACTAACAACTTTTAAAATGAAAATAAAAGACAAAAACAAAAATGAGCTCTGCAAACTTGTAATAAAAGGTGAGATTTTAAAGTCAAGTTTTAAGATATACAGTACACCTGCATCCACTGATTTCTGAGTATTAGGTTAAGGAGAGGCAGAACTTCCAACCTGCATAACAGTTGCAATATGGAACAAAATGTAGCTAGAATACTTGGAGAAAAGTATAAAATCCTACATACTAAAACTACTACATGCTTTAAAATCTAAATAGAGAAAGAAAATCATACTAAGATTAAACTTTAAAGTGTTAGTTTTAAGAAGGATAGCCATGACCTCCAAAAAGAACATTTTCCTTTCTTAAGCATTACCTGTTTTTATCTCTTTGTGTATCCATTTATTTAAACTGTCAAACTGTAAACTCTGATACAAACGAGAGCCAGTGAGCAGCAGAAAATGTGACATATTTTTTGTTTGCCCTTGGAGAGATTAATTTACAGTTAAAGAGTTTGGTCAAGGTGGATACTGTGACGGTTTACACCCTGTCGTAAGCAAAACCATGATGTAAAGAGGGGCATGAAACCCTTTGCATACTGATTTGAAGGAGGTGATAGAACATGCTTTTACCAAATAGCAGCAAAATACATAAGTTTCTTTCGACATTTAAAATAATGTAATGTAACATTTTCAGCTATTGCCAAAATTTGTAAAATTTTGATTATATAAATAAAGATGGCTAAAATGAAGATGGTTAAATTATTGATAAAAAATTTGGGGTTGAAAATTTTGAAAATAGAGACCTCACGAACTTTGAAATGAGGTTGCAACAATGTTGGTCACATGCTTCTGGATCCAGTACAGTAGCAATAAGTCCTGATGATGAAATAGTTGCTTTTAATCTAATTGTATATTTTTATTTTGTTTATTTGTAACAGTTTGATTATGATAAATTGATCTTTCTTATGTGTTTTCTTTCAAATGAAATGGGATGATAAACCTGTAAATTGCTTTTATGATTATGAGATCACAGCTCTACTATATTTTGTTTACCCATACATACTGTAAGCCATAAGATGCCATTGCTTATAAAGCATCAAACACAACAAACACAGATTCACATTTAACCAACCCTGAATTTATATGCTTCAAATATTAAAGACAAGCAAGGAGAGGAGACGGAAGCAAAGAGGCTTAGGAATCAAGGGATGTGGTTGGTTGAACTTCATTAAAGATATAAAAACCTTAAACATGCAGTCTAGAGTCTGCAAATATTAAAGTGGGGAACGTTTTTGTATGAAATTACTTTATTTGATTTCAGATACCATTTACACATCTAAGGTTTGAAAACATACATGTATAGGGTCAAATGTAGAGACTATCAGGTCGTATTTCTTGTTTGTTTTGATAATAGCTTTAATAAAAGGTCATCAGTTGACTTTGTAATTTCTTCAGGGTGTTGAAAATATTACTTTTTTTTCAAGCTCTAGAGTATAATACACTATCTGTCATCAACCATCATAATTTATTAATTATAAACATTATTAGTACTAGAGGAGAACTTTGGTAAAGGAATACTGATTGAATGACCAAAACTTTGACACAAAATATACTGCAAGACTTTTTGTGCTTTAAAAATATTTAACTCTATCTGTTGATGTCTAAAGTAAATAGTTCTGTCATGCTGTGAGATAATTTGCATAATTTTCTGTGTAAGTTTGGTAATTTATGAAAATGTAACTAAGCCTCCCCTCTTTTGTTTACTTGATGCAGCCTCTAGCCAAACACTTTCCTTCAGAATTACAAAGGAAGCTGTAAAGAAGTCATCCATTCTTTAACATCACTGAGGATAAAACACCAGTTAGCTGCAGGGTAAACATTCATAGACACTTTTGTGGACAAACCACCCCCCCCCAAGCCCATAAATGTGCACTAAACCTTGCATTTTTTAGAATACAGGTTTGAAAAGCGCACCCTCTTCTCTAATTTAAAAAGATCAAGTCCTTTGGTTTGCAATAGTCGAACATTTGAATTTTGAATCCACAATTTTGGGACTGTTCTGGTGCTCTTCAATTTGTTCAGAAAATATTTACCCATGAAATTTAAATGTCAATCAGTTCATATCATGTTATCTTGCAAGTTCTGTATACACCAATGCATTCTGGTTTTTGTTCTGTTTTGGGCCGCTTCTTATTTCCAGTCCTGTTTTGTCTCTCATTCGCATTTCCCTCAGACCTAGCTACTCCCATGTTTTCCAGGTAGTGCAGTAAAACCAAGACTGAATAAGAGATTCAACTGAACCCAAATGAGATTCTTCTGTTACTGCTATGAATAAAAGAGACTTTCAGTATAAATAGCGTATTTGCTGCTTCCTGTTAAAGAACACTACATGTGGTCATAGATAAGGTTCTGACCTCTGGTCAGGCATTTCTTTTACTAAAGAAGAATGACTGTTAACATTTTTATGAAAGGAAAAATGCCTTGTAGAAATTCGCATTGTAGAAACTGTTGTATGAGTTTATGTACAAATTCATAAAGACAAGGAGAAGGATGGGCACATCTGTTTGCAAGAAATTTCTCATTTTCAAAGGAATTTCTATCATTCATATAATAGGCAGTATTAAGACTACATCTTTTTCTGCATTTAAAAATAATATCCTCTTTGTTAATGGATAATGCAGGGAAAAAATAAAAGGTAAAACCTGATCTCAATAGGAGACAATAAGGAGGGTGTTTGGTGAAAATGTTCTTGCCAAGGTGGGAATTGTGTAAATCAGAGATCTTTAACAGGGGGTCCATGGCCCTTAGGGGTCCGAGGAGGTACTATATGAGGGTCATGAAAGTTTTGGTTGATTAAACTTTTATTTTATATTCCCCCTGCAATTTTTTCCGCTTATTGAAATGTCTTTAAATACACATTAACATGAATTCAACACATTCAGCGACACACAGGAGCTCTTTTAAGCTGAGCACCGTTTCATTCACAACACCTGTCCCATCAACGAGAATCAGAGTCAGAAATACTTTAATAATCCCAGGGAGAAATTGCTTTCATTACAGGACTCCATCTGTAATAGAGTGACTATAGGACCAGTTTGATATAACACGATTTCATGCAATATATATATATATATATATATATATATATATATATATATATAT
>NW_015150458.1:2877770-2911395 GCF_000732505.1 Cyprinodon variegatus | reverse complement strand
ATATTCATTGCAGAAAAAGTACTAAATGGATAAGAGGTGCTATTTAGCACGTTTTAAAGACCAAATCCTTTTAGCACGCTGTTGATAGATCAGTTTGTACATTTTTTAGCGTGCGCAGTGAAATAGCTCACGTTTTTATACACGCAAACCTTTGATAGATCCGGCCCCTGGAGCGTTATCTCCAAGCCTAAAGAATATTATTCTTTATAAGATTCTGAGAGAAAGTTATAGTTGGTGATCGGATTCACCTACCATCTAATTTTTTTTCCTTCTTTCAGGTCCCACCCTCTTGCAACAGGCTGGTGGATGTTCTAGCAGTTGACATTGTACATTATCCTCCTGTCAGCCTAAAATTCACCACAGCTCTAGCCCGATTACCAGTTGGAATACAGATCTGTAATTTTTAGTGGCCATTGCAGGTCCCTAGGTAAGCCTTAAAATACCTTCTAATTTATGTTATATAACATACACTCATATAGCATTTCCACACCACAGGATACCTTCAGGAAGTAGATGATTCAGAAAATCCACTGATCACATATGCTAAAACATAACACTATTTTATTAGCAAGCATCAGGCAGAAAAAAGAATTAGCCCAATAGCAGCAAGAGATAAGCAAAATATACAGTTAACAATCAATCCAGTTTTACCGGTGAAACCCCTTTTAATTTTGTTTTGGCTGGACAGTTATGTTAGGGACACTAGACCTAGTTCCTAAAACTATGAATCCAGGTCATAGCCATTTTACGGAATGGCTATGACCTTACGGATGACTGAGAACCTTCATCAGCATATGAATCCAGTACATCAAATTCCTCTTCTCTGGGGTCCTGCTCAATACTTATCATAACAAGTAAAAATAATCTAGTCTGACACCCTGATTCTAAGGATAACCACCATTCTGTTAATCAGCAGATAGAGTAGTTTCTCTCTGAATAAAATAAAAAAATCAACATCCATTGGTTCATCACTTTAACCCATTTTATGAACCCCCACGTGCTGGCCTGGTCTGGTTTAACTTGTGTTTCTTTGGCTCTCCAGGAACCCTCTCCTTTCCCTAATTCTTTTACCAGTGATTTTTTTTTTATTCTAGCGTTAAAAAGAAAAACATTTTCATCCCCTTGCCAGAAATGACAATTTGTTTCTTCCTTCTTCTTCGCACAGGGCATCTTGTCTTTCGTACTCATCATGGCCGATTTTGAATCTTCTCTATAAAAATCCTGAAAATAATTATATTCTTTGTTGACAAGTTTTATTTTGACTTTTTTTATTCTGTTGGAGGTCTAGTCTGATCAATCTACCTTTTGTGGCTCATCGTGGATGCTATTGAATATTTCCTATGTTAATCCTGAAAATATAATATTCCCCTGGCTGGATACCACTTTTGTTTCTTCTTTCCATTGGAGGTCTGGTCATTCAACTTTTGTCTAACTCTGCCTGGTTGCTCATTACTTCTCATCTGATCCACCTCCTCCTGCCTCTATTTAAGGTGCTTGCATCCAATCATCAAAGCCAGATTATTCTTGTTCTCTCGAGCCAGTGGTGAGAGTGGTTATAGAGTACCTTGGTATTATTGATTTTTTGATCCTGTCCTGCCTCTTAACCACTGAGCCTGCCTATTCCAATCTGAATTGTATGCCTTAGCTGTCTTCTGACAGCTAAGGAAAACCTCCTGATCTCTGACCCTGTCTGTTCCTGTTCTGATCTGTTTGCCTGACCTGGCTTTGGACTCCTGGACCTGTGAGCCTGCCTGTTCCTGTTCTGTTTGCCTGATCTGGCTTCGGACTCCTTCATGTTCTCCGGGGTTGCAGCATCTGGGACACTCTGGGCAGTGCCCGCCACATCTTGTTGGCAGCCCACCGGCTGGATTGTACCTCGTTCTCTGGCTATGGACTGAACTTGTAAGCCAGAGTTTCCTGCCTCAGATGCCCTAGCCGCTACAACTACAAATCAGTGTTTAATAAACACCTTTGAGTTATCCCACTGTCTGTCTTGCCTACTGGGTCCCTCTGTTCTGAGTCATGACAGTTTGACACAGTGGGCTCTTCCTTATTTGTCACTTCCTCCTTTAAAGTAACTTCAAAAATCCCATTTCATCCACAGCACCTTCTACATACTTCCTTTCTTCATAAGCCATAGCCATAGCAATGAACAGCTGAGGGAAGCAATACTAAGACTAGCGTGACACAATCCAGTCAGTTATAATGTTGGCTGAGAATTCATCACTCAGGTCTATGATTTCTTTAATAATGAGGAGTACTTTGATAATTCTTTGTTGGGAAAAGAAAAGAACTTCAAATCATCAGTTTTACTTGTCAAAGTACAAGGAATTTGCTGTGGGGGTAAGGTGCTAAACATAGACAAACATACTGCCCGCAAAAATCAATTTGGAAATGGGCTGCATGGTGGCACAGATTATTGCACTGTTGCCATGCAGCAAGAAGGTCTTAGGTGCAATACCTGGCCTATGGTCTCTCAGCATGGAGTTTATTTGTTTTCATCTAGTCAGTGTTGGTTCTCTCAGAGTACTCTGACATCAGAGTAAGAATTCATGTTTGAAGGGTTATTAACAGTAACGATGGACCAAATCGAAAAAAAATGGTAAGACTAAGTAAGGAACATAAATTGTGCAAATTGTAATTATGAAAATAATTTTTTTAAGTAGAAACACTTCAATTTCGAAATAACGGTTTGATCAGGTGGTTTTTCAGTCATTTCGAGGTTCTTATATTTCGCAAAACTGCAATACAAACACTTTTTTGCATCACATTAGTCGTATGATCTGCAGCTGGATCTAACTGCCTTTTAAAATACCAATAAGTAGAACTGTAGCAGTTGGATAATGATGACTGAGGACGTGGCTGAAATATGCACATTTACATCCGCCCCCTCCATTAGGTTTTCAGAGTGTTCACATGAACAAATGGATGTATGTGTAATTTACTTGTATTTGTTTTGTGATCTAAATGACCCAAATTTAAAGGTTTGTATTTTCAAAATTTGCAGAATATCAACAGTTTGTGAACACTTGTAATTTAAGTTGTACACAGGGTTTCCACTGTTAATGACGGCATAATTTTTCATGGCTTTAGGCATACTTCCTGTTAAATCACTGAAGTTTTTTTCATCATGGTGAAGCAGTAGGGACTAGAGTTGCACTTATATTAGCCTTTGAAACAGCATACCTCAGTACAACAGTTTGCATCTCAGACCAAAGTTTATCATACATTGATCTAATTTTACATAGTGTTTTATATCACGTGTTTGTTCACGAAAGATTTTGATTGGGTTTTACTGTAAAGATTGAAGTGAAAATGCCAATCAGGATCCCTGAAATTCTGTACATTTTTACTACCAAAATACAGTAATGATTAGATTCTGTAATATACGAAAATATAAACAACATATATTCTGCAGTTGCCAGGACCAGAGGATTCCTATGAGATGCTGTAGGATTTTACCAGGCAGGTAAATAAAAACCACTCCTATCAAAGATAATAGCCCTGCATTTAACCCATGCATATGGAGAAGATAGATTGAACATAAAGGCATCCAGATTTTCTCTATTCAATATAAATTAATTTCTGAAACCTCTACAGAAGCTCAATAGCTGTTCACAGAGTGGAAATTAGCTTAATTAAATAAGGTGTGTGTCCATGCCCAAATGTGTATTAGTTGGAGTCTAGAGTGCACAGGTATTGCCAGTGTATGCAATGTAAAAGGGTGGCAGTCAGGGTGACGGACAGGAAAGAAAACAGAAGACTGAAAAATACTCAACTTGTAGTAAGAGCTAGAGGTGAAAAAGAGTAAACTTGAGAGTTGGACTGGCAGGTAAAAAGAGGAATAATGAAAGATAGTAAAACAAGATTAGAGAGAGAGAGAGAGAGAGAGTGTGAGTGTGTGTGATGGAAACCAAACGTGAAAAGAGTGTCAGAGATCAATAGACAGAAGTAGAGAGAGTAGAAAAAGTGAGAGGGAGGTGAAGAGATGAAAAAGTGTCTGTTGATTTGTTCTCTAACTAGGGAATTGGAATTGATCTTGGTATGTGAGGGCCGACGGCTGTCATGTCATTATGTGTGTATAGGAGCATAAAGGACATGTTTAGAGTTTGTGCGATGTGTGTCTGGGTCCATGCAGGGATATTAGAGAGCAATGGGTCGTCAGAGTGGGTGGTTGGTGATTACCGGCCATTGGACTGATTGACTTACACTGCAAGGCAGACAACAATGCTCAGCTAGGCTTTGATCAGATACTACTTAAAAAGAGTCAAATATATTCAATATCCTATTACTCCTGGGTGATGTTACATTTGATGGGGTTTAATATGGATAAACTGCAAGGTCAAACAGTTAAGGCTCTGGCTGAACCTAATATCCTGCCTTTAAAGAAAGAAAGAGAGCTTGGTCTGAGATATTCTTCACTAAATAAAATCGCTATTTTTTTTTTGCAATGATAAAGACAATTTGGCCATAAAATCGCACTCATTATCTGGAGCAATGGTAAGGTACACGAATTCGAGAGAGATATAGATTTCTCAACAGTAAAACTAATCAAGACACTGACAAACGTATTGTAGCTTACGATATATATGTCTTGATATTAACACAAAAATTAAATTAACTACCATAAAAGCAGATGTGTAATATATTAGCACATTTGTTTCTTTTTTATTAAATAGGATTTATCTTCTTTGATCTGTCAATATGTTCTGACTCATATGCAAGAATGGCTTTTCCACTGCATGCAGTGAAACTAAATTATGTTTATATTGCAAGATTTGTTTTCTGTCTTGTCATATTTACAATCAAAATCCACATCCCCTTCTACATCTTCTTTTGCACAAGATTTCCAGACGATTCCAAATCATATTTTAGCCTCTGTTATTGAGTTAGTATTCATGTAATGCAGGGGTTGAAGGAGATGTAGTGTCAGACTCTAGAATCCGCATGTGCTGTGAAATATTACTGAAAAGCGTAGAGAATGAATAGAGAATATTGCACAGCCATTCAGAAAAAATAGTGTCCCTTCTCTTGTTTGTCTGCTCCTTCTAATTAAACTATACAGGCCAGATATTCCATTTAATTAGTATTTATGAACCCATGCTCTATTCCCCCCTCTGCATGGGCTTTTTATTGATATACGTATAAACAGGTGGCTTGTTGGTCTACTTTCCTTACAAATATTGTTGATATAAATCCACATCTATTTTAATGTTAACACTGATGACTTTTGTGACTTTTCCCACAGCCAGTTTCTTTTCAAGCATGTGCAAAAAAAAACCCAAAAAGACATGTGGTACCGCTGGGATTCTGTAGTTGCATATATTTTTACACAGTGTGATTTTTTTTTTTTTTCTTTCACTGTAGTTACCTTAGGGTCATTGTTAGTCTGTCCATTTCCTCTATCAGCACCTTTCTTTTCGGAGCTCCTCTCAGGAACACCATAATACAATAAAGTCTGCAGACCTCTTAAATGTTGGATTAGCATTCATCCCATAGATAAGATATATTCTCCAAACTTCCTGTCCATAAATCCTGTAAAAATATAAAATAAAAAAAGCTAATTTTCTGATTTAATTTGATTCTTTAAATCAATGCAAAACCATTTTCTAACAGTTTTATCATTATTTTCTTATTAAGCTTCTTTAGAAATGCCTGTACAATATTTATGCCCATAAATGTTCTTAATAGGACAACTGAATGCTTTTAAATGTTGATATATTAATTGTATTTACATGCATTCATATATATATAAACAAAAGGGGACTAATAAAAAAGGTATACATTAAAATATGGTTAAAAATAAAAGTTATATCAACATAACTGAATATGAATTTCTTTTAAGAATGATTTTCTTGTTGGCACTTCTTTATGAATGCCGTATTTTTGGAGTGCTTACTAATGGTTGTTCTGTCAACATATATTCCCATTTGAGCTCCTTAGATCCACAGTTTCTCCCAAGCTACAATGTGTCTCTTGGCTGCTTCTCTGATGAATGCTCTCTTTGTCCAACATGTCAGTTTAGGATGGCTGCCTTGTTTTTCTAAGTATATATTTGTGCTTTCTTTATTTATTTTGTGTATGTGTGTATTTCCAGATGATAGATTGAGCTTAACTCAACGAGATACTCAAAGCCCAAAGGATGCAGTTTTGTAACTGAACCCTGTCTTAAAACTCTCAGCAACTTTATCTCTGAGCAGTTCAGTATATTTCTTGGCCTTATTGATGAGTGCTTTTTTCATGTCCCTTAATAAAATCTTTGAAGGCTTCAAAGAACAGCATTTAGACTGAGACACAATAACATAAAAATTGATTATATGTTCTTGTTAGGTGACGTTAAAATTAAGTGACCAATTTTTTTTCACTTTCATATTTTCACAGCTATAAGTTGGACGGAGGAAAGTAAAGAAAGATCAGTGATTCTATATCTTTTCTAACTTGACTTCCTGCTTAATTGTCCATGCCAGTTTTTATGTTAAGTTTTCTGCCTTGCCATACGCTATATATACTCCTATATCCTTCCTTACTGTATTCTCTTGCCTATCTTCATTAGCTCATTGTTAAATGCCAGATGTTTTTTTTTGTTGTTTTTTTTTTGTAAACCTTGTAGCTAATTTTTCTCATTTGCTCTGAGTCTTCATTTCAACATGCTTTCATCATTATTTTTGTAACATGTTTGTTTTATGTTGATAAAAGCATTTCCTGGTGCTATTTGTGTCCTAACATGTCAGATAGTTCTCATTAAGGATGATTTCTCTATGTTGTTACACTTTGTTACACAACAAAAATAACAAATAAACACTTTAATTAATCCATTAAAAGCCCTGCTTACAAATAAATAGCATTGCAGTTCAAATCTATATTGCAGTTAAACAAATGACATCTTGTCGAAAGGAGATGCTAAAGATAAGCGGGGAAAAAACTTTCAAGCTATTTCCTTAATGGTTGCATTATTGTAGAAACTTTTATAATTGCAGGTACTGTGTTTCTTATATAAGTTTCTCCTCTCATACAAAGTCCCATGAGCAAGAGCTTAGTCTGTGTATGTCTGAACAGGCTTGAGGAAAGTTATTCTCATGCAGCGCAGCGATTCACTGTGTAATCACAGAGAATATGCAATTAACGGGGAGATCTCTCAGTCAACATCACGATTTGTGTATTCATGCACTTGTTTACCTGCTACCTGTCTTTTCCTCCTTCTTAATCCTCTTCCTCTCCAATTTTCCTTTCTGCTGCTAAGCACCTTCTTATTCTCTTCCTCCTATTTTTTAGATCATTACAGAAAGATGTTCTCACTTCCCCTCTCGTCCTGCAAGTCATTTTTTATTTAATGCCCCCTCAATGTCCAATGCTATCATTATTACCACTCCTCCAATCCCCTGCTTCTCTATTCCCCTTACACCTCCTCACAGGCTCCCACAGTCTGCATGTTCATCACATGGCTTTCTTGATTATCATCATCATTCCATCCCTGTTTACTTTCTGAAACCTCCTGCCTTTCCCCTCCACACTTGTACTTCAGCCCACTTAGCCATTGCATTTATTTATTTATTTTTTTTTTTGCCGCTCTGTCTGATTTTCTTCTGATGTGGGAAAAAGATATTTAATACTGTCATATTGGCAATATTGAAAATCTTTTTACAGATGTAAACTTTTATTTTAAAGAATTAAAACTATGTCATTTGATTACTTTACTGGTGAATTTTATTCATTTCAGAATCATTGAAGTTTTAAATAATATCAGTGATTCAACTCAAAGAGTAAAAACATATCATTTATTGATTCTTTGCATTCAAACTGATTTATTTAAAGCATTTTTCTGTTAATTTCGATATATAGCTTACAGGTAATGGAAATGACAACAGCACTAGAACTCATAGTAGTCATCTTCTAGGTATCCTGGACCGGGTCAGGGAGGCAGCAATCTAAGCAGAAGCTTCCCTCTACAATAACCTCCATCATGTATTGGGTTATCCCCTCGTTCTCGTTCTTTCGGTCAGGGTATAACTTTAATGTCCATAGGCGAGAGTAGGAACCTAGACCAACTGATAAATAAAGAGCTGATTCCCAAACCAGACCCCTTTGGCTCTTGGTTGC
This sequence comes from Cyprinodon variegatus, assembly GCF_000732505.1. Lineage (NCBI taxonomy): Eukaryota > Metazoa > Chordata > Actinopteri > Cyprinodontiformes > Cyprinodontidae > Cyprinodon > Cyprinodon variegatus. Next base: position 2,903,298 of record NW_015150458.1, on the reverse strand, counting down.
ACCTAGAAATAGTCCAATATAAACAGTAGCAATGACAGTGTCTGCCGGTGTCCAACATGTACTGGGAACATGTCTGACTTGATGGTCCGGTAAAGGATCCCTGACTCAGTACTCCTGGAGACCCCCCCCACTATGAGAGACACGGTTGAATAAAAATAATGATGCATTTTACATAAAGCACCTTACAGAACAACCAAGGACACCTTACAACAAACAATCAACAAAACACAATATTAGACATTACAAAAAAACTGTGGAGGCAATTACTGAAGGTATGTGGTTTCTTGCTTTTAGAGACGAAAACGAAGAGTGTTTCAAAAAGGGCAGAACGAGTATTGTTATTTACATTGGAAGTGCTATCAACGATGACACCCAGACTCTTGACTTGACAGATGGTGGAATTGTCAATTGAAAAAGAGGAATTGTCAGTCTGGGATAGAACTTGTTTGGGTCCTACTAGAAAGATCTCTGTTTTGATTATTTTAAGTTTAAGGAAGCTCAGGCTTTAATTTTAGTAAGGCTGGGGATGAGGGAGGGAGTTTTGAGTTAGGTTTATCATATAGAGCTAGGTGTTATCTGCATACTAAATTGCTTACAGTAGTGAATATTGAACTGAACTTGTTCATGGGTTTGTTAAATCCAACTCTAAACATGTATGCATTCCTCTCTTCATCCATCCACCTAGCCCAGTCATGTCAACATTTTAGCCCTTAAACCAGTGGTTGTATCGCAAGAGAAGCAGCTTCTCAAACTTGAGGTCAGAGAGTCTGTTCCTTTTAGCTGTGAAGACCAGCTTCCCCAGGCTAAACAGTCTCTCTACCGGAGCACTGGATGGAGTGGCAGCATTACACTTCAGGGAAATCCTCTTTATAAGAGGAAATCCATGGAGTGAGTCAATCCCTTGGGCTCCTGATTTCAAATAATCTGCAACTTGACTTTTCGCAGTAGCAGAAGGAGAAAAGAGAAGAATGCATCCTCAACAGCTGAGCTGCTACATGTGGGTGTGGTGGTGCTTGTACCTTTATGCTGGTCTTCACTTCTTACACTTGTACGATATACCGCCAGCAGCTCTGCTTTGGCCTTGTCCTTTCTTTCTTGGGGTCGCAGCCAACGTAACTTGAAACTGGGCAGTCACAGCAGCCAGGAGAGCACTGTCACTGTCGACGCTTGTAGACGCTTTTCACAGGGACACATGCCCAGTTGTGGATCTGCGGTCCTGGTTATGCGTGGGGTACAAATTTTTTTATTAATTAATTTTCCACTTTCACAGCTCCATCACAGCTCTGGTGTGCCCCGAGCTGACAGGAAGTGGTTTGCTCACCAACTCCCGCCACAGTGCAGACATTTTGCAGGTGATTAACAGGTCGAGTCGTGGGGGCTGGAGACGCATTGGAGAGAAAGAAAAATGGGGCAAGATATGTCCTTTTCCAGGACCTGGTTTAGCAAGTAGGCTTGGCTAACTGCATGTAGCTTTATTCTGCTTTTCCTCCCTCCTTTTTTTAAAGGTCAGGATCTGACCCAGCATGGATAAAGTCAGCTAGGACTGATTTAAAGATCTTTTTAGAAAAGGCAAAGAAGAATGAACAATCTGGGATTCACATGAAAAATAATAGAATATAGTCTACTTTTTCTAGATGTTTGTAAATCTGCATAGTTGCTTATAAATAAACACATTGTCAGAAAATAAATAGTTTTTATATATTAAACAAATATAAAGCTGACTAATAGCTTCTCCATTATTAAACTCGTACATTTTTTTTTAGGTCTGTGACATCATATTGGATCATGCAAAACATAGATTTACCTTGACAAAGCCTCAGAAGGGCAAAATTTATGGACAAAATGTAAAGCTGTCCATGAAATTATGATTTGTTTTTATAATGTTTTTTGTTGTTGGCATTCATATAAATATACTGGTGTGATAACTTATATTTTGAACTTATAGCCCCCCTGGAGTAAAAATCCACCAGCCTCGTACTACCGAGTACCACTGTTTACTGTTAAAAAAATTAATATCCAGCTCTCCCATCTTTCTGGCCATGATATACACACCTCATAGGATCATCACCATCACACCATCATTGGATGTGCCCAAATAGAAGTGATAAACACAGACATGTATGTAGAGGTGTTTTGCTTTTCAGCTTTTTTGCAACCACATCCTCTACTGTCTCTGCAGCCACTGTGGAACGGCTGGCCTTCTTCCACAAGTCTGTGCATTTTGCTGTAGTACTTCTGTAACCTGCCTTCTCTGGTCTGGAGAGAATCCACTTTTCCATGTCAGAACATGACACAAGGTTCAGTGTATGTGATGCACACCTATAGTGTGGTGGTAAATTAATCACATCATCCTCCTCCTCAACACAGGCTTGCAAGACATCATTTATGTCAACAAAAGTAACATTGTCAGCTTCCTCATCTACAGAGTCATCCTCCTCAACTGACTGATATTTTTTAACGAAATTTGAGCCATTGTCAGTGACAGTTGCCGTTATTTTGTGTGAAATGCCATAAGACGAGTGGATGTTGTCAAGGTTTGTGGCAATGCTCTCATGTGTATGACGGCCCTTGAACCGTAGGCATGCCAGGGCAGCTTTTTTTCTTTGCATGTTTGCTAGATGCATCCAGTGAGCCGTTACTCCTAGGTAGCTTTTGTTATGTGCTGTCCATATATCTGCTGTATTAGCCAAGTATTCCAGTTGCTCGAATTCTTTTTTTTAGCTCAGCATTCATTTTAGCACATTCGGTGTCAATGTATTTCGAAAACGTCTTTCTACAGGGCAAACCGACGCCTGCTTTTCTTGGGATTTTGCCTATCAGTGCCCTGAAGGAGTCTGACTCCACTGTTGATATCGGAAGCATATTTTCCACAACATATCTCCCTATCAAGCCATAGAGCTCCATCTGAGATATTTTCTGGGGAGAAAAGGCACTAAAGTCCAGCTTTTGTTGCTTGCTTGGGGAGGGTCCTGCCATGTCAGCGGGTCCTTTGTTAACACTCGCCCCCCTACTACCTGTGTATATTTGGGCCACTAATTTGGTTGAAGCGTGAGCTGTCCACAGGTGCTTCATTAAATTGGAGTTGCTAACACAAGACGTAGACAAACGTTTTGCACTTAATGTGCACTCGATGTGCACATTTTTACCAATGAATTTGGTGAGTTTGAAATAGTGCCGGTATTGCCGTCTGGAAAAGGCTGTTTTGCTGCTGGAGTCCTCCTCACTCTCCATCTCTCTGTGTGTGCTGTACGTTAACACCCGCCAGCAGAAACACCCACCTACCCAGCTGACAGACTTAATCTCACTATACATCAGCCAATCTCATCCCCCCCTCTCTCATAACAAGTTGCGCACGAGTCCTATCATGAAGTTTAAAAAAAGTTTAATTGTGTGACCTGAGTGACGTGCAATAACGGGGTGTCGGCAATGGTAACTGCGTTATAGTTACAGTCAAAGTAATTAGTTAGATTACCCGATACAAAAAAAAGTAATGGCATTAGTAACACTGTTACCTTCAACGCCATTACTCCCATCACTGTCAGTCAGTCATGTAACCTGGGCAGGGTGGCCTGGTTACATGAATGACTCCTGGCCTGAAAAAATCTCCCAGTCCAGCCCTGCGACTGGGTCCAGATTTTTGCCTCTGTGACTGCCCGGGCAGCAGCAGGGTTGACCTCATGATACCTGATGCTGCCATACAGTAGGAGCCCAACAAGCCCACTTCAGACCATAGGTTTTCTTCTTCAGCTCGACGATATCCATAACTGCTGGTGTCCACCATCACAGTCACAGACAACTGCATTTTTTTTTTATTAATTTATCTGTACAAAGTCTTAAAATATAACTTTTTTGCTTTGAATGAAAAAATAGCTGTTTGTAATTCCACTCTGTCACAATTTTTTATAATTTAGATTTGAGCAGTAGTGCATTTGAATGATCAAATAGCTTATTGATTATTCACACTATGATTTTATTTGTGCAATGTCATAATAGGATATTTTAAATAATATGTCAAATATCATAAGTGGAGGTTATCAGTCTATTTTTTATTTTATTTTTTTTTGCTGGGGTGGTGCAGTGGGTCAAGTTTGTTTGATAGCAGCCCTCATATCGTCGGCATTATTAGATACGGGATTGCTCAACCTCCTCTTGACAATCCACCGCATATTCTCAGTAGGATTGAGTTCATGTGAAATTGATGGCTGGACAAGTCTCATGATACTGCGAATAGGAGGGAGAAAATAAATAAAACTTTTTTTTAATTTACTTTCTTTTGTAATTTATTCTGTAAAAGGTGTATATTTTTATGCTTAAGAGGTGAAATAGTTGTTCCTTTTTGGTCATTGGTTTGGCACGTGTCTAAATTGGTTTAGATTTATTTTAAGGAGAAATTAATCTAGACTTCCGGTTTGTTGTTAATCATTTTATTTTCCATTATTTACCACCCAGTTAAAGCAATTTTTAGCGGCAGAAGCAATATTATTTTTTCTTGAAAATAAGCTTACTTGTTTGCAAGATGGCACATGTGGACATTTCCTCAATTTCTTTGTAGATATTTTTTTAATTCTACCTTCTTTCAGATTGTACACTGATTAAGACCGTATGCAGAATCAGTGTACAGTTTTAATTTTGAGTCAGAAAAAACTGTTTTCAATTGATAAATTATCAATTCAATCTCAGAATTTTGTGTATCATTGAGAGCCATTATAACATTTTGTTTAAATGTTTTTCTGGTAAACCACTTTTTTAATTCATGCATTACACAATATGCATTATACAATATGCAGCCCCGCAACTCATTCCTTGCAGTGACATCAAACACACAAACACAAATTGTTTTTAAATTTCATTCACAGTATCAATAGGAAATTTATATCAGGATAACTAAGTTCAGCCTTTGGAGTGAGTGATAAATATTTTTTTCTGCAGTTAAGAATAATAGGACCCATTGATTGGGATATTTTGAAGAATTGAAATTTGTATTTTTTTATTCAATTTTATTTTAGTTAGAGCCTTTTTATCCAGAGCAATTGGTTTTCTGATAACAATCTGTCATGATTCATGGCTCTAGTGCTGGTTTGATTCAGTATTTAACATACCTGTCAGCTCTGACCTGTTTCCAATCAGTCTCCATGAGATTCCCCTGCTTACCTGATTATATAACCAGCTCACAGACTAGTCACTAGTGCCAGGACTCATGATACAATCTGAATTAATCTTCCACACTAACCAAACCTGAAGCAAAAATATATGTATATTATAATATACTGATCTAATTTGAGCACTGGTAGAATCAAGTCCAGCTGTAACAAAGGTACAAAGAAAACTGACATTTAAGAGCCTAGCTGTATAGATTAAAGTTTTTAATAAGGTTGATTTAAAATAATTCTGAGTTGTTTTTCTCTACTGTCACGTCACACTTGCTCATTATGAGAGACTGAGCTAATCCATCATCTTCTTCAGACAAAAATCTATTTATCAACTGTGGTTAAAGGATTAACTGAATTCAACTGTTTCGCTATAATCTTAATTAAATAAAATTATATGTAATTAGACTACGTTTTGACTAAATTATATGGGAATAATTTTGATTCATTATATTTTGGACCAAACTGAATGTTTGTACTAAAGCGGATTTTGATATGGTTGGCACAGAGAGTTTTCTGAGATATTGTTTTGAACTGGCAAAATATAAATAATTTATGCACAAACTGCAAGTTTATAATAATTTTCTTCATCAAAACGCATCTATGATGGTTGAATTATTTATTTGATTTTCTGTTTATTGTGTATAAATATCAAGTGGGATCATTTGTTTCCAAAGCAGCCCATAATGCATGTAAAACATAATGCCTATCCATCTTTTACAGTCAATTAAAACCATGATATTCGCTTTACAGCCCTCAGACCAATCCCAAATGAAAATTCTGCTGATATTTAAAACTGCACGCTTGCTATGATTACATAAAGATGTACCAAACATGCAAGAAGATGTTTATTCTAGTTTTTTTTTTATTTAACATTGAGGTAAGGGCCACAGAGAACATTTTTTTTTTTGGGTATGGAAAGCTGAGGTTTTAAGTAAGATGCCAGGTTTGTTTTTTTGAGTTTGATAGAATCAACATTGGTTTTCTGTACCCTTTTAATAATTTTGGCATATCTTCTCCACTATTTTATATATCCTTTATAGTTCCGTTTCTTTGCTGTCTCTGCTATTCTTCTTAAAACATCTTTAGATGTTTTATTCACATTTGTCATTACTCACTTTTTGGTAGTTAAGATTTTTTAATATTTGTCTTAAACTTTCAGTTTTATTTCACTCTTTACTGCTTTTCTTTTAGAATGTATGTCATTCAAAGAATATTATTTTGGAACTCCTGGCCTTTACTGGAAAAAAAGTGTGTTTTTTAATAAATGAACTAAGGTTAAATACACTCAAAGACACACAACTCTGCGCACAAACAAAAGGAAAACACACAAACTCAAGTAAGAAGCTGAATACACATCACAGAGTCCATAATTTCCCTTTAGACCGCATATGTTGTGTTTGACCACAAAGACACTTGACAGAAACTTGGATGGGATCCAGCACTGCAAAACAGTTCATCTAAAAAAAGATGTCTGAAACTTTTTCTCATGAGTTAAATAAATAAAGTAACTCACCTTGGACCTACACTCATTAAAATGTTCAGGTCTTCTTTTTCCTGAGAGACTTAAGCTTAGTCAATTAAAGCCCTCTATTGTTGACCCTGACTTAGCAAGATATACTCTGCTGAGGGAAACCTTGTGTTCTAATCACTTAAATGGAGTAATATTTTTTTAAAGAGACAGAGAAGTTTTACAATCCTTTTTTATTTTGATTTTACACCAGTAGCTCCCTCCAGTTCTATGCAAACTTTTTCTGAAAGATTTGTGTGTCCTGCTTGTGTATTTTTTATTTTTTTTTGTTATTTTGGTGGTGGTGTTTTTTTTTTTTTTTGTTGTGTCTTTGCTGCTGTTCACAAAACCCAACAATCTCTGTCTCTGCATTTAAATAAACAGTTCAACCACCAACAGAAAAGCAAGCACACTTCTTCTGGAACAAATAATAACAAAACCAAATCTATTCCAGATCAAGACAATGCTCCTGCACAACTTTTTCTTCTGTGTTGGAGTGGTCCGCTGTAGGGCTCTATTGGAGACAAAAATGAAGACTATTGTGGGCTGGTCTTTGCATGTTGCACACCCTCTTATACTGATGGTTCAAGGCTTCCCTTAACTGGGAGATCTTGGTCTAACAATGTTGTGAGCCTTTGGTAGTTTGATGTCAAACCTCGCTGCACCAATGCTCATGATTAGTGTGCTCATAGACTGCAGTCGCCGATCAACTTCTCCTTTGCAAGATGCATTTAGAATGGCATCAACGTCCTTGTCAAAACTGCCGCCACTCAGCCTCGCCGTACCCAGCCAGCTATAAAACCAGATAATGTTCTGATAGTTTGTTACAGTAGGTGTAGCGTAGTGAGCATGGAGGTTCTTGACACTGTGAGGTTCCTCCGGTTCCTGCTCTTCCTCCATCTCACCAAGGTCAGTGCTTGGCTCTGTGCAGTGTTCTACTTGCTTCCTCCTTGTCCAGCCCATCTTGGCCCAGTGGATCCTCAGGCCCCCGAGGTTCTTACAGATCTTACCTCAAAAGCAGGTTGCTGTCTTTAAAAATCCATTGCGTATGTCTGGTACCAGGTAATCCGTCTGTTTCCGATCCGACCTCACTGATGTCCTTTCAGTGTGCTCTAGCACAGGTTTTGGCTCCATTTCATTAGTACCCCCTCTGTTTTGGTTTTGACCAAGTACTGTACAAATTGTCAATTCTATTTTAAATCTTCATCAATCCATCCATTCATTTTCTCCCACTTATTCCTTCATGGTCACTGGGCCAGTGCCTGTCTCCTGAAGACTATGGGCAAGAGGTGGGGTACACCCTGGACAAAATCACTAGTCTGTTGCAGGGCAACACAGAGACGCAGGAAGACATACAACCATGTACACACACACACCCACAACTAGGGACAATTTAGAGAGAAAATAATTAATCTAACAGTCATGTTTTTGGACTGTGGAAGGAAGCCCAAGTACCCACGCTTGCACAGCGAGAACATACAAACTTTATGCAGAAAGACCCCGAGCCGGGAAGGAAACCTGGAACCTTTTTGCGGTACCCACCGCACCAACACGCTGTTGATTCTAGTTATATATTATTTCCCTTATCTCTATTTTTACTTTTTATGATTAAAATCTGGGTATATCCATTATATCCTACACAGTCAATGGGCAAAAGGTAGTGCACATCCTGGACAGGTTACCAATCCATGCTAGAAGAAGTGTAGAAATGCAGTAAATTCCAGAAAAAAAAACTGTTTATAGGGTTTAATCAATTTGACTCAGGGCTGAAAGATTACCTTTCAATAGGACAATGACCATAAAAGTGTTATACAGCACTAATCAAAGGAATAATTAAACCATAGCATATTCATGAGTTTGAATGATCAGGTCCAAGAACATACCTAAATTCAACTGAGGTTCATTAGATTCAAGTGATATACACAGATACTCTCCATTCACTCATACAGTTTAAGCGAATTGAAATTTGAAATTCATGTAACAATTTTATTTCCCCTGAGAACTATATATTACCATTATTCTTCATTCTACTTTATCTTATTAACCTACATTAACCTTAAATACATTCAATAAAAAGTAAAGTAAAACATTTGCTCATGTTATGTATCAGTCATCTTATGTAAAGCCCTACTTGGGGGGNGGGGGGTACAGTACAGTACAGTGATGATCTGGATGTGCTGTAATGTTTTGCTTGATGAGGCAACAAAGCAAATTACATTTCAATAACACTGATAACTTCTCTTTCACTTTCAGTTCATAGTTTGTCTATCCCTCCCATGTATCTCATGTATGTATTTGCATTTGCAGGAGTAATTAAAAACATTAATCCTATGTTTTTTATGTATACAAATCATGTTTATCGTTTTTGATTGCTGCCTTTATCTAACAGTTTTCTATTGAGGTCTTGTGTATATTTTTAAACTTATCCCCGTCAATATAGTTGCACAATCATCTCTTGCACCTTGCCTTAACAAATCTCTGTTGCACCCATAATTGAAACACCTGTCAAAATAATCCAGTAAGGTAGTGTCAGCACTGGTAAAGACCCTTGAAAGAGAGACATGTGACTCATGCCCCTTTCTAATTATAATCACAGATATAAACCATCTACAGGTTTGCGGTTTAAACTGTTGGATGTATTCTTCCCGTTGCATCTCTGTTTGGTCTGCAGTATATTTTTGACCAGAAGATGGCAGCCTTACTACACAGAGCTTCGATATAGCGCTATCCATGGTGCTGAACTAAATTTTCTGCAGATGCTCTGTCTTTCTGTCTATCTATCTGCATACTTTTTAATACCTGCCTGTTAAAAGGCATCTGGGGACCAATGACCCTCTTGTCTGAGCTGGAAACAGCATCCTTTTTTTGGAGTGTATGCTCCTATAGCCTCCTACTATAAGCGTTTTATTTTTTATTTTTTATTATAAATATATATGAAATGACTGAAGTAGCCCAATGCACAGAGAGCTACCAGCTTGATGGATGACTCACACTAATGCTGTGAAATGGCTCAACCCACACACACATACACACACACAGTCACTTACTAAAAGACACACTCTAACGCATAACAGCTGCCCAAGCACTAAGAAACTCGTGCAGCCATCACATGCTCTTACAGGCAAACACACCCTGCAAGTATCTAAGTTGAGGTTGTTAACTGTCAGAAATGTGCTTATATGGATTAACAACATAGGTCATTAGTGGCAAATTATTGTGACAAATGTTTTCAACAACAACAAGAGAGGACAGGCTGCTGTAGCTTTCTAATCATGCTGCATGTGGTCATGGGACTCAAGGGATTTGTTGGATGTACAGGCGTGGGTTTGCTTAAATGAAATGATTTGAATGATCTTCTTTCATATAAAAAATGTAATTCATGAATCTGTATCTGGTGATTAAAGTCACTAAACTATTGTTAATTAAGGCTCTTCTTGCCACATCTAGATATAGTATCTGAGTGGTTGTGGTCTAAGAGAAGATTATACCCACATATTTTGGAACTCTTTAAAATGATTAACAAACTTAAAAGTATACAGACTTTAATTACCACATGGTATATAAAATTTAATTAGGCCTATCACATTTCATCTCCTTTACAACCAGATTTCATTATATAATAAATATTCCAGAATAAAACATTATTCTTTAATAATACTATTCTGAAATAAAGTTTGAGCAGATGATCATTTCTAACTTATAAAGATTCTATTTATACTTGCTAAGATAATGATCATGATCTCTCGGCCGAAGTCACAGCAGCCAAGTCTTTCATTGGAAGAATAGAGTGAAGGAAACATTTTATGGAGCAAATTAAAGTGGATGTAAAGTTACATATTAAAAGAAAATGGTCTCCAGCTTAAACTTTTATTTCAAAGCCTCACTTAGTTTATATTGTTACAATAATGGGAAGGTTTTCTGTAATGCGTAAAGTAAAAAAAAAAGAAGTGGGTTGTTAAGTAACAAGTAATTACTCCTCAACTCTACTCAACGATGAACTAAGGAGCAAAGGTTGTGGCTGCTTGATACATATGCGAAGTGAATTCCCCTCCAAGTGATGCTGCCGTTGCTTGTCTTAGTGGCTCAGCAGGCTAATTCTTCATGATGTGTTTGTAGCATTGTAATCTTATTAGTGTGATCCTTCACACATGCCACAGGGGAATGGGGATCGATAACTGGCTTGTGGCTCTCTTTGGGGTCTACACACACTTTAAAGTGGTGATTATGGAACCAAAACACAAGGGAAACGGAGAAAGTAGTATTTTCCGTAATATATATATAACATCATGGATTCATTCCAAAAGTTATAAACTTATCCTGTGAACTTTTTCATATTAATCCATTACTTCCAAGCCCCAGTGCTTGTCTTTTTTTCTATTTGTTACTTCCCTTCTGTCCCTCTCTGTACTTTCCCATTCCTAATTTCCTGCCACTCTTACCATGCCGCTTTCATTCTTCAAATTTCTCCTTTTCTTCTGTTTATAGCTTGCTCGGTGCCTTGTTCCTTGACATTGTTCTTTTCTACACTTTCATCTCCTTTCTTTTCTCGCCTTTTCTTCAACCTTTCTGCCCTCATCGCTTCTATTTCCTCTTGATTATGATTTCTGCTCTTTCTATTTCATCATAGCTCTTCCTTTGCATTTCCTCCCCGTTTTCCACGTTTCCCCTCTTTCTTTCTTTCTTTCTTTCTTTCTTTCTTTCTTTCTTTCTTTCTTTCTTTCTTTCTTTCTTTCTTTCTTTCTCGTCTTTTTGACCTCTTTCTGTATCATGAAACTCTTTTAGCCATGCAGTTTGTNTCTTTCTTTCTTTCTTTCTTTCTTTCTTTCTTTCTTTCTTTCTTTCTTTCTTTCTTTCTTTCTTTCTTTCTTTCTCGTCTCAGACTAACCTTTTCCTCTCTTTGCGCCTCTCTCCCTCCCTCTTCCTCTCCACCTCCACCAGTCTCAGTCGTTTCTGGCGCGCCGGGCTGTGCGGACCTATAACGACCATCTCTCTCCTCTCCTTCACTGATTCTCTCCTTCTCTCTCCTCAGTCTCTGCTATGACAGCTTACACCAGCGGCGTGCTGCCCGATCTAAGACCGTCAACCAGTCACCGGTTGCTGTCCTGTCCAAACGTTGACATGGACATGTATGTGAGGGATATCCGTGATTGATCTTTCTTTTATTATTATTTATTTTTCTTATAACGAGAGAGGAGGTAAGGGGGCTGCCTTCCCTTTTTACCCCCCCACCCTCCGCTTCTTTCGGCCAAGCAGAGCGGCAAGGTGGGGAGAGGACTTTGAAAAACAACCAGCTTGGATTTATTTAGCAGCAAAATGACGGATTTGGGAGCGTCGGGGATGCTGCCGCTGCTGAGGAGAAGGGGGACGATCGGGAAAAAATCGGGAGGACTCAGACACGACCTCCCGCTTCTCTTCCTGTTGGGGCTCTTCGTTGGGGTTTTCTCCCCGTCCAATGGTGAGTTTTTAAGCGGATCCGTGTCTCACATGCGAGCGGAGCTGCGTAACTGTGTGCGCGCGTGAGCCGGAGGTTGCCAGTCTTTTTTGACGTTGTGCGTCCGCGCAGTAAAAAAATCGGTGCGTGGAGCTCCGCAGCAACAGTCAGAGTCGGTGTGTGTGAGTGACGGAGTTTTAGATGAAGGCTTGATATATATAAGTGCGCTGGCGCGTGAGGGAGTGTGATTGTGTGCACGCGCTCTCAGGTCTGAGTCTACTGCGTGTGTGTCCTTATAAGGCTGCCTGTATATGAGACTAAAACGCGCACAGCCTTGTGTTTGCGCATTCCAGAGATGGGAGAGTGTTGGGCGGCCAAGTTGGACCCAGTGTTACATCTGGAGTATTGAGGGCCTCACATTCTTAACAAAACCAACACAAGCCACCCCAGAATGAATCACTCAACTAACCAAATTATATTTAGCATCAGAAGGAGTTAAAAATCCTCTTTGCTTGGCAGCAGTTTGAGAGGGATTTTCACATAGAGAGGAAATCCCATGGTTGGAGATCTGTGTGAATTTCGTGGAGGACCAGTTGTCACAGAGGCATGATGCTGTGAATCAGCTCTGATGCAGGTGATGTGCACTGGAGGCTCATGATGTTAAGTAAGCTACAGAGAGATGAAGCAGAAAGTGTTAAATTTCTTTCACTCTCTGTATCAATGCCCTCTTTGTGAGCGATTCTCCCTGCTGCTGTTAAAAATGCTCTTCCCTCTCCAGCTTTCTTTTAAACTTTCCCTCGCCACACAAGTTTATTATCACCATTAAATAAAGCAAATGTTTTTGGTGGTTTTCAAAATCCTTGACAAATAACAGTCAGTTGCAGTAAGCCTACTTTTTATGGTGGACATTATTTACTATGCATCTCCCTTAACTTTGATATAGATATACATTGTGATCTGTGTCTATGTTTTAGTATGTGTGGCATTGGTATCTTTATCTGTATGCAGGTGTGCATGCCAGCTGTCAGCCTGGAAATAAAGGGATTTGAATGAAAGTGTGATTGAAAGGGAATTGTGTGTTTTGATGAGTATGATACTGGGTCTTTAGGCTGTGTGTGATTGAAGCAACTGCTTCTTATCATCTATGGTTTAATTTTGAATATATTTCTTTCTCTGAATGTGTGTGTGTGTGTGTTTTCAACCAGGGTCTATACAATCGACTCAGCTTTTTGCAATATTATATATTATAATACCCTTCGTCCATCATCAGAATAATATGAACATATCATTAAAACCACATTTAAAGGAAAAGTTATATTTGCCTTAATCCAATTAAAAACTGCCTCATTACAGAGATTTATGACACACAGAGGGATATTCTAAGCGTGTAGCTTTATTCATTTTTATGACTATGTATTACAGTTAACAAAAAAACAAATTATGTTTTCAGAAATTTAGAGGAGGGGTCTTTATTTTCTGGTCCTTAGGACCCACTGTAATGCATATTTTAGATTTGTCTCTGCTCCAGTTCACCTGAATCAAATGATTGCACTAAACTCTCAGTGGACATCAAGGGCTGCAGAGGCTTGTTAATTACCCATTTATTTAGTTGGTTTTGTGTAAGTAGGGAAACATCTGAAACAAGCAGGGCAGTTGGTCTTATGCCCTATTGATTTAGAGTATATACATTTCTAATGCAGAAGTATTAAATAACTACCTACATGCTAAAGTTTTCTTTCTAGCACACACCTTCCAGGAGAAAGAAGAAGTTGATAAGAATGAAAAAACATGCATGGGCAGCAGGGTTAACTGCAGCATTGCTCTCAATGCATCTGTGCAGATAAGCACATAAGATAGTTTAGAAGAGATTTAAATAATGTGGACTGTGACTGAAGTGAGGACGCTTCAGCACACACAGGCATATCCAGGATGAAGGCTACAACTGTCATACTGCTGATTGCATTAGGTCACTCTAGAGACAATGTCAGAAGTGCTTTACCTTGGCAAAGGAGTAAAAGAACTGGATTGTTGCTCAGTGTTCCTATTGATGTATATATATTTTATATTATTTTAACATCAATGGTCCATAGTCTAATGAAAGAAAGCGGATCAAGGTCCAGAGTGAAGTATACATATGCACTGATAATGAGGGGAGCCGTGCCAACTGCCGCTGTTGGTCCGCTGTGCTTTGTGAGTAACAAAGTCTACCAGGAAATTTTAGCTCGCCATGCTTCCTCGTCCGACAAGATTTATGGAGATGCTTATTTCATTTTCCAGTAGGATTACCCACACTGCAAAAAAAAACAATACGTGGGTCAAATACTTTTCAGCTGGCTGCCAATTTTTAATCACGAGTGTCTAATTTTCTTTTAAAAATTAATGTAGGATATTCACAATGATATAAATTAATTACTGAAATGTGTGTTTGGGGTGAGTGACTCTATACATGAGTTTATTTTTTTTCCAACTGAATTAATCACATAAATTGAAATATTTTTTTTACAAAAAAATGTATTGAGATACTCCTTTATCTTACACTAGCATGAATATTAATCTATATATCGTCACGCCTGTCATTGCCTATCAATAAATACAGCATGATAATATAAATAAATAAAGCCTTTCATTGGCATACACAATGTAAGACAAAATATGAAAAAATTAAAGGGCATCCAGACATCTGGCGAGACAGAAGGAAGGGTGGCAATAATTAATTTAGTTAAACCTCAAACTGAAAATGGCTGGCATCCCTTTAGACAGTGTAAATGACATCACACTGCAAGTTTTAACAGTCAGGTAATTATTCATAACCCACAAATGTTTGCTAAAAGGATTGGAAAACATAGCTTCATCCAAAGTTCATTTTTATCTTAATAACTTTTGACATTACAATGTTTATTTTAGGTTAGGTTTATTTATCTATCTAAATTGGGAGTTCACAGACAAACATTTTTATTATAATATTTAATAACAATATATTATGGTGAAGGAAATGTGTTTTATACCTTCTGCAACATTTACTGCTGGTGTTTCATTGAAGCAATCACTGCTTTTCAGTCATTTCCACAGTATTTAGCTTAGTCATTGAGAAAACCCCCTACCTCAGCCTATGCATCAAAAGGTTGTTACAGTCAAATGTCCACATATCCAACTGTGATCATAATTCCCATTAAACCCAGCTACCGCTAATTTAATTGATATATTGTTAACTGTGCTCTACAGGGGACTGGGCAATAGGCATTTCTGGAACACACACTGATACCAACAGAAACACACTTTTGACAATAACCAATAACATGTCGGAGATTTTAGACTCCCACTGGCACTATGCGGTGTTTGGGTAATCCCCCCCTCCACCACCACCACCACACACACACACACACACACACACACACACACACACACACCCAACCACTTCACTTAGGACACATTCCATCGAATTATCCCAGAAGACATCCCAAAAACATACTGTATTACTGTTTTTTTTTTTTTTAATGAGGCCTGAAAAAGTATCTGCTTTTGATTTCTTTTTTTTTTAAAGTTTAACAGGACACTTAGAGGCAAACACACACAGCTACATGCACAGATTATAAGAGGCTAAATTTCATGCACAAGGTGACAATTAGCTGACATTGAATCAATGCCAAACAAGATATTAGAACTAGCTGCCTGTCCTGCAGCTTGGCATACTAATATCACACATGGGAGGGACGCCTGAGCATGTGTCGACCCCAAACACACCCACAACAATCTGAGTTTTATACACAAAATTAGGACCACTACACTCCCATCGACTTCCACTCATATTCTACCCTTACCACAGCCTACATCCTTGAGGCATACTCTAAACCTCACCATTACTGGTTCATACGTAATCCTAACCTTATCCTAAATATAAATCCCACCTTGGTCTTAAACCTAAGCCAGTGAAGTGAGGACCAGTAAAAGGTCCTCACTTACATCAAAGTCCTCACTTTACTAGTAAAATGCACCAAAAATGTCTTTACTTGGCAGCAAGTGCAAGTACACTCACACACACACAGACACCCATGAACACACACTGATTTGAGAAGATGGTTAATTAAAAAGAGCTGGCTTCCTGATCCAAATTCACTGACACATAACACAAGGGGAATCAGCTGTACAGGTGGAGTGATCTGTGCCAAGGTACAGTAATCTCTCCTGGAAATTACCAAAATAAGACAAGAGGTAAGTCCTGGGTTTGTAGCTTGCAGTTAGGAAAGTATGAATTAAGGTTTTAGCTACAAAAATCTTAATGTATATGGCATGCCATAATTCAATATGTAATAACCTCATAGTACAGTGCATTCATGCAGTGAGGAAAATATAATGTTTTAATCTAAATCATCATCACTATATTTATACATCAACAATTTGAATTAAAAAAGCTGATGCAATTTTTATTTTTTGAATGAATCTGTTATTTCCTGCTTCCTTGAAGTGCAAATATGATGTAAAACAGACATTCATTTCCTATGAGTGTTTATTTATTTTGCCACCAGGCAATGTGTGAAAGATAAACAGGGAGGTTAAAAATCAAAACCTTTCTGATAAAGAACAAAGAACATGTAGCCGTGAAAACAACACTTACAGGAGATTAAGCAACATTATTAGGCTAACAGTGTCATGATGGGTTTAAGGTGCCTAACCCACATGCAGAGATCACTCAAGAGGAAGAGAAAAAGTTCAAAGATTTATTTACAATGAAGCACAATATATTATGAACTGGTCCTTGGTAGGTTGACTGGTCACGCAGGGGTTCACCACTGACCGGAGGCAGAGTGGTTAGTATTGATCCAAGTTACTGCAGGTTTTCTGATGAACGAGGGTATACCTGTTCTGAAGTTGAGCGGAGCTGCAGAGGGGGGGAACCTTGAGGGTTCAGAGGCTAGTCGGCAGGCAGAGGGCTGAGGGCGGAGGCTTACTGAGTGCAGGCAGACGGATTCCTGACTGATTTCCCTCTCAGTTTACTCTGAGAGTGGGCAGGCAGATTCCAGGCAGAAACAACCATCCAGGGTTTCACTGAGGGCAGACAGGCGGACACCTGAAAGAGTCTTCTCTCCAGGTTTTCAGATTGTCAGGCAGGAATATCTGTGAGACAGAAAAAGACTGGATCAGACAGGTTCACAAAATCTTGGGTTTAGAAAAGCAGGCTGGCTCAGGCTTGCTAACCATTACTGGCAAACACTCTGGCACTGGAGTGTCCGTCTCCGCCTCCTTAAGAAGGAGCCTCCTGATGAGCAGATTGAAGACAGGTGTTGCAGTCAGCTCATGCCTCCAGGAGATCTCGTGCGCCCTCTGGTGGAGAAAGTGGACAAAACCTCCAGATCCCCAAAAAAGTGTTACATTAGTTTGGTATGTTTTATGAATTTACAAGATAATTCTATCAACTTATACATAAATGAGGAAAAAACTTCTACAAAGGTACATTACTTACTTTTAGTATTAAAATGATTTGGTATTTAAAGTTTTTCAGTTTCTTCAGCCTCTAATTATTCACACATTTGGTGGATTTGGATTGGGAGTTGCTTTTATTTAAGCTAACCTTTGGATCTAATAGGAAATAAGATAAGAATTTCTCATTCGTCACAAAACTTTCGAGTATCAAGAAATAAAAGACGCATTGGTTTCAATTTGATTATAATGAGATGTTAGAATTTTGTTGTACCTCTTTCAATAGTGGTAGAATCAGTTTTCTGTATACAGTCATCACATTCTTCTTGTAACTGCTAAATACTTGAGCTTTTTGCATGTTACCACTGGAACATGGACCAGGTAATTTGGTTTCCGAGTTGGAAGTTATTGCTATTTTATTACCAATTAGCTTGCTTTATAGAATTTTTCAGGTTGTACGATTCAAAAATAGGGCTGGGCCACATGCTGTAAAAAAATGTTTCACAACAAACTACAGACAGACCAATACATCGGCTGGCCAATAGTTTTAACTGATGTTAGTGTTTTTTTAATTATATTAGTATCAATATATGCATACATTTTCAGATTCTTCAGTGCCTTCAGCAACTGTGCCTTTAAAGTATGCATTGTTGATCCCTTTATCTATGATCCATTATAAGCGTTTTCTTTAATTTGATTAAAATTTGATTTTCATTTTCTTTAAAGTGGAAGTTGTCATTGTTTCAGTTCTACCATGTGATTGGAGGAAGAGAAAGCAAAACACACTTCAAGAGTCGGCCCCCAAAAGTGGGCAGCACATATTATTGGTTGAACTAATTACAAAATAATCGGCACTCTAATACATCACTCTAATCTATGGAAGCCCAAAGAGAACTGCTGGAGAAAGTCTAGATTTTAATGTATTAATTTATTCAAACCTTAATCATACCTAGGGTAAATTTAATAGTTAAAAAAATCACATCAAAAGCAAGTGGTTAATTTAGACCTAATGTCTTCTGGGTTTGGGTCTTGACACAAAAGCTCTGTTTATGCTGAGATTAACTTAAACTATATAGCAGTTTTGAATTCAGCTGCTTGCATAGATTGTTTAGCCATACAATAGAAAATGAGGGTTGAATGCAAACATATGCAATTTTTTTTCAGATTTATTCGTATCATTATAGAAATGAAACCTTGTGTGTTCCACTTCACAATTATGCTGCTAATTTGTGTTGGTCTACCACATTAAATCCCAATAAAATACACTGACTTTTGGGTTGGAGCCAGACAGATTGTAAAAATACATCATGGGTAGTAATAATTTTGTTAGACAAAAAGGCTGTAAAACAGAATTTCTTGTCATTAATCGTTAAATATTTCGAATAATTTTGTGCAATAGCTGTATTAAGAGTTTATTATTCAGTTAAAGTGTGTTCACTCTCGCCACCATATGCTAATGTTTAGCAGAAAGACCATATTGTGTTACTGTACTGTGGGTGGTCTGCATTTCTTTGACACCAGCTACCTTAACATTGACCACACTTTAAAACAAGGTATCAAGACCTGCAATTTGCTTGATGGATTTCCCTTTTCCTGTCCTTTTTCAATGCTGTCAATCCGTTCAGTAGGATTTACATCCGAACATTAACTCTGCCTTTTCCATTAACCCTCCATTTCTCCCTTTTAAGCTATTCCTTGGTGGATTTCCTTATGTGCCGTGTATCATTATCCTATTAAAAGGTCTGTTCCTCTTTAACTTGAACAGTTTTTAGGCAGCTTTTGATATGACAAAGAAAGTTTGGTTAAATCAACAATCGCAAGCTTCTGACTCCATTAGGCTGTGGTATTTTCTTCACTATGCTTAAAAGCACTGGATTATTTTCCTGATAATCAATGTGGTTTGCATTGAAAAATATTATGTTAGGCTGTAAACATTTATTGTGACCTGTGTTGTGGTTTTGAAGACTTTCCAGTCTTTTGCACAAACAAAATATAATGCTCCAAAGTTGCAGAACATTTTTTTTTTTATATGACTTTCCAAAAACGTATATCAAACATGGTCTGCTCTAAGGGGTTTAGACTTTCAGAATTAAGATATAGATTTTAACCAGTGACACATCCAGGGATGGGCAAAAATACATCAAAATTTATTTCCAAATAAAATACCAAATACCCACCTTAAAAGTTTATAAAAATAAACTACAAAATACAGCAGTCAAAAAATTTATCAAAATAAAATACTGTGTTTTTGTGTTTTCAAAATACTACAAAATACTTCATTCTAAAAGCCTTTTTCTTCAATCCCCCCCACTTGTACACTATCTGGAAAAACATCTGAAAGCAAGAGACTCCTTCCATAATCAGTCAACAGATATGCTGACCACTCATGTTAGACACCCCAGTATAAACCTCTGCCCTGAGAAATGTTCAGTAATTCAAGGAGCCCTTCCTTAAGTCTACTTATTTTTGCTATTGGTGGAATATGTGGCCCACTATGAATCAGTGAAAATAACGCAAAGACAAACAATCCAAATTTAGACTGGTAAGCATTTTAAAATTTTAAGTGATTTAACACCATCACTACCACAGTGCACAGCCTTGATATAACACAACCATTATAATGGTTGCAGTTATGGCTCATGGGACAGTGTAGTCCTCAAAGGCCAAAGGTCACTCACATCTTAATCTGGTAAAATATAGCCATAGTGAAATTGTATGTTGACTTTAACTGGTTTTCTTCATTGCTGGTTGCCTTTTCTTCCATATACAGTTGTGTAGACTTAATGCAAATAGTTTGAGAATAATTGCTTAGATCGTTGTCTGTACAAACAACATTTTAGTTATTCTTACTGCTTGCAGTTGGGAAGTATAGCCTAACCATGTTAGATCTATTGCATGAATGGTAGAGATAACTCAGATTCCCTTTCTACATTCATCTAAACAGAGCAATCAAATTCCAGGACCAGCATAGATTACCTTTTTTTTAAATTCTTGAATATTCTACTGGTGCCGATTAAGTATTCTTCAATTTTGGATTAAAAAGCAAAGTAGCCTTAGTTACTGAGACCTGTACCAAGTAAAATATTACTGAAATTGTATTGGTAATGCCTTACACTACTGCATTACTGCAAAAAGCAATGCATTACTGTAGCCTAATTAAATAAATTTTTTAGTGCATTTCTCCCAACAGTAATATTGTGTAAGCTTCTTACAGTCAAGAGTCGAACATTATTTAGGTATATTTATACAAAAAAGTAAATTGAAACAGCCAACACTAGTATGAGCCAAAAATAGCCATTGTAGAGGCAGCATGCCTTAAAGAAAGCAACAAAATAGTAGTCTAGGTTAGTTCTTTTTTTATAGAGATTACAACCATATTTCTTAACAACTGCTCACTTCAGCAATGTGTCATTTATTCTATGAATATTTCTTTTGAATCACATACTGTACTAAAAGTGGTGGAGAAGGTCACCTGTGGAGCTGCAGCAGCACACATATTGACAATGGGATACAAAAGTCCTATGTAGGCTATAGGCTAATTATATGAAACAAAATAAAACTGTGTAACATAACTTAAAAAACGTGATTCTTTGAACGTTTACTGGTGAAATCAATGACAGTGAAACTAACAGAGAGAGTTAGTTAGCAGCTGACATTCAAAAGTTAAATAGCCTGGCCTTACGAACACTGAACGTTACACTGAACATGAAAATGCTATAAAAAGCGTGGTTAAGAATAAACGAGTTACTGAAATAAACTAGGTAAATTAGGTTGCTAACCTTGCTTTGAGACAACTTCCTTGACTGGTCCGGACAAAGCACTAAATAGAAGATACCTGGCTTAATCTAATCGTGCAATGCCCCCATAGCAAATGTGAAACAGTGCCAAAGTTCCCTAGTGGCCAAGAGTGGTATCACAGGGGCTTGACGGCGAAGGTGCCACAGACACTATTTCATGATTTATAGATAGTTAGATGTCATCACAGACTGGGTCTCACAGAAAGTATTTAACAGTATTTTGAAAATACAGAAATACACAACACTGGAGTATTTTGATACAAAATACGGAGGCATTTTCATCATCTCAATAAACTGCAAAAGACAAAATAGTGTTTTGTATTTTAAATAAATTTCAAATACTTGTATTAGAAACACTGTCAATCCCTGGACACACCTATTGTGTTGCTTCTGCCTAGAATAACATACTGTTAGTAAGCTCCAGCTTTTTCGTAAAACAACGTTTATAGCATGCTGGTTTCTGCAAACTTTAAGGAGGTGCAGAAGTATTTCCTTAAAGTATATGGTAAATATTTGCAAAGATACACATATTTTGTCCCTATTTTCATTGCAATGGTGCTTGGCCTTGCTTATAAGAAGAAAATAGACAGTTAAACAAAAAATAAGCCTTTTAACAACAGATGGATGTTTTTTCTGTATTCTTGAGCATTTATTACAGTATGTCAGGTATGCATTAGCTTTAAAGTATTTTAGTGATACGCTGTTTTTTTACTCTGTTGGAGCTTTGATAAAAAAGAGAGAAAAAAAGGAAAATATACCTCAGTAGATTTTGATTTAATGTAAGCTCTTAATTTTACCAGCATATCTATTCTGCCTAACTAATCCTAAAAATTAGGGGGAACCAATTTAAGTCCAATCTAACAGAGAATTTATGCAGGGAGTTAAAGATTAAGATTAGTGGCAAGGAAACTTTTCAACCTTAAGTCTCTGTACCGTATTATTAGAAACATGCTCCCCAGCAATTCTAGTCTTTTTGTTATGCCAGAAAAATATGTTTTTTGGGGGTTTTGAGAGGATAATTTTTGACAAGCTTTTTGAATGACATGTAAATTAAAATGCATACATTATAACGCATCATTCAAATGTACAACTTATTTCACACTTTGTTAAAAGATACCTGTCTTATATTCTTATGAAAATAATTTTTCAAAATCTGGTGCTGTACATCCTGACCAGTGAAACCAGTTTAAAAAGTGGTACTTCAAATACAGTATAAAAGAGCATTAAAAGGTTGGATATACGTTGAACTGTCTAGGTTTTAAAAGGTGTGCTGTGTTGGCTTCCATTTGTGTTTGCTTGGAATTTACGGTATGTGTGTAAATGGATTTTTTTATTTTTTTATTTCTGAAGAGTCTATACGGGTTACTTGGGAAAACTTAACTATAGCTTTTAATTGTACAACAGAGAGATGGACTATAAGGCTCACTTACCGACAAAACCACACTGCAGGCGATGAAGTAGAGCATTTGTGCTCAATGTTTTCAGGTGCTTGTATTGTAATTGATCCTCCTCAGTCACACCAAAGACTGAACACATTTTAAACAAACGGAGCTTGACAAAGAGCAAAGGAGACCCTTGTTACTGAGTACTGATGATTTTCAGACACTTGAGGGTGCTTCTCTCTGTCCATTGAGATGAACAAAAACCCACACAGTGTTCAGTACAGTTAACTAGCAAATAGTGCACAGTTCAACAGAGAGCAAGAAGTTGAATCTTGAAAGTAATGAATGTTTTTTGTTAATCCAAGATCTAAAATTTTAAATCAAATCAGTTGAGCAATTCAAATTTAAATGAACTGTAAAAGTACAAACAAGAAACAGCATTAAAACCTAGTTCATTGTTGTGATTGATGAAGGAAAGAAAGTTCACTGAATTAGGTGTTTGTTGCAAGAGCGCAGGTTTTAGGAGCAATGGCCCACATAGCTTATGCTGATGTAGGGGAAGAGGACAGTGAGGGGAACACTGGGACAGTAAAAAGAGGAATACATGTAAAGACATAGAAAACGATTAAGGCAGAGACTAGAACAAGTGTGCTAAAAAGAGTCTGAGACTGAGAGGAAGGAGAGGCACTCGCATGTAGGAGGAGGCAACACAAAGAGAAAATGAAAATGTATTCCTGAATAGATGCGATTAATCAGGAATGACTTTTCCATCTTGTGTTACTCAGTTCTTAATGTTGCGCAAGTAATGACATCATAACCCTGTCTGGTCCGAATTTATTACTTAGATACGCGAGGTAAATCCACTAAAGTGACCCAAAGGCATATACAAACAGGGCTTTAAAATGTGCTGATATTAATGACTAAACTCAAATATTTCATGCTGGCAATAAATACTACATCATAGAGAGAATGGATCTCTGTAAGCTTATCATTTAAAGACTGAGGAAAAAAAGGAACTCGTTTATGTCAAGCAAGTAGACACAGCTTAAAGTAATGAACATCAACAGAATTGTTGCGGCCTGTAGAGTTGGAGTTATATAGTCTATTTCTATGCATAAATAATATATCTAGTTTCAGGTCTGTAATTTTTCTATTATGTCTGTCGAATGTGATTTTTTAACAGATGACAACACTGCATTTCCAAAACAAACAGTGTGTTCTTTTTGCTTAATTCATCAACCATCATCACATAAATAACAGTAGGCCCTCAAAATGCTTTAATTCCTTCCACTTTAGGCTTAGCAGTGTTTTTTTCCCTGTACTTGTTGTACTGATGCCTCGCTTTGGTGGGAGATGTCTTCTATTTCATAACACACTGAATAACTCAGCCAACCAACTCTAAAAATAAGCATGAAATGAACCTCTTAAATGGAGCTAGCTCATAATGAAAGATTGGGTGGTGTGACTATGTCCATGAAAATCCAAATTTAATTTGACAGTTTATTCAGAACATCAACAGCTATGGAACATTTTAACAGATTTCAGTAAAGTAGATCATTTCCATTTCTTTCAGTTTGTTTTGCTGTGTTGAGTGTTGTGCAATATATTGTGGAAGCTTTAGTTCAAGCTGGAAATATTTAACACATATTGGTTTGGTTTTGTATGCAACTGTGGTACAGACAATTTATTCTGTGCTTTAAGCTTGTGAATTAGGAGGACCTTTGAATTTCTACACAATGGGAATTTGTTTTTTTTTTGTGTTTTTTTGTCAAAGACTTGCTAATTTTAAACAAACACACTACTACTTTTACCAACACATTGTTGGCTATGTTAGCCTATTTGCTGCTATATTGGTTCAATTTGACTTATTTAAAATATAAGTCCCTTGTAGACAGGCATAGCGCATATTTGGTGAAATACAAGCTGAGCCAAAAAGGTCCAGCTTTCAATTTCTAAATCTCATAAGCTGATGTGAAATGGATTGTTGCTATAAGATCAAAATCTAGAATTCAAGAGGTTAAAATGAGTCTCCTGTGTACAGGGGGCTGGGTTCAGCCTCATAGATAGCTGAAATGCTTTGTCATTAAGGGAGGTACTGCTCACAGTAATACCCCTTCCATCTGTACGCTGAAAGGGGTCAGTTGAGATGGTTCATGCATCTAATTAGGATGCCTCTAACCACATTATTTTGAGCTTTCTCAGCCCCAACCTGGAGGTTACCTTGAGTGAGGCCCAGACTTTGTTGGAAGTAAGGCTGCAAATAATGATTATTTCGCAAATTGATTAATATGTCAGTTACTTTTTTGATTAATCAGTTTATAATCAGATAGATAAAGGTTCCTTAAAGAACACTTTTTTTCTAAATTAAACCAGAGGAAACTAAAACTTTTCCACATGAGGAGTTCTGGGTAGAGCAGTTTGACAGACAAATTTTTTTTTCAAATCTTAAATGCAAAATGTTTATATGTTTTTTTTCACAATTTTGGCGTAATTACTGCTCTAAGTGTGTTGCTTTGTCTGTAAATTTAATGTTTTAGCATCTCTATACTGTAGTTAACTATTAATTTATTTGTAAATTAGTTGACGATTAATTTTATAATCGATTAATCCAATTAATTGTTTCGGCCCTAGCTGGAAGGATTATCCAATCTTACTTGCCTGGAATGTTTGATGATATCTCAGAATGATATAGAGATAAATATTGTGGTAAGGAGATGTCTAGATTCTAGGTGACCACTTTTTGCCAACTCATGGGTTGACAGGTTAGGTTTTGCTGGAATTCTGTTTTATGAAGCAGGGGAAGTCTTAAAGGAATAGTACACCCAAAACATGATTAGCCTTCATTT
>NW_015150458.1:2854965-2876425 GCF_000732505.1 Cyprinodon variegatus | reverse complement strand
AATACTGTACATAGAGCCTTGGTAATCATTTCTCTACAGTTTGGCAACGGGGCTCACATTGTTTAGTTTGTGTTCGAGGGCCTTATCTTCTAGTCTTTCCCCATGTTTGCTTTTGTGCACTAAAGTTATCTTCTAAACAAGTCAAGGTTTTAACGATCTTCTATTAAATTAACAAATAAAAAAGAAAAGAACAAAAAAAAACAAAAAAAAAAACAGGGCTGAATAAAATAGGCTTTACATGCTTGAAGTCTGGTGTTATTCAGCCTTCAAGCAAAATTTGCTTAGGGTTGTGGGTTAGAACAGCGAGTATTAGAGAGAGAAATTGTGGGATTACTCTGTCTAGATTCCTTTTTATTTGTTTGTCTACAAATAAGCTATAAGTTTGTATCAGTGTATGTAAAAATTGTGTGTGAGAGCACAGCTTTTCAATGTGCAGCCATGCAAGAGTTACACAGGCTGCATGTCACAATTGTATAGTGCTGCAAGTAGAGGGCAATTTTGTTTTTTTGAAATATATATATGTGCATCAGTGTTTGCTTGTGTACACAAGCTTGCATGAGTGGGCGCATTTGCTTGTGAGTGTGCCCATGTGAAAGAATTTAAACTGTGTATTTTCATAAAGTCAGGATGTTAGCCTGTGCAAACAGGCAGAAAAAGAGACAAATGACACCACTTTTTTATGTTTGTGTTGTTTTTCTATGGTTAAGCTCCATGTGGTTTTTGACTTGTGAAAGATGCTATTTTTTTCCCCAAATGCATCAGAAGTGCTGAGCTACGTATGTGTTTCTACAAAACAAGATTTAGATGATATTTCACCATATTATGTCCACAATATTAAGCTTACTTTTTATATGTGAGGTTGTGTTTATGTTTTTCTCAACCAAGGGTGTGTATTTGTGTTTGAGTATGAATGCATTTGCCACAGGCAATCATTGCTCCAGTAGCATCGTTCTTATTCTATCCATTTTTAATGATTGGTAATGGTTGCTAGCAGTGTCGAAGCTGCATCTTAAGGAGGCAGCAAAAATGGTCCCATGGTGCCCAAAGCGACCAAGACAGAAGAGGCAGAAGAAGCGGGGCAACTGGAAAGAGATTTTAAATAAGGTTTTGCTTGGGGTTGCTGAGCACATTGGGATATTATTGTAATGGTTTCATGGCAAACTGTCACTGCTTTACAGCCCAACATGAAGGGCAGAGTGAGAAGAAGAGCGAGGAGGTGAGAATACGGCCAGCAGGCTTACTGACTGGAGGATTCAGTGGCTGATTGGCTGGTCGTTAATTTTATTGACTGACTCGCTTGCTGATTGGTTGTGTTACAGGATGGAAATGGGACTGACAGAGACTGGTGCTGATCTATGGCTGGATTTTTACAAGCTACCTTTTTAGCAGCTGAGTGAGCAAGAGACATAGGAGAGATCAAGGAATGCTTGGTCTCTTAACTGTGTCTAATTACAATAAAGTAATG
Source organism: Cyprinodon variegatus (assembly GCF_000732505.1). NCBI lineage: Eukaryota > Metazoa > Chordata > Actinopteri > Cyprinodontiformes > Cyprinodontidae > Cyprinodon > Cyprinodon variegatus. The sequence goes on along the minus strand of NW_015150458.1, from coordinate 2,874,960 downwards.
TTTTAGAATTAGTTTCCTGAATCCAAAGGCCAGGGTACATTCTTAGCATATAATGCCTTTTAAATTGTTACTAGTTAAACTGCGATTTTATTTTTTCCAGTTAAAAACCACAACAGGCTTTATTGGCAATGATTTCTTACTTAAAGCCATCCTCTGGGGAAATATCTACATTCTTTTTGCAGAAATCCAGTGCAATGAAATCAAGCTTTAATCAAATTTTATTGAAATTTATCAAACTAAACAAGATTTAGTGGGGCATTCCAAGAAATATATTAATACAAAAATAGGGACACTAAATTTGATCACACTGATTATAAAAGAAGAATTGATAACAGATTCATAGATTTGAATGATGTGGTATATAACGGTGCATGAGAGAGGGTCAAGATAAGGAATGATTGGGGTTTGAGAATTGGAGGCTACAGTGCAAAGAAGAAATCAAAAGAAAGAGGAAGAGTCTTGCAGCGTGATAAGGAAATAACAAATGGTAGCTTGTAAAAGCCTCCAGTCCTAGAGCTGCGGCAAAGCCAAAAACTCTCACCCACATGCACACAAAGCTGTATGAAAACTGATTTTGCAGTGTCCTTTACAGACCATTAAATCCAAACAATGTCAATTGCTTTTCTCTGTCTGACAAATGATGGCTAAATAACATCTTTTCTGTCTGTCCGCTTGCCCAAGTGCTCGTTGATCTGAAATCAATCAGACAGACCCTTTAACAGTGTGAGAAGGCCACAGGAGGAAATCCCTGATGTTGGCATTTGGAAAGGTGGGACGGTCAAGCTACGCCAATTCCCATTCCTGGCGTGTCAGATGCAGTATATGAATTCAGCAACAAGAAGTTACACCTAAGGCTATGCAGGATTTGATGAATAAAAACTCTTTTATGATTCAGGAATGTTTGTGGAAAACAATATTCACACATGTAGTTTAAAACTGCACTTTATGTCAGCAACACTGGATAAAGGTTGTCTCACTTAACTCATCAGTCTACTTTTCACTGGAATTCTCATTCAAATTTACAAGTGAAGCTGATATCAAACACACAATCAGATTAGACAGCTACAGTAGTTTCTTTATGGGGTTATAAGTGGCAATTCTTGATTGTCTAAGTTTAACTACTATTATTGTGTTATTTTATTCTTTATCTCCGATGACTCTTTCAGTCTCTACCCTTTTTACTGACTTTACTCCTCTTCAGAAATGTTTTTTTTTATCTGTCAGCCTGCTGTCTTTTCTCTTTCCCCTCTGCCATTCCTTTGTCTTAATCTGTTTCATTCTAATTTTGATATTTTCTCATGTTTTCCTGTCTACTCCCTATGTGTCTGACCTGCATTCATGCATACTTCTTCCTTATTCCCTTTTTGTCTTCCCACCTCGTTAACTTTCCTCCCCTCACCCCTGGCATCCCTTTCCATTTTCTTCATCTCTTTTCCTCATCCCACTTTTCTTTCTCTCTGCCCTTTTGGGTCTTTTGATTAGGGTGCTGGTATTTTCATTGAGAAGTCTAAACAACCACTGATATAACATTCCTGACACAGTCACATCTGTCCTCCATCCACATCATACCTCACTGTCTATTCATTTTGCACTTTGTTCTGCAGGATTTCTTCACTTGCCTTATATTCTCATCCTGTTTATCTTCATTCTGCTTTCTTGCCCTTGTAGTTTTCTTTCATTTCCCCTTTGTCTCAATCCCTCCTTTATATTTTTTTTAGCACATTATTGAATTTTCCTTGTTATTTAAATACTTGATTTTGACTTTCCTAAGATGTAGCCATAGATCATTTGCCTTAATGTCAGATGCCCACACCAGCAGGTGTTGGTATTATAAACAGCTTTCTGGTTGGTGACACTGGAAGAGAGAAGCAGAAAGGATGAATGTTTGATGATCAGGACTGGGCTGATGCTGCATTTTTCTTCTGTTTTGGCAGTCAACAACAAGAGTGACATGTCGGAGCATGGAGAGAATTATTTGAAATTGATTAGTAGTGTGGGCTGGATGTAAGCTTTTAGAGAAGAAAAAGGAGATAAGAGACCTTAAACGACGGAGACGTGGAGATGGAGCAGGACAGGAAAAAGAATGTAATGATAAAAATGAAGAGAACAACAGAGGGAGAGGTGCTTGTCTACATGCCTCTAATCTGTTGATGGTTGAGAAGAAGCAGACAATAACCTATTATCTCTTCGGGACTTAGCTGTAGCTGCTGCAGTGTGGTGCTCTGCAGATTGCTGGCACAAAAGCAGCTTAAATCCAGTAAAACCTGAAAAAGAAATACTTTTACTGAGGCAGATGATTGGATATATTACTACAATACTACTATATTACTGCCAAAGAAGAAGTTGTTATAATTTATACAAACACTAATATCTTCTAAACAATGAATCATTATTAACAATATTTTCTATTTTAATAATTTGATTCACAAAGTGAAACACATAGGTTAAACATTCATTGTTGTTAAATATAATAATTATCTGCATAAAGCTGATGAAGAACAGCATTTAAGCATTTAAGATGATACAGTTTGATTCACACAAAGCATAAAAAAGTATTTCTTCCTCTTTGCACTCCCATTGTTAAATATGGCTATAGTATCTCTTGCAATTGTGTTCTGTGGTGTTAATGACTGCCTGCAGTCAGCAGTATTTCCCATTGTTGTATTGGCCATTACATAACACCTCTGTCTTAATTATCTTTTCCATTGGTCTTATCTGATGTTTATGTTTCATTTCATGATATACTAATATAAATTAATTCAAAGTTAAAAAACAGCTTGTCTAGAACTGCTTCTGTCTGTTGAAGTTAAGCTGTTAACTGAGGTATCATTAGTTTAAGCTTCTGTGTGAACTGGTTTATTTGTTTTACTACCTGCTAATATTTTTTAATCTTCGTTTGCATTTATTTTTCTTCTATATGTTGTTCAATTGATGTATTAGTTCAGGCACTTTGAATTTATACTTAATTGTGCTATATAAATAAACTTGCCATGTATTACATTTTGATTATGTTTAAATTTATTAAAGTTACATATGAAGATGTTATGGTCATATTCTATGTTATGGAAATGTATATAAAGAAATAAGTCTTCAAGGTGGCTTCGCTTGTTTATTTTAACAGTATTAGACTTTGGTTAGCAGAATTTGCAGATTTTAGCAGAACCTTGTTGCTGCAAATATGAAAGGAGGCTCAGACTTCTTGCATTTTCATGTGATCTGAAGCCAAATTTGCCTGCAGAGAAGCTGTCACCTCATCTCTCGAAGCAGTAGAAGCACCAGGAATTTCACAGGATCATTTTAGTCAGAACACTCAGCTCACCAGGCTAAAAAATGCCCCATGTCAAATTAGACAGCCCGTAGATTGGATTTCCATGTAGATGCAATAAACAGAAACAGCTCTTCCTTCTAAATTCTGTGGAGTTTTACTTGGTTAATTTGCTTAGATTAATTTAGCTTGTGAGTTTGACAGATACCTTCTACATTCACCTGGTACATATACATTGATAATGCCTGGCTGTTTTCAAATGGATCCCTTGAAAGATTCCCCAGATGGTCATGGGAAGCAAACCATCTGGTATCAGGTAAGCAGTACTGTGGCTCTGTTTGTAGATGCATATCAGAATGCAGTCTGTCAAAAGCTAAGGGGTAACTCCTGCAGAACTTTTGATTCTGTCAGAATAAATAATAAAAAGTGACAAACATAAAGAAAAAAAAAAGAAAATCTTTTAATTATGTATATTCTGTCACAGTATATGAAGAAATAGGAAGCACCCAGTTGCAGAATTTGGAAGAAGACGACACAAAGGCTTAGGCATAACCTATTTCAATAAAGGATGGAATAAAACAGCTATTCAGAGACTAATGAATCACAAAGTATGAACAACTGAAACGTAAAGTAAAAGCCAAAATAAATTACTGGACAAGTGGAATTAGGATGAGGCAACATTAAGATCTGGGAATAAACAGAATCATGTCATTACAGACAGGGCAAAGAACTAAAGCAAGTCATGTTTACCAATAATGACCAAGTTCATACATAAACTTGGTCATTATTGGTCAAACACAGCCTTCTTCAGAAGAAGCAGGCTGTGTTGAATGGTACAGCAATTCATGAAGTATTTTATGAAAACACAAGGGGCAGTACACAACATAATCAGATGAAATTAAGCACAAGAGGGAAGAAATGCTTGACATCATACACCAACATCCTTGACGGCTAACATATTATATATATATATAATATAAATGTATGTATTGAGAGACACTGTCAGTGGGGGGCCGTTACAATTTGCTCGCCTTTAACTAGACACTAGATCGAAATTTCGGTATATTACTAATTTGTGACAACATTTATAAGGGTCAAAGATAATATAACATATACATAACAGATTTGTTGTCAGTGTAAAAACCTTCAAGAACCCTCAAGTCTTCTAGTTCCAGCTCACTCTCTACACCCAGAACTAGAAGCAATCATTGAGAAGCAGCATTTAGTTCCTATGCTCCACTTATCTGGTACAGACTTACAGAAGACTGTAAAATGGATGAAAGCTTGAATTATTTTAGGTCAAAGTTAAAAAACCTATTTGTTTAGAGCTGCCTTTGATTGTTGAAATTAACTGTTAACTGAGGTTTAATTTGTTTAAGTTGATGGTTCATCTGTTTTATTTGCTTTACTACCTGCTTTTATCATGTTTTATCATGTATCATCCTTACTTTTGTTTTTTTCTGCTTTTATTTTTCTTCTACTGTTTTGATTAACATATGTAAAGTACATTGAATTGTCTTTGTACTGTATCATTCTATATAAATAAAGCTGCCTTGCTTTGCAACATTGGTGTCATGGTGGGATCTAGGCGTCTAACCCACATGCAGATATCACTCGAGAGACAGAGAAAAAGTTCAAAGGTTTATTTACAATGAAGTGCAATAATATGAACTGGTCCTTGGTTGGTTGACTGGTCACGAGGGGGTTTTCCACTGAGGAGGACAGAGAGGTTAGTATAGATCTCAGTTTACTGCAGGTTTTCAGATGTTCAAGGTTATACCTGTTCTGTGGTTGAGCGGAGCTGCAGAGGGGGGGAACCTTGAGGGTCCAGAGGCTAGTCGGCAGGCTGAGGGCAGAGGCAGAGGCTTACTGAGTGCAGGCAGGCAGATTCCAGACTGAGTTCTCTCTCCAGGTTTTCTCTGAGAGTGGACAGGCAGATTCCAGGCAGAGACAACTCTCCAGGGTTTCACTGAGATCCAACTGGCGGAATCCAGACAGAAACTACTGTCCAGATTTTCTGATAGTCAGGCAGGATTAATCTGTGAGACAGAAAGAGAACAAATCAGGCAGGTTCACGAAATTCAAGGATTCAGATAAGCAGGCTGGCTCTGGCTTTGCTAACCATTACTGGCAAACACTCTGGCACTGGAGTGTCAGTCTCCGCCTCCTTAAGTAGGAGCCTCCTTATGAGCCGATTGAAGACAGGTGTTGCAGTCAGCTCATGCCCCCAGGAGATCTCGTGCGCCCTCTGGTGGAGAAAGTGGACAAGACCTTCAGATCCCAACAATTGGGACCCTGTTCAATTGAAACAAGTGCTTCCCAAAGCTTCCTAGGTCCACTCTGAATACTTGATAACTGACAGCGAGGGAATGTACATGCTATTTTGGATATGTTTGTAACAAAAAGGGTTTGTGACATTTAGGGTTTGTGGCATGTTTGGAAAAATGGGCATCAAGGAGTTAAACTAATTATTTCCTATCAACCTGATAATGTCCTTTGCAAAGTTTCATGTTCGTGCCCTTAAACAACTACACTGCTTCTTTCTCTAAAGCTTTTCTTTTCAATAACAGGATTGATAATTTGCAGCCTGGAATGGTCAATCATGGTAATTCTAAGGATGAGTTATTTATCTGCAGATCATTTGCTTGTAAGGCTGAGCTTGAGGATCTAAGAGATTATGAGAATAAATTACACAACTTTGTGGTCAAATCCTAAGGATAAACATGTCAGAGAAACATTTTACAGTAAATTAAAGAATTTAAAATATGCCCTATGCCCTTTTTCATCTGAGTAACTCTACATTTCCTCACTTGGTACAACTCTAAACCTAGCTTTATGAGTAAGAAGTGTCCCATAACTTCTTATCAACAATATTTGTACTTGTAAACTGACATTTGTGATGTATTTACAGCTGCAGTTGATGTAGGAGTGTAGTAAGGATATCATAATATTCATTATCCGTTTTACAAAGAAAGATTATGTTAATAAAAGCATGTCTTCTACCATTTATACCCAGTAACTTAAATTAAGCTATGCTTTCTAATGTACTTCATGTTTAGATGTCATGATGAAGTATTGAAAGACCCCAACAAGGTTTTCTGATTATTTTCAATTGGTAAATAAGGATTTACAATATTGAATTAAGGACTGGCAATGGAACAAAGCAGGAAAGAGATTTCCAGAATTTAACATACAAACAGAAGCCAGATCCAACTAGCAATAGAGATATGAGTTGATACCTGAACCAAAGAAAGCCTAAAGTCAATTTTATGAGTAAACCTTGATTATCATCTCCCTTGCTTTCACAAGACAGTTATATAATATCAGTGCAAGGATGACTAAAGGAAAATGCATCACACTTTACTGTGTCCTGAGATGTTTTCCCACTGTGGCTTTTTTGAGTTTTGACAGCTGGTCTTATAATTACGTCATCATCTTGCAGCATCTTCTTCTGCCATTCTGGCAAGATTTTTCATGCTTCATGGCACTCATTCTGATGAAAAAGCCCTTAATAATTTTATGAGACTGTTGAGATACCCATCTACACACTCTCATTTAAAGGCAATTTTGAAAGAGTAAGTAACTCTGTATGCAGATTTTGTACTTTGAAAAAACTGGGGTAATAAAAAAATTCAATAATTTATTCTCTTGTTATTACTTTTGTAGATTTCCTGATTTACTTTTTTTCTGTAACAAAAAATTGCACCTAACCTGTTTTAACACTTTGTTTTTTAATTAGCTGATATTGAAGGATTTCTAATAAGGGGCGCTAAATTGCATGAGCAATTATTTTTCTAATGTAAAATAAGTGATGACCCAAAAGGACTTATGTGCAAATGTTAGGAAGTGAAACCATTTTGTTTTGGTTCATTAAAATGATCAGACTACATGTTCTACTGACAGTTTGAGAGTGGCCAAAAAGAAAGATAAGGTTCTAAGCCATTCAGTTGGAAGTAATGATAAAAAATTATTTAAAAATATAATAAATAATAATAATTACAATATATTTATAGAGCACTTTACATGGATAGCCTATATGTAAGTGCTACAAACAAAAGTAAAATATAAAATGATTAATAACTGAAGTAAAATAAAAAAGAAAGAAATATTATAAAACCCAAGAAAGTTGTCATTGTCTGTTTATCGACCACCCAAGGTTTGCATTTTTTAGAACAAGTGCAAAGGTATAACTTATAACCGTGCTTTGTTAAATCAAGTGACATAAAAACTGACTGGCTTTGTAAAAAATTTCATTATAGCTTCTCTAATAAAAGGTGTCCTCCAAAAGATCAGTGAAGTTGTTTCTCATTCACCTCCTGAAAAATGTAGTATTGATAGAACAGATCCACTAACCCGATGTCTGTGCCAGTCCAGACAGAAGCTTTACACCACCACCAGACCAAGAGCATCTGTCACGTTTATCCTAAGTTAAGTTAGGATAAAACTGTTTAAATATTGTTGAACTGTAGCATGCCAACATCATGGTAGTCTGTTACACCGTTCAATTAGTCACTCTATTTATGAGTTAATAGAAGAATAATTGGTTACTTATTTCAAATTCAGCAATGGATACTTGAAAAATTATTCAATTTAAGTTGTTTTCTTACACTCCCCTAAGCTTTGCATTGTGAAAGGACTCTGAATATCTAGCACCTGTTATGTTTCAGAACTAACTTGAGCTAGTTACCAATTTCTCATAATAAAACATGATTCTTAAACATACAAGTAACAGTGCTATCATTAAATATTTAAAATTGAAGTTAAAAGAAAACGGTTTATAAAATTGCATTTGGGAGAGAAGTCTTTATATCTATTTATGTGTGCAGAACTTGCTTTTTTTAAAAATACAATTGCAGAAATGTGGTTCCTTGTTATTGTTCTATAATAATATACCTCACCGGGCAGGTATTTATAAAGCAATAACTAGTAGAAACTAAAATCTTTTTTGACCTGGTAATTAAGTGATGCCTTAATTTGGTCATTTGTATTACAACTTCTACTTTTGATGATAATGGCCCCTGGCACTAACAGTAATCATAGCCAAAAAAGAAAAACGTCATTATTAATTACATTCCTTACCTTTGCTGCCTGAGTCATGATAATTTGGTTCATAGAAGTGTGCATCTCTGCTGTATATTCACATTGCTCCATGCACAAATGAGAGGGGAACACAGAAAATGTCATTGAGTAAATGTCAGCGCAGGATTGCATTCTCAGACTGTTGTTCTCATAGCCATTACTTCTAGGAGTAGGAGTGCAGTAAATGAGAACCTTGGAATGCAAACCTGAATGTTCAAGGGCTTTCAAAGATTACTTTAGCTTCACAGGGTTTTTGTAATCATCCACCTTCTTTCACAAGGGTCCATGAGAATAAAGGCTTGATAAATATCCATGAAAAAAAAGACATTTACAGTTTATTACTCTCTTCAGTGGTTATCATCTTGGTTCTAGAAACAGGAGGGAGGCCAGATTTGACACCAGTGCTGTTAAAAAGCTGACGTCATCACTCTGAGTAAGACAGAGAACAGATAGAGGTGTCACATAGCCAACTCCTCTCCTCTCCTCTCCTCTCCTCTCCTCTCCTCTCCTCTCCTCTCCTCTCCTCTCCTCTCCTCTCCTCTCCTCTCCTCTCCTCTCCTTCGGTTTTGATTGCTTCAGTCATTTTGTAGCATCCAGCAGCCTGCTGGTGTGGAGTTGTTTAGGGGACATGAAAAGCTTTCTAAATGATGGCTAAATTTAACTAAATGACTTCCTCCACTCCTGTCTGATATAATGTTCCCCTCCTGTTCCTCTCCAAGGATCTCTGCCTCATCCTGTTGTTCTTCTTCACCTCCTTCCTCTTGCATGCTCTCAGTCCTAAAGTCTGATTGCCATTTTGCAATCTTTTTTACAGCCTCTTTCGCTTGACAGTTTAGTTCTTTCGTCTAATTTCTCCTCCTGTTCAAGTCCTCTCTTCGTTCAGACCTGTCTGTTAATCATTTTGTTTTGTCTGGCATGAAAAGGGTTAGGCTGTGCTCAGCCTGAAGTCTTAATGAGGTGGCTTTAGAGGAATTTTCTGTTATTATATTAGATAAGTGAGCTGGCAGTTGTCAGTCTTTGTGTCTGTCTGATCGATCCTCGCTCTGCATGTTTCTTTCTGCAATAATGTGCCATGACTGAAAGCGCTGACTAATTAGATGATAGATCTTTTACCCGGGAGTTATGGTCAGAAAATTGGAAAAGGATAATTGCCTGTAGATCAGCTGTCAATTCTGACTGCACCAGCCAACCAACCAGCCTTTGTAGAACTCTATTAATCCTCGATCAACCTTACTGCAATATCACCTAATTACTTAATTTATATGTAGAAAGTACACCACTCATTAGATTGCTGTGTATATTAAGCTTCCATATAATTACATCATAAAATAATGAAATATAATGCTGAGGCTGTTATTCATATTTCATATAACATGTAATTAGATAACTACTTTATAAGCTTGTGATTTATATACTGAAACAGTATCAAATGTAATGAACTGAGGTAATAATCATAACCCAAATCTAGTTGTAATATATATATTTTTTCATTAAAATTCATTAGAATGAAAGCCCAAAACTCTAAAATAATTTGATCAAAATAATTACACAGTTGGTAAACTGATTTACCTGTTTAAAACATTTTTATATCCATTCTCATTAATTTGGCTGTTTTATTACCTTTTTATATCTACTCTCATTTGAAGAAAATGAAGACAAAAGAGGAGGTGAAACGATAAACCTTAGACTCAAATGGGGTCTAAGTGTATAAGTTTGGTTTCTACAATGGAGGACAGGAGAGAAATGCAGAACAGAAAGAAAAGGATGTTCTGATGCAATGAGATGGAGAAAGAGGGCAACAAGATCATGGCTGGTGGTAAAACTTTAAATTATATTAAAACAATATTAATTTACTGGGAAGTGGATCACAGATTTTTTTGAGGAAAGGGACTTCATGTATGTTTAACTTGATTGAAGGAGTAGTATTATAGTTTGACTGATAGTTACAATCTAGGATTAAGGAGGGTACACAAAACAAAAACATTGCCTCTCACTTTTGCCTAACACAGATGAAGGATTCTGGCAATATCAAACACTCTAAACAATGGGCCAGGCTACCTCATCTGGTCAATGCTTTGTCAGTTTGTATTATGTGATCAATTTATTTTAAAAGCATTGCCTTATATTCAATTGTCCTAGACTCTATATACGGTAATTTGAACAAAATATGTGTGTTGCATATAGTTGGTCTAGTTGGTTTAGTGGGTTTAGTTATGAATTGGTGTGAACTGTATCAATTTTACATGTATGCATAAAATTCTGAATGTGTTTTGAGATGCCATATGTGGGTGTTTGGTCCTATATAAACATTTGGGTTTAGCTATTTTTTAGTAACAAATCACCAAAACTCTAAAAAGTTGTAATGCGAAATAATAATAGTTCTATGCTATGTTGGTGAAAACATATTAACACATTATTGTAGTATAATGTAAATATCTTCTCTCATAACTGTTATGCATGCAACCTACCCATAGAATTGTTCTTTTTTTTAAATAAAAGGTCAAAAGGATAGATCTCTGACTTAAATATACAGTTTAAGAAATTGACAGTATGTGAACTTTAGAGGACATTCTAGTTGTAAGGAAACCTGTTGATAAAATCATTTTTCCCTGCTTATGTTTTATAAACAGACGTGCCTGTGTAGCCAATGCAGTGTTTTTATCACACTTTTATTTCAAAGATCTAAGATGACATGCTACAGCCCTCCCAAGAGGAGGGATGGGCTAAATAATAAGATACGTTTTCCCCTTATGGGACATGGATTCCTTTGTCGAAGGCTCCAACACTGCCTTTTAACATATTGAAAACCTTCACATATAAAATTTGATCAGGAGCTAAGTCAGATCTTTTAGCTTTTTTTCTGGAACTGTTGAAACACCATGACACTCATAGCCCCTATACACCTGACATGTGTGCCACTGCCATCGCATTGAAGCAACTGCTGTAAAAGATTGACTTGCTTTGGGATACTAGATGATTTAAACTGAATATATGACATACGTTCTGATGAATTTGTCTGATATGTATTTGATAACTAGAGCTAATTTGTAAACAAATTTTATTTTTAGACAATCTTTTAATCCTTCCATAGAGAAAAAAGAAAATGGAAATATGAAGACATTTTAATGCACCCTTATCCTGATGCAGCAGGAAATTGTAATTTCCACACCCTTGGTCCTATATATATGTCCTATTCAAACAGAGAATGCATTAAAGGGATGCACAAACCTCAGACTTATCAAAGAACTTGCAAGACAGTAAAGTAGGACAACAGTGAAAGATGACATAATTATACAAAGCTAATGGAGTTATTGCAAATGTGAAGTGGAAAATTCTACTTTGTGTTAGGATAGTTATCACTGTTGATGTGTGAGTTTATTACATCTTAATATTAGCTGCCTGTTGTGTGTTAGAACTGATGTTTTCCACAATACTTTATCTAATTAAGACAGTTTCTCTGTCTGGATATACAGTTATGATCTTCAGGTGGCAAAGATTTGGGAATGGAACAAGAGCGGTGTCCTTCAGATTACAACAAAGTGTAACATTTTGATAAGTTTGGAGCCATGAATGTCTACTCATCTACTAACGTCTATGATGTAATGATGTGATGATGTGGCAGACTGCAGATGTATAAAATGCCTCTTACTGTTTATCTCAAGAAGTGAGCCCATGAGTGAGCAGCTGCCTTCTGTATTTCTAATCAATTTCTCTGATCTGAGTAAGATTTCTATCAAAATCTGTTGCCATGTCTCATGGTTATTTAATACATATAAGTTATCAAGCGTTATTTAAAGAGTTTGTCCCAAGTGATCTCTTTTAAAGAAAAAGAACCGGAGAGAGAAAGCTCCAAGGTGTAGACCCAGAGAGCTAATCTTTAACATTTGGAAAAAAGGTAAAATATAAGTACTAATAGAAAGCAAGACTTACAGAATTATCTTCACAACAGATTACAAAATAAAGTGCATAAGTAAAGTATAACACTTGGAACATTAGAGAAGCATCATTTTTCATTTCAGCTGTTTCTCAATCCAGAGGTGCTCAAATTGCCAAAGTTAATTGCCTGCTCTCCACAAAATTTGAATCTCAGTCTTTTCTTGAGGCTGCAATCATACATGCTCACTGAGACAACTTTCATAAAGAAGGTTTATTGCTGCTGAAAGGACAGCTTAGGTTTTAAAAAGCATGAGGTGCATGAGGTGTCGTATATCTAATCACTGCAGGAGTAAACATTCAGTAATTTTTCAGTGTAGCATGGCAGTAAGTCACAGTGCTAATCATGAGGACAGTAATCAATTATATCACCTCACTAAAGGAAGTAATTGTTGCTCTTTTCTGCAAATTATCTGTTTTGCTTTGTCCCCGCAGTATTTATTGGTCCTGTAAATTGATGCACAGTAACTATATATACTATATGTCCTGATTCTGTACTTTGTAGACTTTTTGGTTCTGTTTAAGTTTCTTTTTGGGGTTTTCAGTTACGCTTTGATTTATGCCATTCAGTGTTCTCTTGGTGATTGTTTTTTTTTCCATTTTGTGTCATTCTAGTTGTTTTCTAGTTATATTTAAGCAGTGTCTTATTTTTTTAATTACTCTGTTGCCCCCTTGTGCCAGTCTCCTTTCCCCTAGCTCCCTTCTAGTTGTTTCTATCCACACCTGCTCCCTATTAGTTGATTAGCCCATTCTTTGTTCTGTCTCCCATATATACACCTCCTAAGCAGTTCCTCCTTGCCAAATTCTCTTCATTACTGCACTCCTCACGTTTGTTCCTTCTTGGCTTCCCCTAGTTTTGGTTACCTGTTTATTATTTCTGGATTTGTGCTTCTGTTTCTGTCCACACCAAAATTAAATCTGTAAGAAGCCTCCTCATCTCTGCATTTGTGTCTTCAACTAACTTCCACCAAACCTGACAATAGAGAAAACAAATAATTAGACTGATCTTTAGAAGAGTCTTTTTTCATTATAACTGTGCTATCTTTTTGACATTCATACACTTCACCATTTCATTAGTCTGTTTCTAAAGATATATTCTCATTTAAATTAAAATTAATTCGAAATTTAATAGGGCGTAAATTTTTATCACTTTCAGAATTTGACAGCTTGATCTGCATTACTCCCTGTGTGTCTCCTGGTTGTTCAGTTTGCCTTGCCTATTACAAACTGGTGGTGTTTCATGACTGTGTGATGGCCAAACCCATGGCCACACCTTAAGTCTGTACTATACATGCACCTTTATTTATTTAATCCATACACATACTTTAGTTTGCAATAAAATTTTATTTTTAGTTCAAATACATGTGTTCTATTTGTAAGCACACACATTTAGTTCACTGTAGTGATGTGTCCAGCAACACCGATGCGTCGGTGCATGTGTGGAGCCCTTAGAGCAAAACACTGTATCTGTGTGCGTGTCGTTTCTAGAAAGTCATGTCAATGATACAGGAGATGTTTCTGACTGACTGAATAAACTGTGTTTAAAAATGTATCTGTCAACATGATCCATCTGCTAAAAAAATGTCTCATCTTTTGAGGTTTATCATTAAAATTATCAAGAATTTTGGAGAAGCCAAAAAGGAATACGAACGTTTTCGCTGTTGAATTTTCTCATTGTGGTATAATTTTCGTCTGAGTTATCTCAACTTATCTGAATTAAAGTTCATTTCAAATTGACTTTTAATTTATTTACTATTTTTACTGTTCTTATTGTTTTAAAATCATGATTTAAAAACCTAGTCCACAAGTATCCTCATTCACATTTTTCCCTAAATTTTCACATTCTATGTTTACATTATTTGTTGGCTTCATCTAAAATTATCAGATATTTTCAGTTCAAACATAGATACTGTATGAAATACTACAATATAACCTACAATAATTTAAATCATATCATTGTACTTGGTCGTCAAATCAATTCAGTTTAGTCTGTAAAATAAGCTGCCTCTAGTGTCTTCAAAGCTCCAGCAGATGTCAGTGTTTTTTTTCCTCTTTCCCGCTGCTCCCGTGTCCTGCCTCTCGGTGTAACATCATCGGATCTGTCGCTTTGAGACATCTGGTTTGCGGTCGCATTTCTCTGAGTATAGAGTAGCTATGTGGAGAAGGAGAGAAACACAGCAGCACTTAGTGAATATTAACCAGCAGTTACTTTCATGTTTAAGTCAAAGTTAGGAGACGGGTTGGTTTGAACAATTAGAGATGCCACCAAAAAATATGTTCTTTAGACATAGGCCTACTGAGCTTTTTCAGCGAAAAATGGTTACAGATTGTAAGTTTAAAGAAGTTGGTATATAACGCAAGAAGCTTGAGAAAACAGTTTGTTCTTCTTTACTAGTTAAAAAAATCTTGGCTTCTCGGAGGACCATGACTCCCAGTTACAGGTTGGAATTAACATGTTTTCTTATTGTACAGACAGAATAAGGCTGCAGAGCTTCTACATATCTTAAAATTTTGTTTCTGGCATCATTATATTAGTAAAGAGGTTCATAAATCTTTGTAAACAGAGCACAGAGAGAAGCAGGGAGAGCTGCATATTTAAAGGTGAAACAGATTTACTGGGATATTCAACTCGCAATAAAATATATCTCTAAGTTTACAAGAAAAAAATATGCTATCCTATATTTAAAATACAGCATATCCAGATTTTTCTGGGTGGATGGATTTGAAATTGTAGCACCAGGGATGCATGATACAGTATATCGATTTTGGCATTGGAATCTGCTGTTATTCATAATTTTTTTTATACATTAATGTTTTGATGCCCTATATTTGTAATGCTCTAAAAGACATCTCTCTAACTCTCTATAAATATAAATGTTAGTGTATTGTAGTTCTCTTGTTTTCTCAACAATAGGAAGCATTCAATAAATATACGTATGTTTGAGCTCATTTTTGGAAAACACAAAAACCTAATGGAAGTGTTCGGGTGGAGTAACTGTAGGTCCATCAGCCCCCACCCGAGTGTCCCACCCAATTGTCATCACAGAGTTACACCCTTGACTTGAACCCATACATATTTTGTTTTTTGTTTTCTTTTTTTGGGGGGGGGTTAAAAATAATAACCCAATTTTTGTATTAATTCCTGTGACTCCTCATTCTTACCTCAGTCCCTCACAAAGGGTTACGTTATAGTCCTGACAGCTGTAATAGCAACTAGTTGTGGCAGTTCTTTCTGTTTTTATGCACATATTCCTTTCAGAAGATTTCACTGTAACTTCTAATACTATTGTCTTTTATAGGCATGGGCCATGATGAAACTCTTGTGGTTTGCAACCCTTTGAGATACTTGTTTTTTTTATCATATTATATACACAATGATTTTAGGTGAAATGTTATAAATATATGTTTTTTTATTCAAAACATAAAAGAAATTATTACTAATCCTGCTAAAAGAATCAACTATGTTTATTATTATTCTTCATTCGAAAAAAAAAAAAATACAATATCTATCTGGCCTTGAAAGCCTATATTAAAGCAACACTGTGTAACTATTAGCTTAATTTTTGATGTAAGAAAGCGTTTTCCTGGTCAATATACACCACTTGACACATATTGATGCTCCTTGTGGGCTGCCCTTCTCAAGAACTCAGCTATGTAACTTGAGAGGTTGTGGTCCGTCACTAAATGGAACTGACCTAGACCGCCACTTTACGGCAGTTTTAACTCTCCTTAAAAGCAAAGGGTAACTAAGCTAAAAGTTGAGATTATGCAACAAAAACAGACATGACAATTGCCTTATCAGACATGTTACAGTGTGGTCTTTTTGATGTAGTATTTAACATAGGGGGGTGGATAAAGCCTTGTCTTAACAAATAACTCCATAACCTCTCAGTCTGCTGCTTCAAAGAGGTCTGCTGCCAGATTCCAAAACACAGCCTGTTTAATTTTTGTGATGTTAAAATATTGCCAGTTTCTTTCAGGGGCGCTAACCCAGGAAGTTACAGGTCTAGTGCCCCAATGGCTAAAAGTTACACAGTGTTGCTTAAGGCAATTATATTGAATAACCTCATAATCAAATTTAGGTTTGGAGTATTTGCTGTGCAGAACACACTTTTTTTTTCTCGCAATTTGCTCTTTGTAGAACCATTCAAACTCTTAGAATTGTTATTAGTCGATTGATTGATTAGTCTTACTTTTGAAGTCGAGGCTGTAGTGCATTCAACTAGCTTGGTGAGTCGATGATGGTCTTAACGTCACCAATAAGGAGGTAAATGTGTTTAAAAACACTGTTTCCTCGGCCGTTGTGCTGATTGAAAGTCAGGTTATCAGAGTAAAACCATTGTGATATATCAGGGAAGGAAGGCCACATATTAGTGAAAGGGCTGTTACTTTAAAAAAAAAGTAGCTTTATATCTATTTAAAGGTAGATCAAAACGAGCGCTGGCTTATTTTTTTTGTAATTATGATAGAGGCTGTGCAGTTAGATTAACTATAAATAGGAGTAGGTAAATAGGCTGTGTAGTCAATTGTTTACTAAATATTCTTTCCTCTTAAATATCAAAATGGATTATTTACAATTCACATTCTCTATTCTGGATCCTGTTTGGATTTCTGTTTTTGGCCTTACTGTTGAATATAGATCAGTTTTTCAATTTTCATTGTGTTCTCTGTATTATAAATATTTCTACAGTTTGTGGTCATTCAGATAGGGGACACATGTCCATTCCCTCCTGTGGATTTCTAAATATGGAGATAAAGAGAAACATGTTCTCCTTTAAATTAGTATTGGAATATGACAAGACACAGTAGGAATATACTCAAGGCTTTATTTGCATGAATTACATAGAGACGCCCACATTGCCTTAGAAAAGAACACGTCAGTGAAGCCCAGCCAAATTGAATATAAGTCAGAGCCAAGCCCTATCAACTTTCCAGATTTGGTTATAGTAAACATTTTGTTGCATCACACATCCTGGTGCTTTTTGTGTGGAGCTTCAGCAAAAGTTTTATGAGTTCTTAACATGAGTCCATAAATGTCTTTAAGAGCCTTTTTTGTCATTGTTCCACCTCACATACTTCAATTCACTGTGTTCAAGTGTCCTCCTCACAATATTGATGAATAAGAAACATTGTGATACCCGACACTGTATGGCCTTTTCTCAGTTCAATTATTGTGCTCACTTCGGCATTTTATAGATGTAGTGATAAATTCTACTATAAAATGGAAGATGAATGAAGATATTAACACAGCACTCACTCCTAAATGTCACGTCTGAGGAGCCTTTTGCCTTTTGCTCTTTTTATTTGCATCCTTGCTTGCTACTCTTACATACACAAAGGCAGATACATGCCTTATATTCAATACACTTTCTGTACTTATATAAATATTGCATTGTTAAAACGAAATTCAGCCATGACATAATATCACTTTATAATAAAAGCGGTATTATGTTTTTTCGGGTAACTGTAAACCTTTTTAGCCAATTTCTTTCACTAGTTTTTATATGGCACATTATTTCCTCACTGGAGTTGCAGGGAATATTGAACAAGTGTTACATCAATGAAAAAAAAACTCAATCAGATCTTAAACTCATAATCCTGAACACAGGATACATGACTAATTTTTAGACCTTTATTCATATCAACAATTTCACAATATGTAAAAAATTTACAGAGGCATGGATGCAAAAAACACCAGAACACTACAAACAAAAAAACGTTAATGTTTCATACTTACTTTCAGGTCTTAGCAAGTATCTACTGCCACACACTTGTGACATTTACGGTAGTAGCCATTCAAAATTTCCACGCTTCCTTTATGGGGTTTTGGCTGGTCCCCTACAAAGATTGATGTTTTTAAACATCAATCTTTGTACTTAAATATTCTTTCTGTCATGAATTGGTGACATTAAGATCTAAAGAGATGTTCCATCTCCTGGTCAGACCCTGTAACGGTGGAGTCGAAGTAAAAAAATATGCACATTCAGGTGAAGGAGGGGGGTCACTTCAGTGGCTGGAAGTTGGAGGGGTCTCTGCTGGGAGTTGCAGGGAAGTGGGCTGCCATTCTGCTGGCATTTGACTGGGAGGGGCCATTTTGAATGACTGCTACTGTAGGTCAAAGTTATGAGTCATATATGGAACACATGACAAGTAAAATGATATAATCTGATTAATATGGTTTCACATTAGTAATAAGGAATGGAAAGCAAGCTAAGGCAGAAGAGGCTAAAATTAGGGTTTCCTTATTTAATGACTCCCAACACAGGAATGCACAATTCAGTTTGGTCTCATCATGCACATCATATTCTTTTTATTTTCATTAACAAAAGTTAAAGTGTTTTGGCCAAATCTAGCATTTCTTTCGACAAATCACTTAATTTCCAAGTCCAACACTATTTTTTTTATCATATTTCTTTCTCCTTTATTGGGCTTGAGGAGCAGAAACTTAATTGAGAGTAAAGACATCAGTGGTGAATATTTCATCACATCAGAGATTGCTTTGTGATATTGTTTAAGTGTTGACAGCAGAGATGTTTAGCATTCCCCAAACATGTTGCATGCTAAAATGAAAAGCTTTTTCCTTAATAATTCATTCGTTAAGGAAAGGTATAATTCACACATGCAACCATCTTCTTTTCCCCCACATTACAATGCATAATACACAAGCAGGTGTTGTTATGGTTGGTTGTATCAGAGAAAAAAGGTTATGTCTTCTTGTCAGTTCCTATTTTGAGCTCTATAAGTGTTTTGTCTCCGCATGACTTAGATTGCCAAACAAGGAAAAACATGAACACTCCAACACTGTATGATAAACCTCTTAATGTCTTAACAGAGTAATTTATGTTTGGGAGAATTACCATCTAGTTGTCAGTCATGAAAATACTTAATCTAATTAACATAAGCTAATTATTGCCAATATGCTATAGTAGTGTTATAATTCTGCATTGACTACACAGCATTCATTCATCAGCCCTAGTTTCATTTAAAAAAAGGCATAGCTATGACATCATGCAGTACACAGACTGTTTTAACATCATCCTTTCATCTCTGCCTCCTCTGGTCTGTCTCTTCTGCTTTGGACTATCAACACAAGGAATTATACAAAATGAGGAGAAGGGCAGAATCATTTTGACAGTCTGGCCTCAAAGGCATTTTTTTTCTGTCACATTAGGAACAAGAATGCAGGATACAGCAACTCACATCGACTTATTTAAAAAAATAAAACTATCATAAGAGGCTCTCTAGACCTGGATTTTTCAGTACCGGAAAGTGTCATTGTCTCATTGATCTGCAGGGTAATTCGCAAAAAGAGCAGTGTTTAATGAACTTTAAAAATTTTATGAACTCAAAATCTGGCAATGAGACACCTTTCAAAAGTGCTTCTTTGTAGTAAGTTCAGACATGATTGATTCAGTTTTAAAACATGTTTGAGCTTAAATTGGTTGAATTTCTTTATTGTCTTTCACATCCTCGAAGCTCACTTCAACAGTGCCGCTGCATTGGTCAAGTGAGCTGACTTTGGTCATTACAATTGACTGAACAGGGCATTAAAGACCAGCTTAGTATTAGCATATTTGCTAGGTTTGTTCCGAGCTGCTATATTTGTTATGGTCCAACTGATCCGACTTCCAATATTTCCTGAAATTCACACTTTAATGTAGCTTTTTTTAAGACAGAAAGTGAAAAAAATCTATCTATCTATCTATCTATCTATCTAT
>NW_015150458.1:2835881-2853414 GCF_000732505.1 Cyprinodon variegatus | reverse complement strand
TATATATATATATATATATATATATATATATGCTTAAACTACTTGCTTCTTCATTATCTGGAGTACTTTGTATGAATTTGAAAATACTAACAAATTAACATAAAACATGATGGGCAATAGAAGATAAAAGTATCTTTCTGATAAATATTGGGCCGTGGACACCCCCTTTTGCTATGGACAGCCATCTTTGTCCCTTACTGACACCTTGTGGTTGTATCAACTGTGTCTGACAGCCAGATAACAGGGGAAAAGAAAAAAAGACACCTCACAGAAGAGTGGTTGCAAAACTTTTTCTATCTGTCGGTAGAAAACAAATGTTTATTACAAATGCAAATTAATAATAATAAAGCATATCCTTTATAGACCAGAAAATACAAGGCTACCTGAATAGGTTAGAATATCATCAAGTCAATTTATTTCAGTAATTCAGTTCAATTGTGAAATTGAAAACTGGCATGCATCACAGGCATTCATTTAAGTTAACTGTTATTCTTATGGTTAACAACTAATCTGAAAATTAAATGCAGTTTTTATACAACTTGGTGAACCTTTGACATTTCCTGCAATATGCTGCAAAGAATAAATTAAAATCCTTTTCAATTGGATTAATTTAGTGAATTTGTGAATTCTTGTCCTTGCCTTTAAAGGAAGTTGCCAGACATTGAGCTCTTATCCAGTAAGCTACACTTCCTAGGCTCACGAGTGGCAGAATAAGTAATCACTACAGAATTGCACTGCTTAATGTCTTAAGAATTTAGGGTACACGCCTTGCTTTGTTGTATACAGTTTTACTTGGGTATGAAATATTAAACATTCAGCTACAGACCTTCACCCATCTTCTCTCTTCTTTTTTCCCTTCTCATCTCTCAGCTCCAACTTGTCATCGTTGTCTGTGATTTACTGACTCAAACATTCAGTCAGTGACATTAATCCTGCAAAGTGACAAGCAACAAATCAAACTACTTTTCTGGCATATTGGAGAAAATGTTACTTGACATGAGCTGTCTTGATTAATGTGCTTATTAACGTATGATTGCCTCAAAATAACTTTTAGGGGGGAAATCAGTAAAACTTTGAATAAGAAGGAATCACTATTGCTTTGGTTCTGATGTGGAACACAGAAAATAAAGATGTTTCAATAATGATGATGATGATACCTATGGTTTAGGTTACTTTAAAATTCCAATTCCAGTTCCCAAAAGTATATGTATTTTTAGAGAAATTCTGTATGGATTTATGTATTGCAAATTTCACAATTTAAACAATTAAAAATTGCTTTCAGTTATCCTTTTTGTTACGTCTGTTGTTCCCTGTGCATCCCCATCATAAGTCAAGAATTATAAGACGTAACTGTCTAGTTGGGCCATATTGCTAGCCTATTTTAGATAAATCTTCACATAAGGTTAGTGATCCGATTCATTTGTTGTCCTCCTCGCCCAGATGAATCCCACATTATGTTATCTTTTACAATATTGGTTGTTGGAGGTTAGAGAAACTGGACAACATGCTGTGTGGAGTAGGCTCAGTCTTCAAGGTTTCTCCTTGTATTTACATTTTTATTATTTCTGTATTGTGCTCTCCTACACTTTACGTTTTGTAGTATGTTAATGCCCGCTTCTTGTTTAAAAGCTTTATATGAGATGGTGCCCATATATAGCACTGTTGGCCCCAGCCACTGGATACATCAAGGACTGAAATACATACATAAAACAAAAGAGTCTGTCTAAAACTCCCAGGATGAACCTTTTCTCCTGTATAGCTCTCTTTTTTCCCCCACAATGTCATAGAGCTACAACTCTATTCCCACAGCAGCATTCTCTTCTCTTTACCAGCAGATCTCCTAAGGCTGCATTTGGGGGACAAATTCATAAAAGTCTTGATATTGCTGATATTAGAATGGCCTAATTAAAGACTGCTCTGCAATAAACTTTACATCTCAAGTAAACCACACAAATATGGTGTAACAGTATGGGTTGCATATTGACATTACCCAAAAATGCTACCCATTTGTGTTATATGCAGCAGATCTATGTTCAAGATTAGGAGTACCGGTAACAGCAAATACATTTATTTTTTCAAGCTTTGCATCCAAATGAAACTGGTGTTTTGGGAGAGCATAAACATTATTTTTTAAAAGCGGGTCACAGAGCAGAAAAATCAGAGAATGCCGGTTTTCTGTTCTGTTTTATTGTAGACATGCGAGCCATATCTTTATTTCATCAATTATTTTGTACCTCAACCTACCTCTGCAACCAGCATGTGCCTCCTCACCGCCATGTCTCTGGGTATACCTTGCATGAGCTGTCTTTGCATGCAGAGAGTGCTTGTCAGTGGTTTGGGTGTGATTCGTGGCAATGTTGCAGCACCACCAAAGGCCCTGGCATGTGAATACAGTCTTCATTAGTGCTGCGTACGCTTGTCACAATTGACACAACTTTTTTCGAAGCTGTTTATAAAGGTATACAGTTTTCGTCTTCTTCTGGACTTGGACTAAGAATTGATAGTTTTTTTCTTTGACACTGGAACAAGGCAGGAGGTCTTTCACAGCGCTGGAACAATCTCCCCAGACTAAGATTGAATTGGTGCAGTAGAAACCTACATAGCTCCTAAGCACAGACCTTTAGGACTGACACCTTTTGACTGTAGAGCCCTGTTTAGTCTCCCAGCATAGGTTTAGTCTCTTCTATGACTTCTAGAGGCAGACAAGGGGAAGAGAGGGACAAATGGAGCAGCATCATTGCACTCACCTGATTTTGGTGGAGCCTGTCTGCTGGGTTCCTGAGCTTTCCCGCTTTTCTAAGTAGTTTTTTTTATCAAAACATTCCCCAGGCTGCATCTACATCACACTCAGTGCTTTGGTCCATATCATTTTCCACAGATCTTTATCGCAGGAACCATGTTTTACTACTTATCCCCTTTTCCATTATTCTATGATACCACAACATAAGCAGGTATTCATTGAACAATAACAGAAAAGTTACTAAGAGCTGTTTTTATATTAACCCCTGATTTCTTAACAATTGCCTTCGACACGTCTTAGCATTTTTTAGCAACCAAATCAATCTCATTATTGTAGAAAAGAAAAAAAGGTTCTTAGATTGCATCCAGTGAACAACACTGGCATTAAAAGCCTGAAGAGACATTGCATTTTAATGAGGAATTCCTACTTAGCGACATGTAAGGAAAGATAAGGAATATTGTGTCTTTTTTTCAGCTTGGTTTAATAATGACTTTCTTGTCATTATACTAAAAAGAAGAATTTTGTTTTCCTCTTCTACACCTCTAATCATTATCTGTGCCTCCATTCTTAGCAACTACCTCAACTGTTTGAGCCTCCATAGAGCTTTATAAATCACCCTTTATGAATCAGTTAGATATTAATCTAAAAGATTATACATCTGTGAAGGAAAAAGTCTTTAAATATATGCAAAAATCACAGTGTACTTTGAATTTGGTCTCTTTAGTGGCTGAATGCAGACAGTAAATTTTTTACAGGGTGTGCACAAAGAGCAGAGCCAGAGTAAATGTGGTCCATACTGATTTGAAGAGAGGATGCTTATTCATGCAGCAGACTCAGCTTTCGAAGCTTGCAGCCTTTGACACGTAACGTTTTGTGGTGAGCGTCTCACCTCATGAATGTGTCTGTGACTGTTGACACCCCAGTTTGATGTTCCCCTCAATAATTCAGGCAGTCGCTCAGGTTTTATAACCACAGATTGTTGCCATATCTTGACATATCCAGAACCCCGGCATACCTTCTGCAGCCATCAGAGTGTGTTAAAACTCAAAAAAAGGGATCAGTCAGGTTTGGCTAACATCATGATTAAACAAACCTTTTTACATCTCTGTGTTACATCACAGAACCCATTAAGATCCTATGTTTTGCGTAGAAAAATTGCTTTTAAAGATCTTTTCTGAATAAGTGTTTTTAGCCATAGAATTATTTTTAAAATCAAACAAATAATGTTGAGGTATTTTAAGGAGATGGTTCTAAGAAAAGTCTATTTTGCTGCATATAAAAAGAAACGTTAGCCCTGTACCTCTAATAATAATATGAGGTACAAGGTAGCATGAATGTGCTGATACCTTTTTGTTTCCAATAAAATATCAATAGTGCAACTTTGAGCATGGACTGATACGATATTGACCCAATATAATATCAGCATAAATAGTGCATACTTTTCTTACTTATTCTGTATTATGTAATGTTACAAAATGCTTAATGAAATAATACAGCACATAGAACAATATTCAACAACAGAATAAGATACAGAAATAGCTAACCCATTTATAATTAACCAATGGGTTACGTAAACTTTAAACATAAGCTGATGGAAGAGGTGTGTTTCTATCAGCTTCTTTATATCAGAGATTTTAGATGTAGGCCAGTTCCAATGTTCATATTTTGGCTGATGGGGGCATCTCAACAAGGTAGTGTTTATTAATTTTACCACTATAAAAAGTCAACAAGATTTTTTTCTACAATATACAGTAGGTGACATTGGTGGCATGATAAAATATGCTTTTGCTCATAGTGCTTTTAAAACCGTTCCCAATACAAACATTTATTTTTCTGAAAGAGAATATTATTCCCCACCTAGCCCTTATTCTTTTTTTATTTCCTTGGAACAATATCTTTAAAAATGTTAGGCTTCTAACACAAAACATAAGAGTGAATGATACCTGTGACCACACCCACTAATTAATTACGCTAGCTTCCTTACCAAGTAAGTTATATAGGGTACGGTAAAATTGCATTAACAATATTTTAGCTTCATAAGTGCTTTTGTTTTTAGGTTATTCTAACAGTAACTCTTTTGTTGTCTACATTCACACAGTGTGGCAAGGAGGCTTGCATAAACCACATGCAGAAATAGCACATCCCAGCATTGGATGCTATGACCTTTATGCGGTAAGGCGGCAGGCCAACATAGTTCCACTGTGCAGCTTTATTTTAAGATAGCAAAAAAGATCAAATAAAGCCTTTACCACTGTAATTGTCATTTCAAAAGAGCATCTTATGACCAGCTGCATGGTGTAAAGTTAATAGTTCCCTATTCCCTGGCCAACCATCTTTTTTCCATGAAGTATGCATGGTTTTCCTTTGCGTGTCTGTTGAATTTGCCCTCAGGAGTGACTGTATGCGTGTTTATGTTTTTTATCCTGTATTATCTCAGTGTTTCCCTAAGATGGACTAAGCACATGGTCAGGTTGTATCCAGGCTCCTGCTTAGTGATTGTTGGTGGATATGCACCAGCTAGGTTAAGGCCCTGCGGGGACAATAGTTATAGACACTGGATTTAACTTTAGACCTCGTATTCACCACCCCAAAAATATTTGCAGTTTTGAGGTATTTGGGGATATTTCTTTCAAATAATTTTTTATACTGTTTGTATTTTAAAAACACCAGTAAATTATTAACATCTAATTGGTGAAAAATTAGATGTTTTTCATATATAAAACATGGTAGTTACAGTTTTAAACCACTATAACTGCTTTGCACATTGATCCATTTCTAAACCTTTGTTCTCTAATATGCTCAGAGTCCAATAGACATGGAGGAGACCAAGCGGGAATATATGGGATACATCTGGTCGTAGCCCAAAATCTATAAGTTGTATTTTGCCTCATGTTTGTCAGGATTTGTTTCTATTGTTCACATTTCCCTTTGCATACTCAAAACATCTTTCACAACCCAGTAGCATTTTGCATGCATCTCCTGGGGCCATGAGTGTCAAGTTAAAGCTATAAACCTAGGACTTATGAGGAGGGCATTAGGCAGGTCAAAAATGATCTCTGAGACAGCACATCCAGTCCCAACTTTGACTGCTAGTTATTTCCCTCTGGTGAACGATTGGGGGCCCTGAGAAGGTAGGACAAATATAAAATTTGATTTGTTTCTGTACTCAACAGGATTTTAAATGTTGGCAAGTAATACTCGTTGGTCTTTGCTTTTACTCTTCAAATCCAAACTCTTTGACAGACATTATGCACTAGCCAGCAGTTGTGTGCTGGTGGGATTTAATTACTTTGCTGTGTGTTTTTCTATTCTTCATAGGTTTTATCATGTAAAATCATCTTTATTTCAGATATTTGCCTTTTCTCTATTATCCAAACGGATAGATGGGCTGGGAGTATATTATGATGTTTTCAACAGCACACCTCAGGTTTTTTTTTTACACTTAACATATATATGCTTGTGTGTACAGGTGTTGCGGCAATTTTAACTATATTTGGATGTTGGGGTAACTTTAGAATCCTATCCCATTTCAATTATTATTCTTTCATTGGGCTCTGAATAACATTTGTCAAATTCATATACTAAATCTGTTATTCTATAGAAAATGAAATTTCTTAATAAAAACAAATTTAGAAAGATCAATGTATGTGTACATTTGTTTATGTGCACAGAACAACCAGAATCAGAGGTAATTCAAAAGATTTATGTTTTAAATAAGCTACAGTTAGAAGTGGTTGTCTCTCATGGTGTCAGGTCTAAGCACCTAAAACATCATACATACATAAAGGGAAAGAAAGAAGGCACAGAGACAATTAATTTAGTTTTATTTGCGAGGAGAGTAGGAAGAGACTGCAGAGTTTACAAATCTCCAACCCACTGTGCCGGTCTTCAGCTTTCTCCTTGCTATTTATTGAAGTCAGGGGATGTCCCTAATTACACAAGCTTAGGTTTAACTAAGGGAAAGGGTAACAAAATTGTCTTACTTTAAAGCTCAGCACATATGTTAGAACAAAGCATGTGGTTGTTTTACAATTGAATTGTTTCAAGAACACATGTTTAGAAGAAACATGTGATAGAGGATGTTCAGGCCTCTTTTACAACCCAACATGTGATATAGGATGTCCAGGCCTCTTTCACAACCCATCCATTGCATGACCTTTATCTCTAACGATCTTTAGCAAGAGTTAATAAAAGATGACACACATTATGCATCATAATAGTTTATTAGTACACAACCCATGAAACACAAATAAGTATAAATAAAATATTTCTAACATATGGTTCATATGTACTCCATTGTTTTGGACAGCTAGAGTTATTGTTATCATTTGTTGACAAGTAAAAAAAAAAAGTAGCATATTAAAAAAACATCTGTTTACAGTCTTCCTTTTTTTGGTGACAAAATATATATATAAATACCGTATTTTCACGACTATAAGGCGCACTTAAACGTCTTTTTTTTCCCTCAAAATGTGCGGTGCGCCTTATGTGTGTTGTAACTGCGACTTTTGAGACCACCTCATTGAGGAGATGATGAAAGAGTGGCTGAATGTAAGGAGACCAGGTGTTTTTTTTCCACCCCTCACCATCGCTGTTAATATGTAACTCCATGCGTGCCCATCTCACAGCTGATGTGAAAAACATGGGGAAACAAATTAACGCTGTGCTCGCTGTTCAACCGCTCGACATCGGTGTGAACCGGACCCAGCAGGTGCAGCAGAAGCAGCGAGTTTACATGCAAAGTCAATGGTTGACGCGCATATAGGTGCAGCAAAAGGTCCTGCAGCGCGTTTTGGTGCAGCACGTCGGGAGCGTTTAAGCATCTGACGCACCGCCAACGCGCTGCTGCTGCTCAGATGGAAAAATTGAAGTTTTGCTGCTGAACGCGCCGCATCAACCAATCAGAGAAGCTGATCTGGGAGCTGACAGCAGACAGACACAGCGCTCTGATGACATGATATTAACGCAAATGAAAAAGGCTGGATGAATGAGGAGATGATGAAAGGCAGGTGTATGTGAGGAGACCAGGTGCTTTTTTCCACGCATCACCATCGCTGCGTGCCCATCTCACAGCCGATGTGAAAAAAAGATGAATCAAATGAATGCTGTGCTCGCCGTTATCTCGGGGGTCTGACAAAGGAACTTCAACCGCTTGACATCGGTGTGGAGCGGCCGTTCACAGTAAGGCTGCGAGCGGCGTGGGAGCGATGGATGACAGACTGAGACCACAGTTTCAGGATAAGTGGAAGGCAGCGCCGTGCAAGTTACGCCACCGTTTGCGGATGGATTGTAGATGGACTGTGTCTGCTGGCTCTGTTGTTCAAGCTTTCGCAAAAGCCGGCATTATTTCTGAGGAGCTGCGCTGCACGGAAAGTGACTCTGACAGCGAAGAAGGGGAAACTGGCATGTCTGATTTAGCGCAGCTGTTTTATTCAGAGGAATGCTGAGGATAACAGAGGATGATGACTTTGATGGGTTTGATTAATACTTTGTAATAAATACATGAATAAAGCACAATCATACTCAGGTTTGCTCCCGCTCTATTTTTCTACCTGAAAACTTAATTCAACAGCAGCCTCTGAGCGCGTCTCCTCCTCTTCAGCGCGGTGGCTGGCAGGTGTTTTTTCATCTAAATAATCTAAATCTTGCAGCTATATTTGCTGTGATCAGTGGGAATAAAGTAGTTTTAATATGTTTTTAAGTGAGAAAGGCCACCTGAAAACTTAATAATTGCAGTCAGTTCATCCAGATTATCTATTTCTGTCGGAGGCGCTCAGACCCCCACATACCAGCGGTGCACCGACAGTAGAAATCCTTTCGTTCACCGCGGCTGCTGGCAGGTGTTTTTCATCTAAATAATTTTAGCTGCAGGCACCAGGATACCGGTAATAAAAGCGAACATATTCCGTCGGCAGGTTTCAGGATTTTAAGTTAATTTAGGAGTGACCACAGCGCTGTGTCATCTGCGATGTGTCTGTCTCACGGCCAGCTGCCAGGTTTGATTAATACTTTGTAATAAATACATGAATAAAGCACAGTCATACTCAGTTTTGCCCCCGCTGTATTTTTAAATACACAGTAGAGGTATTTAAAGGTAGTAGAGGACATGTACCTGTATATAAAAAACGCGCCCTATAGTCCGGTGCGCCTTATGTGTGTGTTAAATACAGAAATGGGACA
Organism: Cyprinodon variegatus; assembly: GCF_000732505.1. Lineage (NCBI taxonomy): Eukaryota > Metazoa > Chordata > Actinopteri > Cyprinodontiformes > Cyprinodontidae > Cyprinodon > Cyprinodon variegatus. The sequence continues at coordinate 2,844,494 of NW_015150458.1, read as the reverse complement.
CATAACTGAGAGTGCGCCTTTTAGTCCGGTGCGCCTTATGGTCGTGAAAATACGGTAAATGATATGAGTAAATGTTCCCTCTTGTAAGGAAATGACTGAGAGGAAAATACATTTTAGTGCATCTACTTTATTAGTTTTGTGGTTAACATTGTTGCAATCTGTATTACCATTTATGAGGTACTAAAAAGGACCAAAAATGGTTAATAAAGTTTATTCATATCAGCCCACTAGAGGGCTAAATATTTTTTAACAAAAATTTTCATCTGTAGTTATCTTTAGTTATTAATAATGAGACAATGAAAAAATTAGAGAACCAGAATCCTGCCTTGAAAAGAAAAAAGATTTTTCACCAAAACAGGACTCTTCAAAATAAAAAGAAAACAAAAGCAATATATAAAAAAATATATAAATATAACAATCTTAGTATATGTGCTTATATTTTAAGAACAAAAATAAGGTAGCGCCATTATTTTACTGATCATACTGGATATCATGCTATTAATTTTGTGTTATACATATAAGGATGATAGATATATTAATACATACTGCAGGCACACACTTGAAGAGAGAGAAGGTGTTGACAATCACTGTTGAAAACTAGTCCGGCTTCTGCACTCATGAGACTGTTTCGTAAATCCTTTTTAGCTTTAGATATTTAGAAGATCAGGGTTAAATTAAAAACAGATTAATGTGTTTAAGGGGATTAAGTTTAACGACTGTGTCAGCTAAAACACCATCGAGTGAGTAATCTCATTTAAACATACTAAAATCTTTTTAAAGAAGAGATTTCCATAGAAGTACAACATGGAAACAAAACTTTTTAAGCGTTAAATGTATTAATTGAATAATCTACATCCTCCATGTAAAATTACTTTAGGGTTCTATTAAGTAAAAATAGTCAAATTTATTTGTGTTTTATACTTCAGATTTGAGATTTAACTAAACTAAGCTGCAATGTACACAAAAAAAGGAATATAAAAAAGACTAAAAAACATAATCAATGAAATGGTGCAATGATATCACAGCTCGGTAGAGTTTGGAATGAGGTCAATGAGCTTTTAAGTAATTTAGAGCAATTGGAGTGAGTCCAAACCAACTCACAATGCAAATTCAAGGAGGTAAATAAAAATCTATTTGGTACAATAGTTTAATAAATTATTTGTAACCATTTTACATAGATGATTGTTTCTTAATATCTGGTGATTTTTCCCAAAGGGAATTGTAAATTAAGGATAACCTAGCTTCTTAAGCTATTGTAAATTGTCCCATGAATCAGGGAAGCTTCTTGCTAGCAGGCTTGAGGGGACTCAAATTAAAGTTCAAATAGAAAACACATACTTATGTATTTTCTCATTTGATAATATGTACAAAATTAAATGAAAATGAAAATATTTCCAGCATTTTGTTGTTTATAGCATAAAATAATTCACTAAGATAGCAGACAACGCTAAATTCCGTATTCAGTCATGTGACCCACTGAGGCGTTGTGACGTCAGTTTAGTCACGAAGTAGCCTTTTTATGTAGCGTGTCAATATTTTTTCACCTTTGTGATGGAGTTTTTATCCTTTAACGAGCACAAATACCAAGAAATCAGAGTTTTAGTTTTATTAATGCTTGCTGGTTTAATCACTGCTGCTAAATGTTCTTTGATCTTATGGAGAGCCGGTGGAAGTTCAGTATCTTTCAGAACATTTTCCAGATTCTGCTGTGCTTTCATTATTTTAAACCAGAGTCTTACCTTGGGTTTGAAGAGGGAATCACAGGATTCGGATTGGTATACCAATCCGAATTTGTATACCAATCCGAATTTGTATACCAATCCGAATCCTTTTGGCATACCTAAAAGGAAATAAAAGTATATTTAATCTAACAACCCACTCATTGTTCATGTTTCATGTAGCAGAGAACAGCAATGACTGTCCTTCTTGATCTCCTGAATATAACATATTATCTCATAATTATGACATCTTATCTCATAATTACGAGATAAGATCTCGTAATTACGAGATAATATCTCGTATTTATGAGAAAAGATCTCGTAATTACGAGATAATATCTCGTAATTATGAGATACTGATCTCGTATTTATGAGATAAGCTATCAGAATTTTTTTTCTTTGGTGAATGCAATATGCTTCCGTAGCAACGAGGCTACAACACTAAAAAATTTAATATAAAGAAGAGTTCATGTTTAGGATATATTTCTTTTGTTGTTTTTGTGATCTGTTCTTCAAAATAGCACTGAAATTGTATGATCTTACAAATGTACTGTTAAATTGCATATGTTTTTGATGTAATAGAAAATATCAGAGGCCATTGGTCCAAAAACTAGGCTGCTGCTGAAAGTAGACACACATCTAGTTGTGTCTAGTCATTTTCCAGATTCCCTGGAATAAAACCCTGCCTGCCAAAAAGGGTACTAAATAGCTTATCATTCTGTGATTGTAAATATCAAGTCATTCTAATACAGTAGGGTCCAATTATTGTGATGCATTAAGCAAAGATTATATAAAAGGAGATGGATGGGATTGCTTAAGTCATGCAGATTGACCAAAATAATTACTAAAAAACTGAGAATACAGCTTATTGGGGAGCAACAATGGATGAATAAATCTCAAATGATTGATTGATGAGTTTATGTTTGTCATACTCAAATATACTATACTAGACTATATACAGTGAGAAATGTAGGAGCATTTTTACACAGGCAATGCAAAAACATTAGAAATAAACAGCCATGTAGTTTTAAGAAATACTAATTACTGAAGCTACTCTAAAAAAAAAGGATTCAGTTTAGTAAGGAAGACTTAAACTCTGGAGTTACTCTATTCCAGAGTGATGGGACAATCAGGGTAAGGGAAGAGCGTGATATACAGTAATTTTGGGATGTTAAACTCTAACCCGTGAGGACTTGTAGGCAGCGATTTTGAAATATGTCCCTGGTCCAACTTATCTAAATGGCTAAATTACCTATTTAGCATGAAGCCATGTTCTCCAGAGTCTTAGTAATGACCTAAATATTTGATTTAGCACTATTAAATCAGGTTGTGTAACATTATGTGCTCAAAGACAGAGGTCTGCCGACTACCTGAATCCAGATTATTCCACCAGTGAATTTCCCTGATAGCACAGGCAAATTCAGAGATGACAGTGCCAGAATTTGTCAGGCTCGCACTGTGGAGGAGTGCATCTAGGAGCGTGAAACAACATTTGCACATATGGTCTAGCTACAACAAGGTCCAGACCATAATCCCATTGAGGATCTTTTGGATGAGTTGCAGGATTATTTGTGTAACACACTGACCCTCCCATAGTCTCTTGAAGATCTAGCTAAAAAAATCCAAGAAAATCTGGATAAAAGTAAATCTTGGGCCATTGCAAAAGTCTTACTTTGTTGGATAGGTTATATACCTTAGTATTTCACCTTTTGTGATAAAAGAGACAATTTGTTTGATATGCTTACCCAGGGTGTTAACATTTTGAAGAATATAAAAATGTTTTCTTTTTTGGTATTGATCTGGTCAGTAACTTAATACCAACAGCTTTTCTGGATACACATTTAGCCTTTTACTTCAGGATGCTAAAGTCTAACTATAATTTGAAGCAGGTGAAGCAGGATAAGAAAACCTACTTTTATCATTACTTTGGCAAATTGCAATATATCATATATGTATCATATCATATTTATAATTCACCCTCAAACAATATATAAGCTGTTCTAATGAAGGTAGCTACATATTCTTCAAAAAAAAGGTAATGTTTTGCCATGGTATGATGCATTTACAGGAACATTTCTTGTGCAAAAGCTGGCAATGGTGCTCCATAAGCTCAAAGAAAGAAAGAAAGCCAAACAGAATCAGTATTGATTGGCTTATTAAAACCCTTTTACACACATCTGAATGTTCTCATGGTCCATGCTGGACAGTGAGAGGAAATGGTAACATTTACAACTTGCCAGTCAGTGATCTAGGAGAGAAACAGATATGGAGAGGAAGGGGGAGTGTGAAGACTGAAGAGAGAGGGTTGAATTAAGCTTCTGGGCCCCAAAGGGACAAGCTCTCAGACATTTTAATCAATAACTGCAGCTCTATCAAAGGACGGCTGATAGGCCAGAGACAGAGGGATTGTTCTGCACACTCCGCCTCTCCCCTAAAGGGGTGACTCAACACTCTGGGACAGGCTGTGGAGCAGGAGGGAGGCGGAGACAGATGGATGAGAAGAATGACAGCTTATGAGTGAAAGTCAGATTACTAGGCTCTAAAAGATGCAAAGATCTCACAATAGATTTTTAAGTTGATTTCTAGCCTGTGTTGGTTATTAAAATAACAATTCTTACTGTCTTTACTAAATCAATTTTATGTGACTTTTTCAAACTGAGTTTAAAGTCTGTTTTGTTTTGTTAAGAGAGAGAGGGAGGATGCTATGACTGAAAGGTTGCTAATGCAAGGCTTCTTGCAGAATGGGAAGATGGTGAAAAAGGTGTCCCAGTAGATACAGATACCGGTATAGATGTGAGAAGAAAATGTGTATAAACTTTATATACTTTACTATATATATTTTAATCTCACAATTTAGGTGAAGAAACAATTTGAAATTCTTTTTTGCAATGGTACATAAAGGTAAGGTTAGAGCCCATTTGAGGAAATTACATGAAATTACATTTCATTCAAAGCAGATTCTTACATTGCATATTTTGTTGTATGGAAATTGTAACAAACTGTTTAAACCTCTTAAGCTCCAAGATGTTTTTCAGTACTTTTTGATCAAAATAACATAGCAAAATCAAATTCATGTTTTCTTAGTAGTTACAAACTGTATTTAGATAATATTTGTATCAAAATAAAGATTCAATCAGCAGTTTCAATATAACAGCAGCTGCTGATTTCTTTAATGCAAAATTTGATAATGTACATTCAATTTCTAAAAACAACGGAGTTGTGCTCCTCTTTTAAGCCATGAAGAATTGCAGAAAAAAATACTTTCATGTAGTACCATTTACATTTACCGCATAGAATAAGATTCATTTTATTTTCTAAAGCTTAAAGGGGATGTTTTCTGTAATTTCAATCAGAACCTATACCACAACAGAAATGAAGGGCAAGTACATGGAGTAACTTCCTTGAAGGGAATTGGTAATAACTCTGAAGTATAAACAAAGTAGACTTAAAAACAGGAACATTTTGAATTAGGGAATTTTCTATGTCTCTAAAAAAATCCATTTTTTTTTTTTATTATTATTTCCTTTAGCTTGAAGCACACTTTTTTTTTTACAGTATTCTACAATAATTTTTTCTACAAATGGAAAGTCTATTTGTGCTTACATCTTATGCCATATCAGGTACATCTACAGTGGTTTAGAAGTAGCTTTGATATTGCAAAAGAGGATGGTGCCAGTATGTGCAGCCTGTCTTCTACGGTTATTACCATTGTGCATATTAATGTTGATTCTTTTGTGTATCATCCAACATGCTAGTTCTATTCTTTACAATAATTGCCAGACACTCATGGAGCCCTGTATATCTGCAAGTGTGTTGTAGCAGTTTGGTACACAAATGCTCAAATGGGCATGTCCCCAACCTAAATGTCTGTGTTTCCTACTCTCCCTGGGATTTGCAGGCATTTTATTGGTCTTCCCCTTAACTACTGGCCCCATGATACCCCTAGCCTGGTGGACTCTTGGCTGGTTCCTGTCGTCAAAGATGTCTCAGCTTCCACCATTTTCCTCTGAATTCCTGTGCCAGCAAGAAGTAAATCTGCAGAATGTGTGGCCAGTGGTCCACACTGTGCACTGTATTAGTATAATGCCTGAGAACAAGTACCTTCAAGATGGGCTCAGACTGTGTCAGATCAATGATGAATGAGACTTGTTTCTTTAGACTTTCTTTTCCTCTGGTCCACTAGATGTTGTTTTAAATGAGACCTGAATTTCCCCTGGTAGATAAATTTCATATTTTGAGCTTCAGTCGGGCAATTGGCTACATTTTGATTATCCAAGTTCCACCTGTCATGGTAGTGGTTTAACTCTTGTCTACAAACGATGTATGAGCTTTAAGCAGCTTCTCTTGCACAGTGAAGTATCCTTTCTGATTTTTTTTTCTGATTTTATTATAAGTTATGATTTTAACATTCATGTTTTTGTCCATTTAAACTGCTATTCACAGACTTCCTGATATCTTTAAACTTTGTTCAGTCTGGCACTGTTGCTAAAACACACTGGACCTGGTTTTATCCCCCGTCCTATCTGCCTTACTTTAAAGACTGTCTTTTCTGACCATGCCTACTTTATGTTATTCCTCATTGACAAGCTGTCAAACTGTGCACTCCTTCTCCAGCCATTTATGCTTTTAAGTCTGCTACTGCTCTCCAGTTCTCCACTGTCTTTGGAGAAGTATAATCTCACCCCTTAGGGTCCTCCAGTGCTTAGGGGCTACTTTCTCGTTTTTTGACTCAGTTTGTTAATCTATCCCAGATACTGTTGCTACCATGAGGTTAAAATGCCCTAAGCCCTAATAAGACCTTGTTAAATGAAAAAAAAGACAAGTCAGCAGAGGGCAGTACAGGAAGATAGAAATAAAAGTGAAAAGGCAACACACATCAGCTTATGTTTTACTGAAAGCCCATGATTTAAAGCTACATGATTTCTTTTACCTGGGTAATGTGAATCTCAGGGAATGTATTTGTCTCCTGTATCCATTGCTCTGAGAGGCAGAGAAGCATTTATGTAAATCAACCCAACAAGTTATGTGGAGCTGTTAAGATAAGGAATTAAATTCCAAAGACAGAAAGCCCGACCATGAAGGTCATGTTGCTATAAGAATATAGAAGTCATTTGCAATTACTACTATATCCATCCGTCCAACCATCCATCCATTCATTTTCTGTCAGGCTTAATCCCAGTTGGGGACGTGAGGGGTGCTGGTGCCTATCTCCAGCTGTCTACGGGCGTGAGGCGGGGTTCACCTTGGACAGGTTGCCAGTCCATCACAGGGCAACACAGAGACAAACAGGAAAAACAGCCATTCACACACACTCACACCTAAGAAGAAGCCAATTAACCTAACAGTTGTGTTTTTGGACTGTGGGGGGAAGCCAGAGTACCTGGAGGGAACCCATGCATGCTCAGGGAGAACATGCACCCATTTGGGGTCTTTCCATGCAGAGAGACCCAGGGCCGGGAATGGAACCTATATGGGACATATTAGTGGTGGGCATAGATACATTTTTTAAATTTAGAATAGAATACAAATAGAAAATCCATTTATTGTCCCAAAAAGGGGAAATTCTGGTGTTACAGCAGCAAAAGGACTATAGAAAAAAAATTGTCCCACAAGTGTAGACCTTAGAAGAGTGTATAAAATAACGAATATTGTGCAGATGGAGAATAAATAAATAAAATAAACAAATGTATGGCTGTGGACATTTTTACGGCAATGGATATACAGCAGGAACATCATAAATGTGCAAGATGACAGCAGCATATTTAACTGAGAAGATAGAAACTGCAAAAATCATCATGAATGTAACAACTTATTGAAGTAGTTGGGAACAGTGGTGATTATAAAGTCTTAAGGCTGATTTATACTTCAATACTAGGCCATCTGCGTAGGTGTCGCAGTGAACAAAGAGACGTCCCCGCCCCCTCCGCAGACACTCTGCTGCATCTCTCCTGAACTGTAGGTGACCGGAGACAGTGCTGCAGACAGGAGGCCTCTGATTGGTCAGATCTACATTCACTCTACACTATGCGTATTTTCTGTTTGGTACCTTACCTTGTTTTGATTGCATGACCAGGATTGTGGAAAAAACGATTCGTGAGGTTGGACCAGCTAGAAGTGCGAGGCGCGTGAGAACGCAGGGACCCTTTTTCCACCTGGATCCCCACTCTTTTTCGCCCTCCTGTCCTTCCGTTGTTGCACAAAATTGCCCCCACTTCCGCCTCAGCCTGATCTAGATCCACAGCTTTTTTGTGATTGTCCTTCTTGCGTTGTGGCGTGGAATAACATAGCGCAGACCTCGCTTCAATATTGGGCATAAATCAAAAATATCTGCGACAAGCTTACTGCGACATAGTCGCAGTAGGAGTATAACCAGCCCTTTCGTGTTGGCATACAGTAGATCCAGTGTTTTATTGTCTGTGGTCTGGCAGTTAATATACTGTGTGAATGTGGGAAGAATGAAAGACAGGGAGACATAGTTAAAGTCCCCAGAGATCAGAAAAAGAGCCTGTGGGTGCTGTGTTTGTAGTCTGCTGGTAGTAGTGTGCAGGATATCAAAGACTGTTGCCGCATCAGCAGAGGGTGGCACATACACAGCTATCACAATAATGTGTGTAAATTCCCGTCTTGCATAATTTGGCCTTATGTCAACTGCTAGTAGCTCAATGTCCTTTCTGCAGAGCATCTCTTTAAAGGGTGGGTGTTCAGAGTTACACCATCTATTGTTCACAAACACAGCCAGACCCCTCCTCCCCTACCACTCTCCCTGGTTTTGTAGATGAAATCTGTCCATGTTTGCATGAGAGTCCGTGGTTAGCTCGGTCAGCCATGTCTCCGACAGGCATAGAATAGTAGCCTCTCAGTAGCTTCCTCTTATTTTTATATATATATATATATA
>NW_015150458.1:2832245-2833371 GCF_000732505.1 Cyprinodon variegatus | reverse complement strand
TGAGGGGTAGGATTTAGAAGTGACAACACTGCGTACCTTTGCATATTAACCCGCTTAAAAAACTGGTAACAATGACATGCAGTTTATCTTGTTTCTTTAACCTCTTGGAATAAAAAAATCTGTTTTCTTTTTACTGTGTCCTAAGAGAAAATGGCATTTAATAACAGAGGAGCTACACGGAAATGGATTTTGATTGGTATTCATTAAGTTTTATAAAAGTCAATGATTGAAAATGGAATTGATTTTCTCTACCAACTGTCAGTGTGAAGACATTAGTAAGCCACCATTGTTCGATTGACTTTTTTCGTGGAGGAAGAGGATTAACATATTTGATCCTGTCTTTTATTCCTGGCTTTTGAGTTATTTTTCTTATAAGATTTGTTGCTATTTACTCACATGTATTAAGTTCAAAAGAAGAAGATATATTGTAACCTTGGAGGATAAGGATTCAGTTCACACAACACAGTTTGGTCTCCAAGTAGGGGGATTCATACTGGTTCTGGAGCTCTCCATGGATTTGATGTGCTGTGTATTTGTTAAGGAACCATGTGCTAAGCATTGTAAAGCTGAGTTCCTTCAATGATTTCTGTTTAAATCTTGCAACCCTCTATGGACTCTCAATTGCTTCTAGTGTCTGTGTAAAAAAATGAGACCATATATGTGTGTCTCAAAAAAATTGAAATCTTCATCTTATGGTATTTGCATTCATATTTAAGTTGTTTGATTTTTTTTTTAATTTGTACAGAATGACAGTGTTCTGTTTAACAAAAAGCTTCCCTAGGTTTTTGTGGATGTTTATTTAAAAACACATTTGAGTGGTTTAAATAAGTTACACATGATTGCCTGTATTTATGTTAATTTTTTTCATAAACCATTGTTCCTCTTTTTTAACTCTGCTGTATAACCGCTCCTCCAGCTCAGTGATCATGTCTATGAGCTATATTTTACCATCTTTTGAATTATTGCAGATAAAATATTTCTAGCAAATCTTAAAGGTGGAGTAGGAGATGTTTTGTGATGCATTTTTTTTACCACGTGCCTTAAATATTTGATGCCCCCCCGTGCATATCCTGACAAATGAACGAATCGACCCTCCAATTCTGCTCCCTAAAGCAGCAAGAGCAGC
>NW_015150458.1:2829477-2830609 GCF_000732505.1 Cyprinodon variegatus | reverse complement strand
CCAGATTTTGGTTTATGAAAAGGAGGGGGGGTAGACTGCTGGGCGGCTGACTGGAACGGACCTCAGCAAAGAGCCATGGGCCGCCTGTCCTCAGCCGGATGGGGTGGCTGGGGACTGGTAAGGCAAGCCTGGGGAAGCATGGGGACACAGGTGTGTAGCCTACCGTTACCGGCTCAGGTTTGGTCGCTCCCTCCCCTGCTGGCTGCCTGTTTTGAGTACGTGCTGGACTGTAGTCGACCAAAAACCCGGACATCTTTTTTAGGTCTGAAAAGTAGGACTTGTCCTGGAAAAAGAGGACGTATGGTCACCCTGTGTTTGCTGCTCTGGCTGCACGATGGAAAAAGTGGGTGTAATGCGCGTTGGGCGGAGCTACCCTATCCTTTCTTTGCCTGTAACAATGGCAGCTACATTTGCTGTGATCAGTGGTTAAAAAGTAGTTTGAATCTATTTTGAAGTGAGAAAGTCCTGAAAACATCATCAGTGCAGTCAGTTCATCCAGATTACCATCCTGCCTTCAAATATTATTTCTGTCGGAGCTGCTCAGACCCCTGTAAACCAGCGGTGCTCTGTCACTAGGAATCCCATTCAACAGCAGGCTCTTCCCCGGTCACCTCCTCATGGTTTGCCATGGCGGCTGGAAGGCATTTTTCATGTACGTAATCCAAAATGTAGGCACCAGGACAATAAAAACGAACATGTTTTGGCAGCAGATTTCTGCATTTTAAGATAATTTAGGCATTAATATACTGTTTTAGAGGAGTGATCATAGCGCTCTGCATCATCAGTGCTCCCTGTCTGCCTGACAGTTCTGAGATCAGTGACACTCTGCTTCAGATGCACTGCTCCTGCTGCTCTAGACGTGCTGCAGAAAGCATGCGCGTTCATGTGTTTTGAAGGCGTGGTTTCCAGGGGTGGTCGGAAGGGAGATAACCTGACTCCGTCAGATGCATTTGCTCCGGATATCCATCTGGAAACCTTCCGTTGCAGTAATTTTGGGAAGGGGCGAAAATACTGGTTAGCTGATTGGCCTATGTTGGTGATAGACGGGCCAAATAAACCAATGAGATCAACGAACCATATGACGTACTAACAGACCGACAACGAAAACACAACCACAAGCCAGGCTACTCTT
>NW_015150458.1:2785323-2826662 GCF_000732505.1 Cyprinodon variegatus | reverse complement strand
ATCTTTCCAAGATCTCCTACAGCCTCTTTTAAACAAATACTATCATTGTGGCAGGAGTAATTTCTAAAAGATGCTAAAATTTATATTGAAAACCATTTGAGGTGTTTGTTATTACATTTAGTTTTTTTTTTCTTTTTTTTTAATACTGCGCCTCCTATGAGATGAATCTAGTTAATGACTATAAATGATAAACCTTAAGTATCAGTTGAAACCAGCACTACAAATGTTTACTTAACAGCTCAAAGGTTAATAAAAAAGACAAATTCAGTCAAATCAGATTAAGTTAATTAACAGAATCAAACAATACAAATGTCTATACTCGTATCCCACATACATCTTTCCTGGGTTACAAGGGTATAACTAAGCATGTATGGCTTGAAGCACCATGCATGCACCTTCTGAGAAAATATATCACTGTATCTTACAGAATATGCTGACCAGCTTAATCAGAATTCTTAAAATTGGTTTTGAACATTTTTAATGCTACTAAATGATGCTCCATAAATAAAATTACTTAGTAAAAGTAATAAAATTACTTACTATCGTTTAGCACTATGCAGATACTCAGTCTATGATAATAAAGATCTACTAACTTATCTTGATGATTATGTATATAAAAAAAGAATCAATGGATAAGATGTAAAGTTGAAGATTTATTAAATGTAACATCCTTTACAGATGAAAACATTGCATTTTAAACACTTTATCTCAATACAGATGCACTACACAAAACAGCGGCAAAACAAATGTATCCCAAATATTTATGGTAAGACATGCAAGAAGATTACATATATGTAATGAAATGTTTTACAAAAAGCTCTTAATTTATTTACACGTAGATCCCCATATGTCAAGTCCAGACACTGTGTAAACACCAAAAGTACCTAACATTCAGTTAAATGATCAATAATGCATTTGTACGGAAGCGTATTGCTGTCACTTGAAAAAAAAAATTTTTGCTCATTGTATTGTATAAACGGGAGCGAAAACATCTTCATTTTAAATAAGTCTTGCGGTTACTACTGAATAAAGCATATAAGTTATCACGTTTATACAGTTATAACTATCACGTTTATACAATATAATTATCACGTTTATACAATATACTATCACATTTATACAATATAATGATCACGTTTATACAATATAATTATCACGTTTATACAATATACTATCACATTTATACAATATTAATGATCACGTTTATACAATATAATTATCACGTTTGTATAGTATAATTATCACGTTTATATAATATAATTATCACGTTTATACAGTATAACTATCAAATTTATACAATATAATTATCACGTTTATACAATATACTATCACATTCATACAATATAATCATCACGTTTATACAATATAATTATCACGTTTGTACAATATAATTATCACGTTTATACAGTATATCTATCACATTTATACAATCTAATTATCACGTTTATACAATATACTATCACATTCATACAATATAATTATCACGTTTATACAATATAATCATCACGTTTATACAATATAATTATCACGTTTGTACAATATAATCATCACATTTATACAATATAATTATCACGTTTGTACAATATAATCATCACGTTTATACAATATAATTATCACGTTTGTATAGTATAATTATCACGTTTATATAATATAATTATCACGTTTATACAATATAATTATCACGTTTATACAGTATACTATCACATTTATACAATATAATCATCACGTTTATACAATTTTATTATCACGTTTCTACAATATAATCATCACGTTTATACAATATAATGAGCAAAAATTTATTTTTTCAAGTGACAGCAATACGCTTCCTTACATTTGTGAGTGTTTGCATAAAAAAAAACAAACAAGCACCTTATACAAAAAAGTTACAAGTCTATTAGATAATTTGGGAGATTTCACAGCTAAACATTTTCAAGAAAGTACTATTTCCCACAAAGATTGTATCATTAGGAATTAAAGCTGAAAACAAAACTGATCTAATACATTGCCTTTGCAGAGCTAGAAGGTCATTCAAATTGGAATTGGTTTCCCTAGGGAGATTCTTTTGTTTGTGATGCTGATAGGAGGAGAATGCCTACAGAAAATGTATCATTGTCATCACTGTTTATCACCTCAGCACACTGGTCCAATGGGGCACAGTTGAGCACATAAGTAACTCATGAATGATTAAATAAAGAGCTTGGGATGATCTCTTACTACATTGGCCTGCATCTGCCTTCTTTTTGTTTAATTTTACACTGCCACATGACAAGAGATGCTATTTTTCCTATTATGATTGGTGTAAAACAAGATCTTTCAAGAGTTTGGATATCCTTTAAAAATTTCACACGTTTCCTGCACACACGTTATTTATCTTATTTTTCTGAGAAGCACAAACTAGTGCACTGTTGTAAATTGTAAGTAAAAGTTTGAAATATTTTCAAATGTTTTAACAAAACTTCTACGAAAATGTTTTTCCATGTGTGTAATCAGTCCTTTTTTGCAGTTACTTTTCAAAATCCTTAAAAATGGAAAGAATATAAAGCTACTATGATTCGGGTCAGGAGGAAGAGCATTAATGAGAGAGGCTGCCAGGAAGCTTGGTAATAATAGAGCAGTTACAGAGATTAGAAACTTAGGTAGGGAAATATTGCCAGGACAGTGATTCATTGTGGAAGGCAAAAATTTGCAATTGATGAAAGGGTGGCAAGAATATAACTTGGTAAACTAGACTGATAATGTGTAGCTCTCAGGTTTAGTGCTCCACATTATGATTCCTACTTTTCCAACCGAATCCGTATCGGAAAGGGAGGGACATTCAGCAGAATATTCCCAGCTCAATGACAAAGAAGAAACAAACACCTGTGTTTTTTTACACATTTAGTGGTGCTCTTTCAAAGATAAAATTGTGGATTTTGATGGATTTGAAGTGTGATGGCAGGAGCTACCCACAAATCCTCCTGCACTGCCATGTTCATTTTGGTTCCTCTGTCCACTCTGCAGCTTTTGCTTTTGTTACAGCTAAATTTCCTGTCTTAAACCATAATACTGTTATGGGATTGGCCAACTTGTTTTGGGTTGGACTTTATGATTTAAGCTGGAGCAGTACAGTACAAGATTTATTCTCATGTTTTTGTAAGCTCACTAATACCGCGAGAATTTAGCTTGCAGGCAAGGTCAGCACTAACCCAAAGTCTCTCCTCAACAAATAATTCATGGCATGAAGGGGCATTTGAATAGATTTGAATAGAATAGAAATTTTCCTTATTGTTCAACGACGGGCAAATTCAGATGCAACATCAATCAAGTGACAAATGGAAATAGGAGCAGTATGTTGATAACACACACAAGTAAAAAAAAAAAAGAAAAAAATTGAGAATGAGATATAAGTCCATCCATTCCTGTCTTGCTATATGTAGTAAGGACCATGTCTTGGTGTTTTATTGATGAAGTTTATTTTTAAGTTATTCTCAACTGTTTTTATGCCCTAACCCTTACACTAACCATTAACATAACAATTACAGTAACAGTACTTACCTAACTGTAACCTTAACCTGAGTTCAAACCTAAAACTAACCATTAGCAAAAAAAAGAGGAAGTGAGGACCAGCAAAATGTCCATAGTTGGTGAAAATAGTCCTCACTTTGGTGCAAATGCAAAAATTGTCCTCACACTTATGCCAGATATGGCACATATATACTGTTAAAATCTGTCGGTTTTGTTGTATTTAAATGTTTATGGATACTCATCAAAAGTATTCAACAACATACTCAACAAAAATTAAATACCCAAGAGCTTATTGGATCAAGGAGCAAATGCACAGTCTCACAGTGTTAGGAAGATGAAGGAAAACAACGATGGAAAGAGCTGAAGTCAGTAAAAGTAAGAGAGCTATTGATAATGGAAGTGGCTTTGGGGGATCTATTCAGAGTTAAATGTGAGAACTAGCAGAGGACTCGTCTCTATTTCCATCTAAACTATTGCCTAAGAGCAGGTCAGGAAAAAGTGCAAGGTTATTTTTGAATGTGATGCATTACAGTACATGTTTTCATGAATAGAGCCTAACAGAACACTTTGAAGGCCACTACTGCATATATAGCAATAGTTGTATGTTGCCTTTTCAAAGGGACATAGCCCCCTCAAATAGGTGTGGGAGTTTTCTAGTTGGAATTGGATAGAGGGAGATTAAAATCTGTGGTAGAACGTGAAGCTGTGGATCAGAATGAGGAAGGAGCGAAGGGATGAGCAGGCAAGTCGAAAACTATTCTTAGCCTGCTGCTGTTAACTGCTTTGGCATCCTCGCACATTTGCACACAAGCACACATTCACGTACACACAAGCACACATTCACGTACAGACACATCCCCAGAATAAGGCACAGGCTGTGAGAAAAAGAAAAAAATAATGCACATTTGTCATCCATACAGATCTAAACAAGGTGTGTGTGTGTGTTTACTTGTACTCATTGCTGTGTGAGGACATTTTTGCTGCATTCTTCTAGTAAAGTGAGGACTTTGATGTAAAGTGAAGACCTTTCATTAGTCCTCACTTTGGCGGCGTAGGTTTAGTGTAATTTAGGTTTAGATTAAGGTTAGGGTACACATGAGGACCGACTGCTCCTTGTGGGGCACTAGACCTGGACCTTACGAGGGGATTTACTATTTTAGGTTTAGGTATGGACCTACAATGACTAAGTATAGGTAAATTTTCTCAGTTAAGCTGTTGAAATGGGTTTGAATTGCATGGAAGTCAATAGAAAGGCCTCGCAAAGATGGAAAGATGTATTGTGTGTGTGTATGTTCATGTATGGGCACAATGAGGAAAGAATAAAACATGAAGGAAATGGCAATATAGACGACAGGATGGAGAACAAGAGGAATGGCATAGGCTGATAGATAACTGATGTTCTTGTCCTTGTATCAGCTTTAATTCCCACTAATGTATCTGGTATTAAAGGGAGAGTTCACCCATTGTATCTGACCTTGACTATAGCACTCAAGAGAAGCTCTAGAGATCCGGAGCAGGCAGAAATTGTCTGGCTTTATGCCAAGAGTTCACCCATATGTCTTCATAAAAAAAAAAGGGAATTACTCGTCATTTTATTGCTGTATATTTTCCCGTTTCTATCCTTGTGCGCATCCATTAATTTATTCTATTACATCACATATGTTGTATTATAAATTATTGCTTTTAAAAAACATTATTTTTCACCAACGTGTTTAACAGAGAGAAGTTGGACATAAATAAAAAACACTACAAATTAGTTTGAAACAGGAGAAGGTAAAATGGACTTTGGTCCAAGTAGAGTTGTCTAAACATTGTTCCATTGACAGGTCCAACCCATACTGTAAGGAATCTGTGAATGTGCAGAAAAGACTTACATGAACATGGTAAACCTTGTCTGATAACAACATGCTTTCATTGCACTGATGATTTCTACCTTAAATGTACTGGGGTTTAATTTCCTTTCAGTCACATACTGTGCATTTTAGTTGTTTTTAACTAAGTGTGAGTTCAGAGCGTTTACATATCAGCTCTCTTTGTTATGATGCTACACCAAATAATTAGATGGACTGCCTTTTTAGTATAAAACCAATTGGATGCTATTGACAGTGATGATGATGTTGAGTGACCACTGAGATTTAAAGTGATAGTGACATTTTGGGAAACCAAATGCTAAAGCAATGAAGTGGCTAGTCCAAGAACACATGCCACCACTTAGTTCTCCAGGCTTCCAGGAAAGTTATGAAAGAGTCTAAATAAGACACTTAATAATGAATTGGCAGATATTCGCCAAGGTTTTAAAAAGTTTGTTTTTAATTTTAAGCCTCAACTCTTTTTTTTGTCAACCTTTATATCTAGGTTTAAAAACGCCTCTCCACCCATGTTTCTTCTCACTACATTGCAGATATTAGGTCAATCCATTTTCCGTTTAACCACAATAAAAGACAATTTTAGGTGCTAGGAAATATTTCTCTTAGCATACACAATCAGTCATGATGTGCAAATTCAACGATGACCACTAATCATTATTTAAATTGTGTCAAGTGGTTCTTGAACTATTCCACAAAAAAAAATCCACTGGACTTTGTTTGCAAGTTTGAAGATGTTTTGCTTCCCATCAAGGAAGCTTTTTCAATTAAAAATGTCAGGAACAGCATTGAGTTCGAGGTTTGGTATGTTTACGTTCAAGGTTCATTTACAACTTGTTCTTGAATGAATTGTAAATGAACAAATTATTTGTGTGAACAAACTGAATTGGAACACTGTCATTGACCAATGTATCACATTCTCCGTTTAATTAGAATCATGACGAACTGGTCAGGAGAAAACTCCTGTGTTCTGTGAGTCACGCAATGGCAGCTCTTATTCATGGCTAAATTTAGCCTGGTATACCTCCATGATAACAGCAAAAGCTTATAGCAGAAGCTAGACTTACCAGAATAAGCTACTAAACAAGGCAAATGCTGCAGAGGCTACAATTAGACAAGTAGTACTCCTCGGACATCTACTGGTTCACCCACTCTTCTATTTTACAAATCAGTGAATGATTCGTATGGGGCTGTGACACAATAGTTCACTTATTCACCCAGAGTACATGAAGCTGTGATTTGGTTGTGCTATGATTCAAGATTTGCTGCTGGCCTGGTCTCCCACTGAGAGTCAGGTGATTTGTCCTGTTGATTCCCTCACTCACATATTCTACGAATCAGAGGCTGATTCACTCATGCTATTTGGCTGTTTGGGCTTACATGAATCATGCTGTTGTTCATGCAGTATGCAAATTCCACTTAGATAGGTGCTGTATTTACGCACTAACATAATATAGCCTATAGATATTATCTGGAATAGATAATAAAGTGATTGATGAAGTACATTTGTTAAACCCTAACCTGGAAATGAACGTTTATCATAAGTGATACATTATTAATCTGAAAGGTACAATTTGTTGTGACTTTATATTCAATGCCCATCCAGGTTGGACGCCATAGTTATGTTATGAAAACTGTTATATTACAGCTGGGAATTCATATTTTTATTATTTCTGATACTTTAAGATATTTATTGCCCTCCCCGGTAGGGGTGGCAAAGACCTTTTTAATCCGATATTATTTGGACTGTAATACTGTATATTGTTTATGAACACACACTGCTAGTTGTGTGTTAGAACAATAATTGAAAGAGGGATTCGAGCTCAAATATGATCAAACAGATAATTCTGCACATACATGGAATAAATTCAACACAACTTCTGTTCAAAATATAAGTTTATTAACAAAAAATCATTCAGCTCCAAGTCACACATATTTCAGTTAAAAACCTGACTAAAAACAAGTGAAACGCAAATAATTAAACTACTATGTACAAAGAGGAATGGGAAACATGGTTGAAAACCATATTACAGTTTAAAATGGATTTTGTGTTTGAAAACCAAGGTTTATCTGGAAGAATTTGGAATATGATCAAATTAGCTTTTTACTAATTTAGAGCAATTGGAATGTTTTAAGACCAATTCACAATGCAAATCCGAGGTGAATAAAACATCATTTGGCCAAATAATGTTTTATTAATTGATGTGCTTTATCAGGAACCAAAAACCTTTACTGTAGTTAACTGATTCTTTGCCCTCTTTGAAATAGCTAGCAGCAAATAGACATGAGAATTCCATCAAATGACTCTTGGTCATACTTGCCAATCGAAATGTAATGAGCATATTAAGAACACATGGACACTAATGTTATATCAGTGTTTTTAAACCCTAAAGCCCGGAGTACACTGTGCGATTTTCCAGAAGTGCGAGAATTTTCCGATCGGGCCGACTTTCAGCCTGATCGTGAGTTGTGTAGTGTACAGGGGGTTACGAGCAGTGATCTGCCTCTTACGACCACCTCCCTATCAGGAATCCTGAGGTCGGGAGAATATCAAACATGTTTGATTTACTCCAGACTGTCGTGGGCAAATCGTTCAGGGCGCATGCGCAAAGAAGGATTCTTCTTTTTATTCTTCCTCTCAGATGTAAACACAGCAGTGTGGCAGGGATGCAATGAGTGAAATGCAGTTCTGTCTGTAAAATTGACAGACCGTAGTAGCCAAGTTTGCTCAGCCATGTCTTTTTTTCAAATACGTTGTCGCCTTTTCTTTCTAGGACTTTCAGCACAAAATTGCACAAATTGACAAGGCAGCACGGTTCACTAAAGTGCGCTTAATGTCCCTCTTGTATTTGTTCGTCTTCAGGATAGAGAGCTACAGAGCAGCTTCATCTCACTGTGGAGCTGAGTCCGACGTGGTTTTTAGTCATTCAGTGTGAGCAGGTAGATCGCTTGAGAACGTCGGGCCGAACATAAATCGTGAGCTGTGAACTCACACTGTACGACTGAACTCTTCGATTAGTTGTACAGTGTGAACAGCAGCTGCATGCAATGATTGAAAAAAATTGCACAGTGAAAGCCCGGCTTTATTGAAAAAAAGCTTGTCCAAGCTTCAACAATAGCTCAAAACATATTATTGTAGCATAGCGTAGCAGGCAGTCCATCCTGTTAGCTTTGTCTTTACCCATCAATATACACATGAAATTATCAAAATCATCAAAAGACATATTGTCTGCTCTGTCCCTAATTGTGTCAGACCTGCAAACTTCTGTCCATGTCAGTATTCATAAGGTTTGAGTTTCATCCAGCAGCAGCTTAGCAGGGCAGGCTCACAGCAAACGGGTTTTCTTTTTCCAGGCGGCTCACACCAAGGGATTTTCAGGAGACATTCTCCTCCAGTCTGGCTCTGTAAGTTCTGCAACTCCAGAGAAATGTGTTGCAAAAAGTCTGTTTTACAGCAGTTCGGTTCTGAAAAGTCACCCATCCTGACTTACCCTTGATCATTCTGGAGATCTAGGCCTTTTTCCTGGATCTCAATGACGGGTGCCTCGTCCACATTGGAAGAGGCACCCTTAAAGACAATCCTGTGTGCCGTGGTCTTTACTGTTCTCAACAAAGCAGGGGTGGCAAGTCACATCTCTTTGGGAGTTCCTGTGGAGGCAGTTGGCTGAAAAGGGGGGGTTGCAGGGTCTTACAGCCCGATCATGGCACATGGCACCATGAATTGAATCATATTTTTTTCATTTTGTGATCTGAACTGTCTGTTTTTTGTTTGACAAAGTTTTAAAATAATGTAAGGTTAGAGCTTGAAAGTTTGTCTGAACTTTATTTAAATTTTAGCTATTATCAATCATAAAAGACTGTTAAAGGTCTATGATAAGCACAGTAAATCTGACTGAAACCTAGTAAATCTGACTGAAACCTTGGTTATTGCCTGTTTTTATTGTAAAAACCTAAGTGTAGAATTAACCAAATAATTTAAATATTAAGTAAATAAACTTTTTAGACAAATCAGTTTAGTGAACTGATTATGTGATTAAGTTCATTTAAAAGAAGTTCCCTTCCCAACTCTATCTTTAAAAGGAAACTGTATTAAAACTGCAATCAAGATGCATTGACATACCTTTTTGCTCTTGAGGGTCAGATAGAGAGCTGTGTTAGGCCTGATTTGTCCAACAGGCCGGAATTTGACACATATGGCTTATGGAATCAGTAAATTCATTTCACTTTGTAACATGTTTAAATGGCTGCAATTTTTTTTTTCATAGTCTCTCAGGCAATTTAGTTGTTTGATGAAATTTTTTTATGAAATGTTTTGGTGGTTTTGGATTTTCTGGAGATAGAAACTTTCTTGTTTTTTTTTTTTGTTGTTTTTTTTGTTTGCCTTGCTTAGATGAGTTTAAATAACCATTTGTTTTTTTTTTTGTTTTTTTTGTTTGCCTTGCTTAGATGAGTTTAAATAACCAAAAGCATACAGATATGTTTTAAAAAAAACTAATTATTAAAGTAGACAGTGATTGTCAGATTCATCATGTCCTTTATCCCATAATACATTGAAAATCCGAGGAAGCTGGCTGCTCTATGCTCAGGGTAAAAAGGGAAATCGTGAAAAATGGTGGTAAAGTACAGTTTACTATAATACAAGTAGGTGAATATATTTCGTCTTTAATTTATGAACACAGTTCATTTAAATACTAAGTCCGTCAGATATTTCTCAGGTAGTGTTTGGTTTTATTTAAAGGTTTTAGCTGTCTCTGTGCAAATGGGTTGGGCTGACATTTGAGCTCAGATTGCAATATCTGTGCAGTGTGGGGACTACAAATCTATTATCTGCAACAACCATACTGCTGCTGAACCTTCTAAAAAATGAAATTAGCACACAGAACAGAATTAGGCAGGTCCGCATCCATTATTTGCCTGCTTTTCGAGTCAGCTGTCATAGTTGCTAGGCTACAGAGTTTACAATGAGTAGTGGTGGTAACAGTCAGAGAAGGCTCTACCTCTTCGACTCTATAGCTGAACTCTTCCGGTCTACTTTTTTTCAACAGCCTTCTAAGGACCCAGTCCAGGGGATGCAGCTGCTGGACCTGAACACATCCTATATTTTTCTGCAGTTCTTCAAAGTAGGAAAGGCACTAAAAACATGCCATTGGGCTCACCAAATGAAAAGCTTAGAAGATATGATTTGTGTCTTGAGGGGAAAGGATCCCTTCTGTCCTAATCGAATCAATGCAATCCACTGGTTTTCCTTAGATAGAAAACTTTTAATCAATTTGACTGTATGACCTGGTGAACTGTAAAGTGCCTTGAGGTGATATGTGTTGTGAATTGCCGCTATATAAATAAACTGAATTGAAATGAATTAATGCTAAGCACTGCTCGTATGTGAAAGGGAAGTAAATACTTTAAACATGACTGCTTTCCAATTTCCAATTGGTATAGAGAAATTTATAAAACCTGATTTATGGATGGGTAGTTATTTACCACTAGCATTGCCATGTATTTCTGAAAGAATAGAAAGAAACAATACACACCATATGGCAGGGTCAAGTTGATCTCTGGAATAAGTGTTTTGGTGACTGAGAGAATAAGTTTGTCCTTTAACAGTATCAGTAAAACACAACAATTGTTTCTGTAGCATTACTCTATGTTTTCTGCTTGTATTCACAGAAAAGCGCATTGTGGGTATCGTTTGGTGGCTATAACCATGAACATATTCACCAAAATACTGCAATTTTTCTCTCAGTATGCTCTTTTAGCAGTAATTTGTCATTTAGTTGCACTCAATGAAGCAAAAATGTCATTAATAGTTTTGCTGACACTAAATAATACCCTACTTAGGAATAACTTAATAACATGCCAAAAAAAGATTAAAATAAAATAAAAATACGTATCTGTCTCTTCAAAATGTATAAATAAAGCAGATCACTTTTTACATTGAGAAATCAGTTATAGTAAATATATTTTTAACGGTGAAAGCAAATCATAGGCTAAAGAAGAACTTCAGGTTTCATTTTTAATGAAGTGTGACAAATAACTGGATCCCAATGATTTCCTCATAGAATGTTCATAAATACACATCTTGAAATAAAGTGTGTGATTGAGAAAAACAGAATGAGGATATATTAAAACATGATAAAAGGAACAGACTTGGATCTTTGAACTAATTTAGATAGTGAAAGAGCAACAGAATATTTAAAAAATGTTTGATTCTTTAAAGACTCAGTATCTTAGACAGCAGAGGCATTATTCTTAATTTTATATTTTTTTCAGTTTCATTCATCATATTTTATTGTACATATAACTTATTGACTTATAACCTAAAACCTGAAATGTTAGTTAAAAGGATTTTACATACTAGTAATTGGGTTAAGGGGCTATTATTTATTCAAACCCAATTTTACCCACTGTAAGGCATCTCTGCTTGTATTTCATTCTGTATATTGTGCACACATTTTTGTAATTGCCACAAGTAGGAGTGGAAAATATTCAATATCAATACATATAATATAATTTAACAGTAATTTTAATAACAGTGATATACCTTTTAAAACTGAACATGCCTTTTGATATTTCAACATGCATTGCTCCCTGTAAGTACAAGATTTGTCACTGACTAAACTTCTAGGTTTTATTTAGATATTAGATATTTCTAAAATATCATGTTGGTGGTATTTTATATAAATATTGTGATCTTACAGTATTGATCAAAATTAAAAGCCATGTTAAAGAATCATTACTGATTTGACTAATTAAGTTTAACATGTGAATTGCAAGCAGTAAATCCTGTTTTTTATTTTATCTAATTTTTTATCTCATGTCCTATTTTCTACTTAAAAACACTATAAATATTGAAGAGACAAAAGCTTTTATAATGCTGGTATTGGATTCAGTATGGGATTCAGTCTAAAATGCATAACTACTGCACTGTTGTTGTTGTTGTGTTAAACATGGCACTTAAAGGATATATGGTTCCATTTGGGATTAATGGGGTCCTCTGCAGCTAAGGCTATAGCTACTTAAAAGAGTTTAACCAGTCGCACTTGAAAAATACTGAAAATGTCAATTTACATAAAAAATGAGACAATGCTAAAGTAAACACTTATACTTCTCATTATTGTAATACTGAAGTAAAGACTATACATCACACTATAAAGAAAGTAAACAGATGTTACAACTTTCTGGTGTTTATAGGTTTACTTAGCATTTTGCCAATTTTTTCTTTTTGGTTTTATATATTATTTTCAAGGACTAGCTCAATTGTGCATTAAAATCCAGGGTGCCAGCCACTTTCTCTTTACCATGCCTTTAAGTGATAAACATTACTCAAGCCAGACTTTAACAAACTTAAAACTTCAAGGACATACCCTCGTAGTGAGCTGCAATATAACCACAACTTTGAAATTAGCAATAGAAATAAGTATTTGAATATTGTTTTTTTTTTTGTTTTTTTTAAAATCCAATGTGTTAAACACATTGGATTTTATATTTTTTGCACCTAGGTGTAAATGGTATTTTCTTACTTTTTTAAAGAGTATTAGCTATTTGTAGACAATGTTGTTAAAAAATAAAAGTTTTCCTGTTATATTGAAGAGGCTTTTTAACTACCGGTAGCACAGGGGAAAAGACTTAGTTCTAAAATGAAGCTAAGAGAGAAGATCTCTGAATATCCATTTTGGTCTTCTTGTTACACAAGGTACCCTACTCATTTTTATCTCAATTCAGTTCATTTGTATAGCACCAATTCACAACATATCATCTGAAGGTACTGAGACAATACGATTAGATTTCTTAAACATTTCTATAAAGGAAAACCATTTGATTGCATCCAGTCAATTGCAAGACATGCATCTCCTGGATGAGCTTGCAGTGACCATTTTTGTTTGCATTTTGCTGTTGACTCATCAGCAATTCCATCACCAAGTAAGCATGCAGTGAAAGTGGAGAGGAAAACTTCCTTTTAACAGGAAGAATCCTCCAGCAGAACCAGACTCTGTTTTAGTGGCCTTCTGTCTATGCCGACTTTAGATCGAGATTTATTTTATTTTGTCTTATTTTCCTTATTTTATTTTCCTTATTTTATTCTGACCTATTATATGATATTTTATTTTACTCTATCTCTCATAAAACCAATTGCACTGCAGGAAAATAATTTCCCACAAGGTATTAATAAAGTTTTTTTGATTCTGAGAGGGTAGAAGCAGCTATACAAAAAGATGCAAAAATAAAAGGGGTAAATTTAAACTAGCTCCACAGTCCAGTAAATACACAGCCAGGCAGACAGGCTTTGAGCCAGTTATCATGTCGAAGGATTAAAGAGAGCACTTACAGTTAGCCACATTAAATTAAACAATTCCAGCATCTATAAACTGAGGTGTTGAGGGCAAAAGCCCAGCTTATATTCCAATCCAGGATGGAGTTCTACTCAGACAGGAACAAACCAAATTAAGCTACTATGAGGGAAAAAGCAGAGATAACATAAAGTTACAGTATGGGTGGAACTAATAAATACTACAGAATGGGCGATTGGAGATAAAATGAAGCAGAATGATGAAAAGTGGCCCCTATGTCCTGCTGTAGCCTAAACGTATAACAGCAAAGATATAGAAAATAGCTTAGGATAACCTTCAGTTCTTATTGTTACTTGGTGGTCTATTTCTTTCCTTTAAGCCATTGAAATTTGACATTCTGACATACGGTAGGATTCCACCCTGGTCAGAGAAGTCTCAGATTAGCTTTAAAGTAAATGCTAGTTATTTAAATAAAAAAAGAAAAAACAATTCATGATAAGTGCTCAAATTTATGTTTATGTTTGTCTTTAAAAGATACATTTGTTTTCATACAGTCAAACAGCCAGTGCAGAGAGTTCAAACAGTAAGAAACTGGAGGTCACCATAAAAGAGAAAAATAAAACTCAAACAGTTGAAACAGTTAAAAAAGGAAAGCAGAATAGCCAGGATAGGAGAAAATAAAATGCTAAGTATAAGTTAAAACATGAGGCTGTTGTGAGGGACAGTGATAAAATATTTATGTAAAAAGTAATTCAGGGTCTTCTCCGTTGTTTTCTGTTTCAGTTCTTTTCACTCAAAAAGGAATAAATAAAGTCCTTCAAACTTTTTGTTGTAAAGTAAAATGAAATGAAACCCTTATGGCATATGAGAGCCACAGCATTTTGGTCACATTTATCATACCTACTCAGTGTCTTGAGCTGTGAGGCACAGTTAAAATCATTTAACAAAATTGCAAACAAGAGACAGTAAAACATGAACATTTAATCAAAAATAATTTTTCTACTATCCTGTCGCCATTGCAAATATGTTGTCTTCTTATACAAGGGCTACTTTTCTCTTCATAAAATATATTTCATGACAGTATCTTAATTGCATAATTGGCTTTATAAAATGCAAAGATTATCCTGGGTAAAGGAGTTAGAGTTAGGGACCAAGGTCTATAATTAAGTTTGATTTATAGATTTGGGGTTGGCTGTGTACTGATAATGGTTAGGTTTAAGGTTGGGGTTGGGCCAAATAAATCATCTGAAATAATTATGAAGTGCCTGTAAGGATATAAAAAATTTACATATTCTTGTGGGATTTTTACATCAGAGAGAGGACCTCCTAATGAGTGTGACAAAGCATAGCAATATCAATAACAAAAAAATTCCTTGATATAGCTAAATGTGTGAAATTTAAAACATGGTTGGGTGGGTGAGAAAGGTTGCTGTCCAGCTTTACCGGCCATATGCTAAGTATCCCATTTAATAAAAAGCAATATTCTGCCATTCAGAATTTAAGGTAATGAAACTGATCTAGGTGTTGATATACAGTACTGCGCCTTTGTCAGTTAATTCAATTCATTTAATCTATATAGCGAGTTTAAATGGTCTTTGATCGGTTCGGCTCTGAATTGGAAACAGTGGTAACATCAGGCCTAGGTTGACCCTCTACTTTACGTGATACCTTTGAGTGCACTGTACAGACATCAACACAAGATGTCCATCACTTCTAATCTAAAAAGCTAAAACAACTTCTCTTACTTTCAGTGAACATGGCGAAGCACTGGTGAGAGAGATTCAGAGGGACAAAGAAATAAACAATAAAGCACACTTACTATGTCCTGGCTCCCTTTCGTGTTGCTCTGCATTTATTTACTTTTCTGATTCCTGTCACTCTAGTAATATCAACTACTCTAACCCGGCGGGATGGTGCCACCAAACATGCTGCAATAAGGAGGGGGGGGGGGGGGGGGGGGTCACAGCTTCCCATCAGGGAGTCAAACTGTTTTTTTTTGCCAATGACAAAGGAGCCAAATGCCTATAGTTAGCTGATCAACTGGTTGAAAAAACCTGTTGACCTAATTTCAGTGGGAAAGAGACCTAAGATAACGTTAATTCCTATATCATGTTCAAGCCCACTTAAGAGAATATAACCTACACTGTTCTAAAGCCAAGTGGCACCATGCTTTACAGCCCTGCATTCCATGCTTTGCACATCCCTTGGTGATATATGGCTTACATGCTTTGTATGGCCATGAAAACGTATTCCATGAAGCAACATAAATGATTGAGGTCTTTAGTAATTGACTCTGTAAAAACTTGACTGTGTCTGCACACTATGGGAATCAGCATTCGCTGCCCCAGCTCAATCAGTTAACATGAATAGCACATTTTTGGCTTAGTACAGTAGCTGTTGTCCCCAGTTGCTTCCACTTTTTTTTTACAAAACCACTTAGATTTTGTATAAAATATTTAGGGGCAAGAAATTGCATGGCTGGAGTTGTTGCACAGGTGGAATTCTATCAAAGTACCACACTGAAATTTACCGAGCTTCCGAGGCCCATTTAAACCCATTCTTTTACAAATGTTTTTAGGAACAGGAAGCATGTCTGGGTGCTTTATTTTATATGCATTATACCATGGAGGTTATTGGAAAGCCTGAATTTAATGATTACATTATATCCCTAAAGTAATAAAGTAAAATGTTGGGCTGATACTGAGTATGTGGATCAAATAACACAAGCTTGGGACACCACTGTTTCAAATTATACTGTAGCAAAATAGAGATTTTTTTCAACATTTTCCATGATGCAAGTATTCTGTGGATGAGTGAATACTTACATCATTACAATGAAGGTCACTGGAGATGTTTAACAGAATTTTTAAACTCACCAAACCTCTTAGGAACTACTTGTACTCAAACATATAAAACTCTTTTTATCGTGCAGGAAGCAACTCCCATTATATCATGAATGTTTTATCATATGATGACGGTACTTTACATTGATGTAGAGGACAAGCAGACAAGTGGACCTCATCAAAGTCAGGGCGTCCTGACGTAACAGAGCCCTAGGCAGCTGGTTCATAATGATTCTTTGTAGTTTTATTCCTGAGCTATTTAAGAGACTGTATAAGAATACTGGCATAGTCATTCATAACATTTGTACAAACCTGTAATTTCCACTACTAAAGAAGAAAGTGATCAAACTCCATCTAATTAGGAACTGAAGTTACAAAGTTTGATTCAACTGTAGTTCCACACATGTACTCAACTATAATTCCATAATGCCATTCCATATTCTGAGACCCAGGGGTTTGACACATTTTTTAATAAAATAAATAAGATGTTTTGGGTTTAATTATCTATTGCAAAAGTGATCTAATTTGACCTTTTTTATTTTACAAGATGTGCAGTCCAGTGGACAATGAAACTTAATTGATTACAAGTGTAAGCATAAGGACCATTTAGTAGCTCATTATTATTAATAATCATGGTTCTCTTGAAGCCTTTGTATGCTAGATATCAAAACATAAAGAACATTTTTTAGATTAACCAAAACATGAAAGTATGTAAGTTGTGGGTACACTTTGATTTATACTTATTAATTTGCCAATGTCCAGTCCTTTGCAACACTTGAGGAAACACTGATTTTTTTATAGATACACAGAAATATGTTACATGACACACATCTCATATATTTGTATTTTGTCCACCAGGCTCCCTACTTTCAATTTGTAGGTATGTTTTTATACTTCTTGCCTGATTTAGTGTTAAATACTGATAAGGTAACAATATTCCTATTAATATGGTGGTGTATTTTAACATTCATGCTGACATTGAAGGTGATGGCTTAAAAGGCAGCCTTATTGTTATTTTAGTCCCAATTACCTTTGTTCAAAATGTGCATAGACCCACACATTCTTATATTTATACTTTGGACTTTTTTCTGAAATAGGGCATTGATTGTATAGAGGTAGCAATATTTGGTCACAACCCTGTTATATCTGACTGCTTTTCAGTAGCATTAAAAATTAATTTAATGAAAATATTCTTCCACAAAATGGGCGTTTCATTTTAGCAGATTATTATCAGTTGACAGATTTTAACCGATTCATTTCCTTTTTATTTCCTCTTTATTGCTGAACAGTACTAATGAGGGCAGCCGTGTTGGAACTGACAGGGTAGGCACTTAAATAATAGGGCACAGCCTTATGCAAGCAGTAGCTTAAAATCAGTAAGGGAAATTAACTTCAAACACAAAAGATGTGAATCATAATACAAGGTTGGTCATTTAAATTTTGTACACTTGAGTTTAGGGTTGTAAAAATATCAATAATTGAAAAAGCATCAAAACTCAATAGCTGCATCCAGATACAATTAAAATATCGTAGACTATTTGAACTGAAGACAAGTGTTTTTCCCCCCATTTTTTTTTTTTTTTTTATTGTTAATAAAAACACCTCAGACTAACTTAAAATATAGTTAAAATATTGTCAAATTGTGATATATATGGGTTAGGAATTGGTTAAATTTTTGTTTTGTTTTTTGTAGTTATTTATATAAACCTTTAAACAGATAGCCAAAGCACTGCATAAAGAATATATTCAAAAAAAGGTAAAACAAAACTAAAAGAAATTGAAATAAGAATCAAAAGAATAAATACAATTTAGGAATCTGGAATAAAATGCTACAATGCTACTGAGTATTAAAAGCTTCTTTGTTCAATTAAAGAAATGGAAAGCTAATGGACTATACAGTTACAAATAGACTGTTCAAACTGAATGGAAGCAATCCTTCATCACCTTACTCATTTTGTTCTTTTACAAATCAATATCTTTTCAAAACAGACTAATTTTTTCCTATCATGCATAAATCTTTATTTTTTTAGGTACTTTTTTGATAGAGAGACAAAATGTTCATTCATACTTAAAATGGCATTGATTTATGATCTCATAATCATAATTATTCTTAACTGAGTCTACAGAAATCATGCATTATTCTGCTGCAAAAACTATTGAAAATAACCAGTGGAGAAATATTGGAGATAAAGAATGAATCTGTCAGTGTCGAAAATGGATGAATTTGTGGAGAATGAATAGAAATTAAAACTAAGGAGGAGAGTAACAGAGCAGAAGCTAAGTTGATAGTTTTTAACATTGAAACAACAAAATACATTGTGTAAGCACAAGGGGGGGATAGGACAAAAAGGAACAGCTCCAATCAGCAAGTGGCCAGAGAGGACACATCTGTGTTTCTTTGCAATCCTTGTAATGTTCAAGAATGTTTCACAAAGCATAGAGACGAGAGTCAAAGAAAAAGTTGACACATTAGGCTGCTCACTACTCCTGATCAGTCACAGACCATAAACTTTCAAAGTTTGGGAGAGAAGACTATGAACATAATAGTACAGCCTGAAGGACTGAGAAATGTAATTTCCCTCTTTCCTTAAACCATTTAGTGAATGGTTTACAATTTAGTGAATGGTTTAAGGAGATCCAAGTTTTACATACTCTATGCTAGGTTTTGGTGATGGCAAACCAAACATGATGTCAGTTTAGCTCTTCAGTTCATATATAACCCTACTTACAGTACGTAACCCATGTATGATACAGTGTAACAGCAAATTTTTCTCTTTAAGGCATATTGTGAATCTCTTATAATACTCTCACTGAGTTTCAACCTGTACCAGTAAACCAACCTGGAACTGTATGAACGCTCTTATGATAAACCTAAGGAAGAAAAAAAAAACTCTCTTCCATGAAATATTTATAATTGGGCAAAGGTTCATAAATGTCTAGAGCCCATGTTGGTTTAGGGTTAGTATTCATTAAGCAGAGCATTTTATTCAGATGGAATGCAAGATCTTATCCCAACATAGGATCCTCTTGGGACTGAATGTTTTTTAAAGTTTTTTTATTTTTTATTGACTTGTGAATCAGTTGAACTCATCTTAACAGAAAAAAAAGTTACATTGAGAAAAAGAACACTTCATTGCAAAAGAGCAAAAGAAACATCAGAACATTCCTAGGCAAGAACTGCCAAATATCAAATTCAAATGTATAAGTAAAATTGGACTCTAATCAATGCATTTCATTCTGAAAAACTCACACGTAGAGAAAGGACAATTAGGAGAAATTTATTGATACAATTACTTTGTCTTTGGCGCTCAGACCTTGGCAGGAAACATAGCGCTTAGTTATGATACAAATGCATGAACAGGAACAAAGAATAGGGCTGTTTCCCCCAGGCCTGAAACTGGTGGTGGAGTGGAGATAGATGAAGTTGGTCAGTCTTTAGACTGCTGGTTAGCGAGACAATATGCTGAGTTCTATGGGGAGATCCAGTGGATTGTGTGAGCTGATATTAGAGCTTCACTCAGGGACCTGGAAGATGGAAGTCCCGTTGGATAACACAGGCTGAGAGAACCTGTTCATGATGAGCAAGCATGAAGCAACCGTGGAAAGGAAAAACTCCCCATCGGGAAGAAACCTCTGGCAGAACCAGGCTCAACGTGCATGGGGACGCAGTAAGATTCCGGGAGGAATGACACTGATGAAGCTTTAGCTGCAATGGTGGAGGAGGGGCTGGAGATGGGTTGAAACGGTGTCAACTGAATGAAGTCACAGGGCATCCGCCGCCTACGCACAGGAGCAGACAGGTGCGTATCGGAGGCCTTTTAAAATGAACTTTGGATGCCGATTGACTTTCGTGGAGGTGTGGTTCAAAGCTCATTGGCTATGTTGCAGGTGGATATAGGACAGCAATGAGTTTCTTCAGTTGAACTTCTGCCTAGGCTCTATTTTCCTGCAACATAATCCTTTGGAGCAGCGATGTCATTCTCTGAGAGAGCGATAAATCATCCTATCTTGTATTGCATTATTGTGAGATTTCATGTAAAAAAACAACAACAAAAAAACTGGCCCTGATGTTATATACCTAAGATCAACCATGACCAAATAACCTTATAAATTTATGTATGCCCTCACATTTTCTCATTTAGAACCAAAACAGTTTGCAAGATGTGAATACTATTGTATACTATTATTATCCTTTCTTAGGTAGGTTTTTAAATAATGATATTTACCTATTAAACCTTTATTTAAAACCATAACTTTGGGTAAACTCAAACTTTCTCAAATCTCAGTGTTCTTAAAAACAGCCCTTAAATCAATTACTTTACTGCAATATACAAGTTTAATCTGTTCTTAATGGTGTCCAGTTTTCAAAGCCAAATATTATGCACCTTTTTAAACAATGTAACTACTGCTACATCTCAGACTACGAGAATAGCTCGTTTAGACTGATGATTGGCTGAGAGTGTGAATGTGTGTCTGAACTTGCTGAGCGAGTGTGTAAGCAAGTGTTAGAGGAAGGATGGATAGAGGGAATGGTGCAGATAATAGGTGGCTCTATCTGCAGGTGAGAGACGAGGAGGTGCAGAGGGAAGTGAAAGAGGATAGATGGATAGACTAGAGCAGCAGGATAAGTGTAGATAATGGCCAGACATAATATCCGGCAGACAGAATAGAGAAGAGTGACAGAGGGAAAAAGGAAAGAGAGGAGGAGAGAGCAGGTTTGGTGAGGCAACTCATAGAGAGAAATGTGAGTGAATGAAAAGTAGAGAAGACACGTAGAGATGGAGATGATAGACACCAAGCTAAAATCTAGAAGAGGGAGCTACACAATTACGATATGTGCTTGAGATCTACAGTGATAATGAATCCAATCTAACCAGGTTTAACTAAGGGAGATATTCACATGCATAGAGGATTAGGATACAATATTTGGTTAAAGACAGGAGGAAACTTAATTGATGGAGCCAAGGGTTTGACCATATTCTGAATATATTTTGAAAATGATATATGATAATAAAACACATACATGTTATTCCTGGGGTCGTCAGCTCTTTTCAGTCCAGGATCCCAGATTGATAAAAACCAAGGACCCCCTGGCATTTATGTCCTGGAATTGAGGGTGGGGATTAATTTCCGAAGGAGGGTTGTGGTGCTGATGACGAAGAGTTAAACATCTGAGAGGGGATTTGGGGTCAGACAAAACTCACATTGCAACTGTGAACTTAAAGTTGAAGATGTCTGTCTTGTGCTTTTTCTTCTAACACTATTTGTCTTTCCTTGTTTCTAAGAAAACTAAGACATATTAGTTAGATGACCTCAAAGACACAAACCAACAACAAAAAAACTTGAAAAGCTACCTGCATTGTACCTTTCAATGACAGTGGAAAGGGGTAGAAAAATACAAAAAAAAAAGAAAAATCAATCCCAGCACACTCTCTGTTGCTTTAGTCGAGGAAACATGCGTAAAATCTTGCCAGTAAGTTTGTTATATATGAGGTCATAATAAGAGTTTCATAACAGAGAAAAGTTGCTCACACAGATATGTCCTAGCAGTTCGATCGCCACCATTTTGAGGTACAAAGGTGCTCTTCAACATCAACAGCAAACCGATTACGAAGAAGTATAAACTTAATTTTCTGAGCATTTATGTCTGCAAATTGCAGAGTGGGCTCTGCGCTAAGTGTTCTCCTTTGTTCAGAAAAATGTAGACTTATAGGTGGTAAAGGTCTGATCTATCATGGATCGGCAGAATGAAAGGCATATGCAACTTTTTTTTTTTATCGCGGCTCAGTTGTTTCTGTCCCCAAGTGTTCCTTGGCAAGAAAAAGCACCCAATAAAGCATGCTTTTCACACAGCTGTCTTTAAATCTGCAGGTTGAGCACATCGAGTTTATGTTTTCACTGTGAAATCGGCCCAGTTTCAGCTCTGACTCTAGTTGTAATTATTCAGTCCTGATAATCTCAAGCTGAATTTAGATATTATGCAGTTTCTTATATAACTTTTTGTCATACAATGAAATAAACATGTATGTTAGACAACTTTACACAGTAAGGTATAAGAGTCTAGTAATTACATTTCTCTTAGATAATTAATAAATTGTTTGTTTTATTACTTACCTCTTATTACACTTGCAATAGAAAATAAAAAACACCAGTTGGAGTTTGACATAAAAACTGGCAGAACAAGCATAGGATGTGTGCTGAAACAAGATATTCTCATTATCATAAAGAGATTCTCAGTCCTAGTCGTGGTCCAGAAGTTCTCTCAAAGAAAACCCTTTTAGTATTTCTGCTTAAAACATGTATTTTTTTTTTTTTTTGCAGTTCCATGACTAAATTCTAGTTTAAAATATCTCCTTAAGTTTTATATAATTTTTTTACTGAATTAGCTTTGAGTTTAGCTTTCATAAATGCAAATTTGGCAATACTTAACCCCTAGAACCCTACGGACCCACCGGTGGGTCCAGCTGCTACGTGACCTCGTAATTTTAACAAACCCCCAGTATTGATGTAAAAAACACATTTGGCACAGTTTGGTGACATTTTTGGATAAATGTGCCAAAATGGCCCCTCCGCCTAAGAAATTTCTCACTAATACCATTCTAAAATAAATATGATTCATCTGATTGAGTCCAAATTTGGTATATTTTTACACAACATTTAGATTTGAAAGTCTGTACTACTTTTTTGTGCTATAAATAATATTTTGGTAGTGTTTTGCAATGTTTATTTCAAAGAAAATTTTGGCGAGGTTCAAAAAATGCAAAATATTTTGTATTTTGTCCCTAATATTTCAGGCAGGTTCAAAGCTACAATGGTGCTGACACCAGAAAACCATTCTATGACATCTTACCTTTACAGACGTACCAAAAGTTTCTTCTTAAATCTAATAGCTGTGAGGCTATAAGTGATTTACTTTTGTGTGTTTTTGTCAGGCAGAAATTTATTTATACCCCCTGAGGGTGTAAGAGGTTAAGGGCTTATATGACTTACCTCTGCAAAAAAATGTTTCATTCTATTCCAAAGTTAAAAATTAATAATCCTGCCACTGTGATAAACTATGCTCATTGGTTTAGCTATAATAGAACCTGCTTAACTTTGAAATTTTGATTTTATTGCATACTTTGACCTTAAAAGTGGGATTATTTAAGCACTTCATGATATGATTTGATTATAATTGAGAATGCACATCTCATCATGCAACCTCCTTCCCACACGAGCACCTCTATTAATAAAAACTCTCACAGGAAATAAATTTCTATAACAGCGAAATCAAAATAAAAGGATACATTAAAATTACATACATTTTTCCATCCCTTTTGCTGTTGCAGTTCATTCATATTTGCACCTCTGTGACTTTTCCTCTCCCTTTCAGTTGGAGCACATAACACGCCAGCTGCCGTATGATTATAATATATGATATGATTCAGTGACTATGCCTGTCAGTGCATTACATATTTCAGCTGTCCTTCCTGCTTTTAGTAATCACTTAGTCTCGGTGTTAAAGTTGTGTGCAAATTGTTGTTGTTGTTTTATCATGTTTAAGTGTATCATGTTCTGCAAAAGCTGCGTTTTTGGTGACCTGCTTAGTGATGGTAGAGAACAATCAATCAGCTCTTTTTTTTTTCTGCCTCTAGGTGGAACTGTATCATATTTATTCCTTGTCGCTTCATTGTGTTTAAAAGTGTGTCCACTCCATTTCACTTAACCTGCATATGGTGTGCAGCTTTCCTAAATTATCTTCCTGTAGTGCACAGGGTGCAGCTTGTATTTACTCCTCAGCCTCATACTGTATGTTCATCTTAAACCTTACAAAAGCCACTGATTTAAGCCTTTTAGCTTTGCTTTATGCATAATTTATTTTCATCAAATTATAATCCTTAAAACAGATTGTAATCAACATCCTACAATAGTTTTGATATTTATAAATCTGTTTGGAATTGTCCTTATGTATATTTCAATATGTGAAAGATAAAGACTACTTCTATATAACTTATGACATAGGGAATATGTGCATATTAGTGACATAATTGCACATAATTTCACGATTAGATTGAAATGTATCTGGATCCTACAACAAGAAGATAATCTAAAATATAATTAATAAAATGAAACATTTTACCTACAATAATGAGGGAAAATGGGCTAGCCCCCATGCATGCAGAATAGGTTTTAACCAACATGTCACATTTTTTGTCTGTTTGCCCATTTGCTTCGATTGCTTTTGCCTCTTTAAAACGTAGCTAGTGATACAGGTTCTAGGAAATAAATCAGGCACACGTTGTCTAACCCATGACACATAATCTGATTTAAATGAGTTTACTGTACTATTCAGTGATGATGCTGGGCCTCTGAGAAGAGAGGGGGAGAAGGCTATATACAACAGAGAAGAACGGGAGAGGATGGAGACAGGAGGAGATGGATGTATTGATAGAGAGCACTGGAGGGATAAGCTTAAAATATGGTTAGACATGATGTCTGGCGACAGAAAGGAGAGGAGGGCTGGAAGAGAGACATGAGTGGGTAGAGAAACAGAGGAGCAGAGCATAAATGATGAGATAGTTCTAATATGTGGAGGAGTAGCGAAGGACATGTGAGAGTAGAAGGGGAAAATAGATGGATGGTGGGAAAGAGTACAAGGATGAATGTTGTGAAGAGGGAGGCTGAGAGGGAGAGATGGATAGATGGACAGTGGAGGAATGGGTGTAGATAATGGCTAAACCTAATGTCTGGAGGGCAGACATCCATCTGACTGACCGAATTATAGTCAGCCTCACTTTCTACCGACTAATTACTGGAACACAGGATACTCTCTCTCTTTCCCTGCCTGTGGCTTTGTCTTTCTCTGTATCTCAGCACTCAGGGTGGATCAGAGAGCTTACTAGAGGGCAGGATGCCCGTACTGATAACATAGCTTTCTGCTCAGCTTGTAGATCACCTCACCTGGCCTCATCTCCCTTGTTGCCACGGAATGTCACATGCCAGACTCTCCTGGCATATGGCTTTTTGAGGCAGACTCAGTCTGCTACCTACTCACCTTGTCATTCATTTGAATTACTTTTTACCTTTATGTTCCCTAGATTACTGTCTTTTTCAGGCATTTAAAAAAAAGCCAAAGCAGTCTATTTCTTATAGGCTACATTTTTTTATTTTAAGTTAACATTCTTAAAATGGAATGAAAATTAAAAGAGTGGTACTGACATTGAACCTATCATAGGTTTTAATACATTATATGACATGAAGGTTGCAGTAGTACATACTGTATAAAGGTAAAATAACAACTGCAATTTTCATTCTTGTTGTACAAAAAAATAGTATAAGCTTATTCCTAGGCTTTCTTTTGTAGTTTTTAACCGTCATGTTTGCAACCATAAAGTCAATATATATATTTAAGTATATATAAGTTTATTTTTCACATTTTTGAGTTTTGTGTGACAATTTTTACATTTTTCTTTGCTCACTTGAAGGTCTTTTTTGACTTTTTTGCTCAAAAGGAGATGGGCACAGATTTTTCGAAGAAGTTCTGACATAGCAAGTATTGACCTAACGTGACTGATCAGCTGTTTCTGTTGGTATCCTAAAAGAATCCCATTTGTCTCTCAATGTTGATGGCATAAACCACCGCTAATACAAGCTGACAGAATAAAGTGAATCAAACTTGCCAGATTACAACACATGTATCAAACCTTCAGCCCATTACTGATCTGTTGAACAATTTAGCTATTTATCTACTAAGGGTGGAACGGTTCACAAAATCCACGGTTCGGTTCGGTTCATGGTTTCATGGTCACGGTTTTCGGTTCGGGATATGTTGATTGTTAACCCAAAATCCCATAAAAATTAATGAAAAAATCCAAAAAACTAATGAATTGTAATTATTTTTAATGATTCGCGGAAACCCTGGATCATTTCCGCATGTTTTGCTGCTTTGAATTTAATCATCTCGCGCATGCCCTCTACGATCTCCAAGGAACTCAGAGTGGAGCGCACGGCGGAGGCGGTCTGGAGCACAGCGGGACGAAGTGGAGCGGAGCGCTGACGGAGTATGTGGGATTTCGGGGTTAACCTGACATGTTGGTCATGTTGCTGTTAGAATAAACAAAACGTGTTGCACAATGCTTGCACACTGTTGCACTTTTATCCACAACTTTCTTTCCGCCGTCATCGTAGGTCACTCTAAATGCAAAGTGGTCCCATACAGCAGACCTATAAAGTGCTGCTGGTGCGTCTTCCAACTCCTGTTCTTTCCCACTCGCCATACCCAAACAGTTCTCCACAACAACTGATTCTTTTCTGCTACACCCGGCTACGTGGCTTCGCTTCTTCTACTTGTTTACTACTGGTGGTTGGCTTTGGTTGCAGTACCGCCACCTTCTGCTCTGGAGTTTACACGCTTGGAGAAGCACATGAACCGAACGCAACACACGCGAACAGAACCGAGACAGTCGAACCGAACGGTTTCATAAACCGTTCCATCCCTACTATCTACTACCTGTTTACTACAGTCAACATCAACGACCTTACGCTTTGCACCGCCTTGTTATTTTCTCCAGTAGATGAAGACACATGGAGTTTGCATTAATTTTTTTTTTATCCTTTAAAAGTTTGCTCAAAATTCACATCACATCTGGTTAGAAACGTGACTATTATTACTGTCTAGACTGAATTTACTGTTAATGCTCTTTGGAATTGCTTTTGCTGTAAAACATTTTATCAGAAGGGAAAGAAATTAGATAAGGGATATTCCAACCAAAATTGTGCTGAATCTTCAACTATATGATTTAGGAGGAAATACATTTAGTATATTTTTTGTCCTCACAGTGTGCTGATGGAACCAACACTACTTCTCCAGTAGCTACAAGCTTTCAGGTCACTGCTATGCAAATCACATTTTAGACAGAGTAGTCCGGCTTGTCTTTCCAGCTTGTCAGATTTCTTAATATCTGTGGCTCATGCAGTTTTGAGTTTTTATTAATAGAGGTGCGCTTGCAGAGCTTTCACAGGTAAAGCTTCTGTATTAAAAACATCAAGCTTAATTATTCATTTTTTAATATCTTGACTAAGTGTAATAGACATTAATGCGTAAGACTTACAACTTTTATGCAGTTTAACTGAAATACAATTTTTATTAATCTGCATCCAATTACTGCCTAAAGCAGAGTAATTTTAACTGACAACCAGTGGGCCAAGTAAACCTGCTAAAGTAGTCACACTTGCATGCATGGATCTGTGTGTTAGATAGAACTACAATTGCATACTACAAATGCTATTAATTGCCCGGCCCTAATCCTTACCCAACATTTATATAGTACCCAGTACTATATACTGTAAATGTAGTAATGCTGTTCTGTTTCATCATGGAACAAACACTACAGTAATTAAATAATTGTTGCAGTCAGTAAGAAAAGAGCCTTTACTCTACCTCCACAAGGTTGTGTAGTGCTGAACTGAGCAGGAAGTGCAGTGCAGGGCTTAGGTTATAAATGATCAAACTTTAAATTCACCAAAATGAATGAAACCTGTACAGTAGCTTCTCTGTACTTGGTGCAATTATCTATTGTAGTACAAAACATCTGGATGCAAAAAAAAAAAAAAAGAATAAAAGAAGCTGTTTGAACATTTTAGTGGGTTTTATTGGGAGATCCGTACATGCTTGTCAGAGAAATTCTGCTAATCTCAGAAGAGTGGAGTGGATTTGAATGAGTTAGAGGCCTTAAGTTGTAAATTTGGACTGAAATTAATGATGGCACGTTAAGTGACAGAGCACAGACAGAAGAAATTGAAATACAAGTTTGGAGTGTTTGGCATGTCTATCAACCAGTGATAGTTGGATTTAGGGCTGAACAATATATAGGGAGATTAGAAATATGATTTTAAAGAGATAGAGGATAAGTCTTAATGGTTTTATATCGAGGCCTTCGACGTTGCAGTATAAAGCTTTCCAAATGGTAGTTTGGAAAGCTTTATACTGCAAAGTTATTTTTCAGCCTTTTTACATATTAATGTCAAGTTTATCTACAGCTGTTTGTTAGAAACCATGCCTGTGTGACATTCGAGACAAAGTTTCAATTCAACTACTTTATGGAACAAAAATATAACAAGAAAAATCCTTGATAATATATCAAAATACTATTTGTCGTCCATTTTTCACTCAGCCTGAAACAGTGTAAAACCAACACCTTGTTTATATTTAGATTGTAACTAGATTAATGCAAAGTCTGGTAGTCCAGTCAGTTACTTTTGTCCAAAATTTGAGTTTTTCAGGTTAAAATTGTGAAAAGATCTATCATAGTATTAATGATTGTAATCAGTTTACTCAGAACTATCTCTTTTATTATTTTTTATTTCAATTGTTTCTTTTTTAATCCGACCTTGGGCTAAGAATAAAGATTAAGTGCTTTCTACAAATAGTTAATTTCTAACTCAGAGGCAACATTTAACCAGGGGAAAAAAATGTATACAAGTGCATGACAGAGATTGAAATGAGAATAAATAATAAATGAAAGAAAATACAGATCTTACTGTTTGTTCTTCTCAAGATAACATTTTGATCAACTGCTGCACCTTGTGTCCATATATTGTTTACCTCTATAACAAGAAGTTATAATGTTTAGTGTTTCAGCTATGTTTTAAATCATGTATTTGGCACCACTGGCTGTCTTGCTCAATTGAGATTTAGTGCCAGTGGCTGTTTTGGTATTGGGTTAACATCGCTCTAAGGCTTATCAAACCAATTTCCTTTTGTCCCCGGTAGATGCAGCTATTATCTACCTGAAAGACTGAACATATTCTCTCACTCAACACATTAAATGTGCCATCATTGAAGTCCACTGTAGCTTAACCATGCCAGTAAAAACACATCCCACATGGGAGAGCTGCTGCGGCAGAGACTGCATTGGTTGTTGAGTATCATGTGAAGGATGACACATGTGACTGTGTGATTTTCTTTGCTCAGTAAATCATTATCCATGCTGTTTTTCCTGCATCACTTGTGTGACAGAATGTTTCAGGAATAATAAGGTAGCTGTGGCCAAAAGGAAAATACAAACTGACATTCCCAAGTAGTTCTATAGTTTTATATACATGTGGATAGAAAGGGGAGGTCTAAACTATTAATATACTGAGCTGGCTTTGCTTGTGTCTCATTTGAAAATATTTTTTACCCACAAATAGGTAAGCAATACCTGTTTTTGCATTTGTATTCTATATGCATCATCTTTTTTGCCAGTTTATCGGAAGTGACAGAAGTTTAAACATTTTTTGTATCTTTGGATCAAGCTCACAGTTATTAGTCTTGCTTTTTGTTGACTTGCATCTAAAAAAGGCAGGTTACAACTTTGGGAATTGGTGCTTTTGTGGTTTTGTCACAAGGTCACACTTAAAACTCTGTATTGAATTACAGAGGTCATTACTCTAATAATCATCAGAGAGACTTTGTCATCTCACAGATCTATTTTTACTTATCGTTTTAATGATCAATCATGCTCCTTAGGGGATTTAAACACTGACCCTCTCTGTACCTATTTGTTTTGTTCTTGTTTTAAATGATGCACTGAACAATAAGATAGAAGATTTTATTTGGAGAGTAGTAAACTTGTGTTTTGTGTGAGTCTTAGAGCCAACATGTTTCTGAAAATGCAAAAGGGCAAAATAAGACTTCTGCTAATATTTTATAGGCTGCATGACTTTGCAGTGCAGCACTGTACAGTTAGAGTAAACACATTTTCAGTTCCACAGATGCACTGCACAAGCTCCACTGAGCTGCATGAACAATTTCATGTACCACACAGTAAGGTAGGCATAGCGATTTCAGACTTTGCCCAATGCTCTACAACACCACTGTCTCTCAATCATCAGCACATTCAACATTAAAATAAAAGAGTGCATGCTGGACGAAGTGATTCATCTAAGAAGGGCTAAGTCCTTGGCCAACCCAGTGTCTCAACCCCATGGAGCCATTAAACACAGATTAAACATTCATCCATCCCTTTTCTATACCCAGTTGTCTGTCAGGGTCATTGGGGGTAAATGTCTATTTCAAGCAGTGTTGGTGAAAGGGAGGGTACACCCTGAATAAGTCACCAGGTCATTACAGGGAGTCACAGGGACACAAGGGAGAAACAACCATGTGCACACACAATCACATGAAAGGGAAAATTTGCAACATTTAAGTCATAGTCATTCGCAACTGCAATGGCTTTTCCCACGTTGCATTTTCAAATTCTCCCGAGTGGTGCCCAACTTTACACGAGTGAATAAAGTGAATGTGATTGGTCGTTTATCAAAGGGGCGGGATTGTTGTGGCGGAAGGTTCGCAAGCAAGGTTGGTTGTGGCCAATGTCTCAGAAGCATCTTGCTAACCAGTTTCCAACTTAGTGCTAGTAGGTTCCCAATGGGGAATTACATTGGGACCAAGTAGGAGGTAGAAACTTCGTCTACTGGATAAAGGCTTACAGCCGTACATGTTTGAGCCCTTGCCTCGCAACGCTGCCAGTTCTGTTAGCTCTACGCCTGCTGAAGACACAGACGCCCATCCCAGTGAGCACTGGGACCTAACTTAATGGTAAAGTAAATAATTCTTATTTCTTATTTCCACCGTTGCATATAATTGCTGCAACATATGAATCAAGATGCTATGACCAAAAATTGATTGACAGATGACCGTTGATATATGATTGGCAGAATTTAGGTGTACAAGCTGACATATAACTAACTGGCCTGCTTAAGATAACGAAACAACACCCACAGATTGTAAGACAGGATTTTTTAAAAATTGAAATGTTTTAACTTTTGGGACAGTATGGTCTGATAATGAATACATTTAGATACATGTTTAAGCCAGAATGATTTGAAATTTAAATATGACTTCCCTACGACTTTAATAAATCTAACAATCAGGTTTAGCAGCTAACAGGTCTTCTAAATGATCTATAAAGGGCTAAATCTTTAGATGTGTAAAGTAGGCCACATGTCAGTTTATGTGATTAAGGAAAGTGGAACTAAAGATGTGATTCTAAATTAATTGAGTTAATGAAAAAAATACCTTACAAAAAGGTTTGTACATGTGGGTTTTCAGGTGTGAAATCTATTGTTTCCATTCAGATAATAGGAGGCCTACCTCCTGAGGTTTCGGATCACTGTTTTATTTTCAGCTCAGCATCATTTTGCTGCAATTAAGGTTTACCACCCCCTGCTGTGTTTATGTGTGTGTGGGTCTGAGAGATAATTCAATCTAGCTTCATTTTTCTACCTGTGGCTGTTTGAATGTGTGATAATTAAATCTTTTTTTTCAGTGTATCTGAAGGAGTAGAGATATTAGTCTTAGTGGAATAATGATTTACCCTGACATAATGAGATGTGTTTGCATATATTCATATTTTTTTTAACCTAAATTCTGCATAGCCTACTAAATTATTCCGGCAGCGACCAGATAAAGCTCTCGACAAGTTTAAGTCTAATCTATTAATTAAAAAATATTTTTTAGAGTTAAAGAATTTATACATTTATTTAATTATAGTTTAAGTTAGGAGAAGCCCGTTTTGTATAACTTATCCTTTCTCTTTCTTCTTTTTAATTCTTATCTTAAATCTTTTTCAATTAATTGTATCAGGAAGAATCCCGTAAGATTAACGGTATGAACATAATGATAATGTATTTAAATACCTTTCTCAGCAACTTAAAAAATCATGTAATCCTACCACATCAACTTGTTTGCTGTGTGTGACAAAATCCTCCTTAATTGTTTGTTCATTTTTTTAATGTTTTTTCTTGAAGAACTGTGATCTGACAGTTTCTACAGATCCGGGAAACAACACTTTAGTGGACCAGTTTATAAAAAAATCTCTGAACCAGATTTCTAACAATTGTATCTTTCTCAATGCGCTTATTATTATTATTTTTTTTCACTCATTTCTTTCTATCGGAAATAGCTTCAACTTTTATGGTAGCTTTCCCCACACTAAGCTGCATGTTGCAAGTCTTTGTTTCCAAAGTAAGTTCACTCAGAATATTTTAAACTGATGGGTTAAACTGGGCTGGGACCCACAGCAGTAAAGCTTTACTTGCTCATCTACAGATTTCTTGCTTTGTCATTCACCACCACAGCAACACAAAATTGCATCTTAATCTTGAAATCTGCTTTCAAAGCCGTGTTCCTGCTTTTGTTTTAGAAGGAACCGCATGCTAAATAATTTGATTTGGTATATTCTGTCAAAATAATGAGAAAATTTAAAGTCTAGGGACAATATTTAAATACAAAATTTAATAGTATCTGATCTAATTCCCTTTTGTTCTCAATAAATTGATTTTCTTCTCAGGAAATATTCGAATATGTTTAATAATTAATTTAAGTTTAAAACACATTTAGTCACCATGTCTCTAAGTTAAGTCATACAGAATAAAGACACAACAGTACTTCTACAAAGTAAACTCAAGCTGAATTAGATGTCATAAATATAGAAATTTTAGTTTTAACATATAATTACGAAGACTAACTTATGGTTACAGTAAAAAACTTGTTTTTCTAGAACACATAAGTTAAATAAGGTATCAGTGCTATTCTATAAAAAAAAGGTTTTTATTGAAAAGTTAGCATGACATGGTGGTTGCAGACTTCTTTTCTGCACTTGCATGATGTAAATCTTTTGCTCCACTACATTTCAATGGAGTTGGTTGGTTGTCTTCTAGATTCATTGCAGAAAAATAAGGATGTACTGTTTCTTTTTTATATCTTGTACTGCTTGTTGACAATATTATTTAAGGATTATAATGATTAGATCTACTATTAGT
This sequence comes from Cyprinodon variegatus, assembly GCF_000732505.1. Classification (NCBI taxonomy): domain Eukaryota; kingdom Metazoa; phylum Chordata; class Actinopteri; order Cyprinodontiformes; family Cyprinodontidae; genus Cyprinodon; species Cyprinodon variegatus. Next base: position 2,793,377 of record NW_015150458.1, on the reverse strand, counting down.
ATGGTATGCACTATACTATACCTTACTATGGTTTTTGTGGTTGTGTTTATTGGCATACTACTTACAGTAAATGTTGCTCAGGTTTGGTGTTTTAGATAATGCCTTCCTTAAAGTTATTGTGGAGGATTTTAGCTAATTTTTGAAAAGACCCGCCCTCTCCACTTTAAAAAAAATGAACATGCAAAACCCTTTACCCGCTACCGAGAAGGAACGACTATTAAGCGTGTGCTAGAGCATGCACAAGCCCATTTCTCCTCTTGCATGCCTTGTTTAAAATTTGCTGTTTGCATCGCTTACTTTCCAAAAGAAGATTTGCAGTTTTTCCACTATGTCAGACTCAAAATGGGGAAGAGCACGTAGGATGACTTTACATAAACATATCACGAGAATGATTGACAATTAGGAGAACCACTCATTTTGATGGTCCACTAGGAAAAAGAACCTCCTCCATTATACATTTAACTGTCTGACAGCATGGCAAAGGAGGCCAATAATATAAAAGCTGAAGAACATATAAAAAAAACAACAATAAATGTCATTACCAGCACAGAAATGTAAATAAATACTGCTTTAACTATACCTACAGTAGCTAAAGATAATTTAACCTTTCCTAAAAGTATAGGAACAATAGCTTTCCTGTGAATCTGTTTAGCTGGCATTGACCTTTGAACCATAGGTTAAATATACTACTTGACTTATAGCTATAGGGCTGCTCAGTGGTGCAGTGGGTAGCACTGCTGCCTTGCAGCAAGAAGGTTCTGGTTTTCGATTCCAGAGGTCTTAAAGCTTTCTCCCACAGTCGAAAAACATTACTGTTAGGTTAATTGGCGTGTATAAAATTCTCTTTAGGTGTGAGAGTGTGTGTGAATAGTTGTTTGCCTGTTTGTTTTTGTGTTGCCCTGCAACCTGTCCAAGGTGTAGCCCGTCTCTCACCTGTAGACAGCTGGAGAGCTCCAGCACCCCTTGTGACCTCAGCTGGGATAAAGCGTGATAGAAAATTTATGGTTTTATAGCTATATTTAAGAAGTTTATAATATGATACTGTACGCTAAAATAGTAGTGAAGGTGCCCACTTTATTTCAGTGCTACTGTAAATAGGCCCTATTCCTTTATCCTACTTATAGCTCTGAACCACATATTCACAATTAATTTACAAAGAATATGACCCTCAGTGTGTTGTAGAACAGCCTGCTTGATTTTTTAAAGCATTCAGTTTCAATTTTCACAGGATGAAGAAACTTATTTGGAAGTGTGTATATAAAGGAATGGGGTGACATAATAAAAGCACGTACACCAAAAACAAAAAAAAGAATATGACAACACCCCCCAGGACAATGTAACGCTTCACTGTTAGATTGTACCTAGTATTAGCTGTGCTGGCAAAACCGGGAAGCCTCAGCAGAGGCGCATGGCCAGATTTTTGGGCTACCTTTACCCTTTATTATTATGGCCCCAAGCAATGACACACACGTACACACAATCAAGTAAATCCTTTAGGATTGTTTCTACCTAAGTAAAGGTACTCACACCAGCCAAATATCCACCCACCCACAAATACAGGTGAGTTATCATGCTTTGCCCTCAAGAGCACTATCAGTCAAAATGTAATTCAGTCACTTCTTGATATACTAACGTGTATCTGTGTGTATACTGAACATATCAGAGAATGTGTGTGTGTGTGGGTGTGTGCCTGTGTGTGTGTGGTATAATGGGAGGCCCGAGGGGCCAGAAAGAAATAGGGAGAGTCCAAACTCAAAGGTATTCTTCAGCTTTTATTACCACAATATTGCTGGAGGCCAGGGAAGGGGTGACTGAAAGAGACAAAAAGATAGATAGAAAGACGAAACAGATAATCAGTGAACACAACAAATGGCAGGACAACAAAGTAGTGGGTTGTGTTTTTCCTTTCTGCATAAGAAAAGGCTGAGGTTTAACTTATGTTTTAAGATCTTATTTTGCTGTATATGTAAAACACAGGATAGTCTTACAATCTCTGAGCCATATTTTGTTTTATTTCGAGGAGGGAAATTGCTTTTCAATCCTTTGTAAAAAAAAATGTCTAGCCAGCCAGAGTAACTTGAGCCGTGCCTATCAAACTGGAAAGGAGTGGGTAGAACCCAGTTTTAAAGTTGGGAGTATCAGTCGGTGGAAAGAGTTCAGAACCAATCACATCAATACGGATGTGATGCAAGAGCATCTTTTAAGAAAGAAAAGCTCTTATAGCAGGCAGTTGTTCAATTTTCAAAGATATAAACAGGTCTTCTGGTTTATAATAAAGGACATTATTAAAACATTGCTCTGTTGCAACTGCAATCTTGACTCATGATTACAGAAAATTTCTGTTGCAATATGGGCCCTCCTTCTGCTCTGTGATTGGTCTGGTGTGTTTTGGACCAGATAGTGTTCATCCTTGGCATACTGATGTAAGTCAGTCTGGCTGGCCAGGCTAGAAAAAACTTCTCCTCAAGGAGTTTACTCTCTTGATGCCAGTGCTGTGGTTTTTTTCAAATTCTTTTTGCTTAAACACACCTAACTTTAATGGCTGTATTATTACCTGGTCTCTGTAGAGCTTGATGCCCTGCAGAGGCCTCTGCATGTGGGACACCACCCTTTGAGGATTGGAGCTATTTCCTACTTTACAACAAAAGTAAAATAATAGATCCAAGTTTTCAAGAAGACTTTCAGCCTTAGATTTCAAGCTATTTTGAAGTGGCAGATGGTGACCCCATGACACTAATGATTTCTTGCATGAAAGCCTTGCTGTAATGCAACGGAATTCAAATGGAAGACCACAGTAAGAACTGCACACTGACCACGTCATCTACTGAAATGTCAAAGCCTGCTTTAGAGTTTTTGCTTCACAAAGGGCACGGATAAATTTATGTTTGTCACTGTATTTTTTCCTTTATTACATCTCAGGTGTTATTTAAATTCATTGTTTTGTTGTGCAAGGATTCAGGCTTCAGTTGCTTAGATTTTGGGGCAGCAATTTCAGATTTTGCAAACCTGTATGAAGACTGTAGTATAGAAGTTGAGACCCATTGAACTAGAGGGCAAATGATGAGAAAAAAAGGACGAAGCTATTTAAAAAACATTAAATGTCCTATATCACACCATTGTAAGCCTTGATAGAAAACTATTTATTTGTTATGAAGTATAATTGTTTTCTACTAACCCTTGAGAAAAACACCACCTATTTCATTACTTCACCACATCAAGCCAACTGTGAAGGCTGATCAATGTCTCAAACCTTTTAGAGCCAAAAAACAGATTTTCAGACTCAGACATGAGCCGAAAAAAATTGTAGCTGCATTGTGCAAATTAGCTGCAAAAAGAGGTACTACATTTTAACTTTGAGCTGGAACAATCTTACTCTGCCTCAAATCACCCCAAGTGAGTGTATATTTCCAGTCCAGACACAACAAGAACAAAACAGGAGTAAATCATGTTTTAAACATCACTTGCATCACAGAAAAAGGATGCAAGTGATGCTTAAATTTGAACTGTGTTTTAAAACTTTTTTAGGTCCTAAGCCAGTCTTTTATTATTTTTAGAAGAGTATGAGCAGCTGCTACAGAGTTGATTTTAATAAAGGATGACAAAATTAATATAAAAAAAAACTCTTAATGCACCCTTTAAGATTTTTTTTTTAAAGAACAGAGGCTTATTCAATAGATTTTTTAAAAAGTGAAAATAAAATTCAAGTATAAACCTGTTTTTTTTTCATGTACTTTAAAAACAAAGAACCAGGGATGATTCATCACTTAGTTTATATAAAATCCACATTTAGTGCTGAACAAGTCACCAAGCTGAGTGGTGCCTGATTGTAAGAACAGCTGTAGCCATGGAAATCTCACGATCCATGTTGTCTGTTTGGATAATACAGTTTGCCTGAATCTATGAAACAGTTTTTTTTTAATGAAGAGATAACTGAGCTTTCCATATTTGGTATTTTAAAAAAACCCTGTTGTGTTGTTCTTGTGTTATTCTCAGTAGAATTAATGGATCATAACAAACTTTTCAGTGCTATGCAAAAATATAACTGCAAGTTTTGAAATGCCTTTTTTTGGGAATTTGTGTGATAAAGCAACACATTCAAATGCATTGTGGCAAAGAAGGAAGACAGTTATTATTTTTTCTTTCAAATTCATAAAGAACAGGGCTTTACAATTTTGCCAATAATCCAAAGGGCGATTGTTTCAAACCAAAATTGCCATTGTTTTTTTTTGTTTTTTTACTTTTGCACTAACCCCAATCTTGTAGATGTTTCATTTTTTGAAAGCGTGCTTGCCCAGAGTGCTTACTTGTAATATTGTGCATGGATTTGTGTGCTTACTGCAAGGCCATCTAACTTTCTGTGTGGTGAAAAACCCACTTCAAGTGTTTAACTTCCACTTAAAGTGGCTGGAGTGAGAAATTTTGTGTCATACTGTTGTTAAATATAGTATGATTGAAATTTAGTGCCTCTGCAATTTGAAAACAGCATTTTTAAAATTGTGATTATAAACGCAATTAATTGGCCAGCCCTATGAATTACAGATTAAAATGATGAAAAGTATTTATATGCTGCCAATTTTAGTCAAGCTTTGCCTTGATTGGCCTGCTGCACATCTGGTTGCTGTGGAAAGATAAGGGGCTGGATGGCCACCTGTTCCCAGGGGTGGGCCCTAGGTTAGTGCTGTGTGGTTTAGGAGGCAGGACAAGTGTTACCAAAATGGAAAGCTGGTTTCCAAGGGGACCTTTGTAGGCAAACATATAAATAATCCAAATCATAGAAGTTCATACAAAAATATGTTACTATTCAATCTAAAAAAAACTGCTCATGGCACTTTCAGCTTTACTATATGGAAGCCTGTGATGTCATGATAGATGATGGGGAAAAAAAGGCAAAGCTTTTCTAAACCACATTTTGCTACAGGATTGTGTCTTAGAATCTTTTAGGATATTTATGAACATGTTTCTCACAAATAGATACATTTTGTCCCCCTTTATTATTAGTAAAGTACCATCAGCTTTATGAGGATAGATGTGAAGTTTAAGTTGACATTAGTTTGTAATTTAATCAAAACCTCTAAATTAGAATAAGGTCTTGGTCATTGTAGCACATTGGCATGCTATGGTCTAAGTCATTTGCTTGTAGTTGTAACTCTTTAGGATCTATTCCTGCTCGAAGGTAATCCTTCTTTCATCCCTCTTTAAGTCTTTAAAACTCTAACCGATTTTCTAACTGGAATTACCCTTAACTCTAGTTTAACAATATCTTCTTTGGCCAGCTTCACCCATTTTTTGAAGAAAAGTTTAAGCCAAGCATGATGCTGTTTGCTATGTCCAGCACAGGGCACTGGCAGAGGAGACCTCCAATGGTTTTCTATTACCGGTCTCACAACTTTGAAGTGGAGGTGTTACGTTAAAATATATTCCTTTGCAAAAAGAAGGAGATGCTTGGTTATTGAGCTAAGCATCTCCTTCAAACTTAACCTGGTATGGGTGATAACTTATTTCATTAAAGCTGTTCTTACCTGCCTGGGTGAGATATTTGGCCATTACTTGGTAGATTTGCAGTCATGTCGTAGTTTTCCATTTGTAAATGTTATGAGCATAAATAATGAAGAGTAAACCCAGCTAAATGCATGCCTAGTTTTTCATTTGTAAACTAAAACATTATCATTAGCTTAAATATTACTATTACACATTTGTGGTGATATGGGGTGGTGTTAATATTATTGCAATGTATCGCAATTAAAACTAATTATTTGACTTAGTTATTTCGCTCCCCTCCGTCACAGTTGATTTAAAATATGTATTGTCTTATGGTTCAGTTATGAATCATCCCATGCCTGAATTTATTCTTGCTTGACCTAGGGTTAATTTACCGCAGGCCTCATACAAAATATGACCCATATGACAGGTCAGTGCTTTGGTGCAGTGTTTGCAGATCAAAAGGCAGGTCACATTGTCTCTGTGACTGCCGTTCCTCTTGACATCTGCTTAGTAACTGAGCTGGAGGAAACCATCTGTCCGTAGTTGAAAAAGCAGAGTGGCACATACGTTTGAACAGATTTTTGAGGTTTTGCTTAGAGAATGCGAAGTTCAGACAGTGGGTTAGGCTCCTGCATATGAGCATACTTTTTAATTTGACTTGGGTTTTTTTAGCGGACAAGTGTCTTTTATAAATTCAGTTCTACTGTTTGCTTTTTTCCATGCCACTGTCAGCATGAGCTTAGAGCTAAAGCAGTTTGGTTACAACAGAAATCCCACACTTTGAGTTCAGTGGTTTGGAAACTAAAATTTTTCATATAAAACATAAGAGTGAGAACTCTGAACAACATGACTTTGCATTTATAGAAAGATAAAACCGTAACTCAATGACTGGGGCTCAATTCTTGCAAACTTCACCGTCTTTTACTCTGAGGTAAAGTTTTACTAGTATTATTTCAACAGTATATTTTTTTTTTTACTTTGAATTAACCTTCATCATTATGTAAAAATGCTGTATAAAAGTGTGAGTTAAAATTATCCTAATCAATCTCATCTGATGTAACTCTCAGTATCTAAACTCATCATTAAAATGTCCTACAGATCATGAGTTTTTGTCCTATTTTTTAAGGTAGAATGGTGCCTGTTGTCAGAATATTGAACATTCTAGTAATTAACAAGATGCCTCTTATCTCTGTGTTTTCCAGAGATGTCAAATAAACCATGAGTCATAAAGACAGCAACAGAACAAATTGAGGCAGAGGCAGATATGGAAAGTTACAGGAACACAAAGAAAAAAAATCAGTGTTTTTATTAATACTTTAAAGGGACCTTTGTGAGTCTATTGTCAGTTCTTGTTGACAGAGACATGCACATGAACGGAGCAGTTTAGCTGTAAAGAGAAAGTGGGTGAGATTAGTTCTGGTGAAGAGATTTAACTTATACATTATTTATTGCTGTGTCTCTGTGCTGTCCTTTGGTCTTTTGCATTGTTCTTGCCTCATTTTGACCTGCATATTTCAATACTGTTTTATGCTAACCCCTTAAACAATACTTTTAAAAGAATATATCTCAGAAATATACAGAAAAGAAAACAGACACAGAGCAATAAAAGAGGTGAATATGGAAAGTCATGGGGCACAGATGAATGACAGCAGGAGGACACAAGAGTAAGAGGCTGTGGGAGAGAGTGACAGAGGATTTGAATGGAATATCACATGAGTGGGCCATTAGTCACTGCCTTTTTGCTTCCTGCTGTGACTGTTTCTGTGGCGATAATTAGCATACCAGACATTAACCTTGTCATCACAGCCCTTACTGCCCTGTTAACAAATTAACTTTAGATTTACTAAGAGTATTAACTGTATACCATGTGTGCAACAAAATGGATAACATAATAAATACAATGAAAGCATTAAAATCCTTCTCACCAGAGGCATTGTTTAATCATGTGATTTTACCCACACATATCTTTTGACTTGAAGTATTAATAACATCTTGTTACCATTATTTCCAGGTAGTGCTGTAAAATGAATTGCGTTTGCAATGAAATCAATATTTAACCGAGCAATTTTTAATCCTGGAGGCATTCTATTTTGCCTACATTACATTTACCAAAAGTATGACATTGACTTTCTCACTCCAAGCCTTTAGGTGGCGGTATTATGCATAAAAAAGAGATGCAGCTAACACGCAGATGCATACATGCAATTAGTAATAAGCATATATATGCACAACAGTAACGGTAAAGTCACAATGGTGCAATGCAGATATTTTTTCCACGAGAAATCATTCTTTAAACAAGACTTACTCTTACAGTAAACAGAACTTTATGATTTAATTAACTTTATGATTTCATCTAAGTTTAGAGGAGCAATGGAATGAAGAGTTGTAGAGCGCTTTGGCTCATGGGGACAGGAAAATACAGTACCTAAATGTTTCTTTTCTCTCTGGATCAGACAGTGGCTTCATCACTTAGATATCCTGCAGAACAGAGATGGCAAAAGTACTCACTTTCCGTACTTGAGTAAAAGTACAGATACTTGTGTTAAAAAATACTCTGGTAAAAGTGGAAGTAC
>NW_015150458.1:2766031-2782608 GCF_000732505.1 Cyprinodon variegatus | reverse complement strand
CATCCATCCATCCATCCATCCATCCATCCATCCATCCATCCATCCATCCATCCATCCATCCATCCATCCATCCTCTTCCACTTATCTGGGGTCAGGTTGCGGCGGCAGCAGCTTCAGTATGGAGGCCCAGACATTTCCCCAGCCACCTGGGTCAGCTCCTCTCGGGAGAATCCCAAGGAGTTCCCAGGCCAGCCCAGGAACATAGTCCCTTCACCATGTCCTGGGTCTCCCTGTGGGTCTTCTCATGGTGTGACGGGCCCGGGAACACCTCAACAGGGAGGTGTCCAGGAGGCAACTTAACCAGATGCCTCAAGTGGCTCCTCTGGGCGTGGAGCAGCAGTGGCTTTACGCTGAGTCCTCCCTGGATGACTGAGCTTCTCACCCTCTCTAAGAGAGTGCCCAGACACACTACGGAGAATTCTTTTTATGTCCTGCCTCTGGATGTTCATGGTGGAGTGAGGTGGGGGTCTTCTCCTGAAGTCGATCACCATCTCCTTGGTCTTACTGGTTGTAAGACACAGGTGGTTCTTCTCACACCAGTCCTCAAAGTTCATGATGACCGATCAATACTCAAGCTGGTTCCCCTCAGAAAGACAGCCTACAATAGCTGAGTCATTGGAGAACATCTGAAGATAGCAGCTTTTCTTGTTGTAGGTGAAATCCGAGATGTAGAGAGGGTGAAGAGAAACGGAGACAGAACGGTGCCCTAGGGGGCCCTGGTTCTGCAGACTGCCACCTCTGACTGACAGCTGTGCAGCTGCATGTACTGAGGGCATTCGGTGAGATAGTTGGCGGTTCTGGCTCAAGATGCTTATCAACTCCTACGTCCTCCAGCTGCCCCCTTAGCAGCACCAGTCTGATGGTGTTAAAAGCAAAAAAAAAAAAAAAAAAAAGTCATAAAACATGACTCTAACTGTGCTCCCAGGGGGTCTCCAGGGGGGTGATTGCCCGCTGCAGCAGGTAGATGATTGCATCCTCTACTCCGATGTCGTTAAGCAAACTGCAGCGGGTCCAGGGTGGGGCTCACCACGGTGCCTAGGTGAGCTAGGATGAGGCGTCCCATGGTCCTCATCAGGTCGGAGGTCCAGGTGACTGGTCTAAAGTGGGCCGGTTCCTTGGCGTGCAGTGTTTTGGGAACCAGTACCACACAGGAGGTCTTCCAGAGAATGGGGACCACCCCCAAGCTAGTCTGAGGCGAGTCAAACCAGGGGGAAAATCTATTTAACTCATATGCAAACTTGGTGTCACTGTCTGCAGCCCTGCTGGTGGTCCTCTGTCCAAAGCCAGAGATGTTCTTGAGACCCCTCCATACATCTCCGACAATGTTCTGTGCCAGTTGTTCCTCCATCTTCCTCCCATAGTCCTTCTTTGCTGCCCCTATCCTCCATTGGAGCTGTCGCTGAACTCTAAGCTGCTCTTCTCTGTCCCCTGTGTTGAAAGCCCTTTTTTTTTTGGGTTCAGCTCAGGAGTCAGCTAGGGGGTGATTGTTTGAAAAGCTCTGTAGCTGTCTTGTGGGCACAGTGCTCTCTACACGGAAGGTCATGTAGTCAGTGATACATTCAGTCAGGCTGTTGATGTCATCACCATGTCAGCTTTGGTTCATGCTCCAGTCTGTGGTTCTGAAACAATCCCTTAGTTTCTCAGTGGCCTCATCTAACAAAACTTTCAATTACCTCTTCTGCGCTTTTGTCCTTCTCACCACTTGTATGTAGTTGGAGGTCTCTTTGCATAGAAAAGGTCCAGGGACGTACCGACTGAGCGTGGGGAGGGTAGAACGGAGGGAGGCTCGATTGAAGTCTCCAAAGATGAACAGGAGAGGGCGGGGTTGCTGTGTTTGCAGCCTGGTCACCACATCGTGGATCTGCTCGCATGCAGCTGTAGACATAGTGTTCTATCACGTTCCAAAACTCTTAAAATCCATTCCTTCGCTTAAACATGAGCCGTGTTGCACAATCTCACAAACATCGCCAGCCCCCTCCTCTCTTTAACCAGGCTTCCGTAAAGCACATGAAACCAGCGTGCCTGTATCTGCCCTAGAAGCGCCTGAAAGCTGCGAGCTCCTCAGTGTTGTTGCGGAGCGATCTTACACTTCCCATTACAACTGATGGTAAATATCTTCTCCTGCACAATAAACAATCATATTCTTTTAAACGTGTCCTGTAGGTAATATTATTTGTCCGGTATTCTTGCTCCGTCACCTACTGCATAACCATAACCTTAAATCAAAGATCCACCTGTTACTTTTAATAGAGATAGTGAGGCCACCCCTTTCTTTAACTTTTCACAGCATGTGGCAATGGAGCAATATTATGTACTTAAGCTATCAGTGAAAATTAGCTCATAAAAATTACTTTAATTATTTGAATTTTGCAACTATAGTAATTAATTTTCTTTTGTAAAGCTTTTAGAATGAATTTTATTGGCAGCTGCTCACAGTCTTTTGCAGTTTTAAATAAAAGGTATACTGTTGATTAGCTCAATGGTCATACTGTGAAGATGGATACTTATGCCTTGTGCAGAAGCTATCCAAATTCGGCCAGCTGCATCCACTTATAGGAACAGCTTATTTTTATGACAATTTGGTGGGACAGAAAATTATAGTAAGTTCTTAGAAAGTGATCATTCAGCATAATGACTACTAAATCTTCCATTGCAACTGTGTGGATACAATTATGCAGCTGTATCTAATATCTTGGCTCAGCCGTATTTTCTCCTAGTTTTACTATGAGCAAAGAAACTGCAAGGGAAATTATGAAACTAAACAAAGAAGGAATATACTGTAGTTATGCTCGTAGTGATAGCACAAGGATTAATCTGTGAGTAAAAAGAGATGGCAATCAAGGAAAAGAGGGATGAGGTGAGACCGAAAACGACATGCAGCAGGATGACCAAGAAAGGACAAGCACAGTCTAGGAGAGACAAAGACAAGCTTGGTGAGCTCATCTGTGTGTGTCTCTAGGTGGAGATTACTGCTAGCTTAGTTCTTATTCCAATCACATCGTCTTTCTAATGAGCTAATGGACCTGACAACCAGACATTCGCACACAGTGTAGGGGATGGCAGAGAGGCAGCTGGATAGATGGAAAGTCACTATGCCAGTCACCCAGTCAGTCAGCAAGTCAACCACCCATCCATTAAGGCGGTCATTGGGCACCTCAGCCTATTAGTCCTCCCTTCCATGACCAAGTTTGTGTTGCTGCTAGAGATAAAACCTGCACAATATTACCGAGGGATTTTTTTTTTCTTTATTGAACTGGTTATTCTTTTTTGGCTTTTTTACTTCACTCTCAGCTACCTGTTCATAGAATGATCCATGCAAACAGAAGCAGAAATGAACTGAATATGCTGTTGTGAATTATCTCATAATTCAGTTTATTTAAATTTGACTGATTTACACCAAATGTCATATCAAGGTTCTCTACAAACAATATCTGATTTTTGCCAAAATATATAGTCAATATATCAAATCCAAAATTAATACATAAAATTGACATAATGTTTAGAAGTTTTTCCTCTAATATAGCAGAAACTGGTTTAATGTATAACCAACTTGGGGTTTAATAAGAAATAGTAGACCGATAAAATAATCAGAATCACTGGTCCAGAAGTAATTCCTATTTAAAAAATAAAGTAATAGAAGAAAAAGCTCTTTGATCCGCTTTATTTGGGAGAGAATCACAGTTTAAAGCCGGGCGTACACTGTGCGATTTTTTTCAATCCTTGCAAAAAGCTACTACGTACAGTACTGTATGAGTAAACCCTGCGGTTTAGTCCTACAGTACAGAAAGCATGAAGTTATTGGCTGGGATAGCTTAGTGGGTCTTCCTCCAGGCCAGTATCACAGCTGAAGAGAAGCAGTAGACTAATTATATATAGTATAAATAATTTGTTCATTTAAATGGGGGGAAACACAAGTGGAGAGCAATGTAAAGTAAACAGCAGAGTAACTAACAGAATTTTCCTGCCTATACGTACCCAGTAGTGTATTTCAGTCGCCTTTTTATTATCCAGGATGTACCTCACAGCCAAGCCAGGGAGCTCTTATTCCAATCACGTAGTCTTGGAATAAGAGACGATGTGATTTCTTCTTCTCTAAAACAAGAAAAAAAGTAATTATTGAATCAATCTAAAAAGAAAAACAAAAAACATGATGTTTCTGTGTTCACTCCATGATATCAGTGTAATGTAAATGCAATTGGAATAAAATAATTAATACAAATATAACAAATGTTGTTGCTGCAAGACAAATGTTGTGAAAAGTAAGTGATGATGAAGATGATGATGAAGATGATGATGATGATGATGATGATGATGATGATGATGATGATGATGATGATGATGATGATGGTGATGGTGTTTATTTAATGATCCTGGGTATACTCCTTGACTTTAGACTTTAGTCCCAAAAACAATAGCCTACCTGAGTATCATCACTGACCATCTCCATTTTATCAGCTTTATCAGCCATGTCTTGATAGTTACTTCAAGCCAGCAGAATAATGAGCCATGTAGTGCTAAAACATGTAAACACATTTTGTTACTGCAGCTACTGCTAGCACCACCTGTTTAACAGAGTAAAGCTGTTTTATGGCAGGAGTGGACATATGTTATATGTGTGTCATCCAAGTGCATTAAATACTTCTTAGGGAATTCAACCAAGAAGGATACATATGGTGTTAATTAGTTAAAAAACTTACACAAGTACAATTTAGGCAGTCATGTAAAACAACAGTAGATGAACATGAAGCCAATAGTAAGTATAGTTTCCCCAAGAGGGAAACTGGCAAAACTGTACTCAGGGTAGGGGTAAAATAGTTTGTCTCCCATCCATTCATGTTTCCTTTTTAAACCTCCCATGTCCCTGTGGAGGTTGATGCAGTAGGTGATAAAAATGGGACATTCAGAACAAAAACACTCGACCTTTCCATTTAACCTAAGCTCAGGCATAGACATGACCTAGAGACACTTTTAAAATATGGTGTTCTGGTTCACTTAAATATATATACACTCACCGGCCACTTTATTAGGTACACCTGTCCAACTGCTCGTTAACACTTAATTTCTAAGCAGCCAATCACATGGCGGCAACTCAGTGCATTTAGGCATGTAGACATGGTCAAGACAATCTCCTGCAGTTCAAACCGAGCATCAGTATGGGGAAGAAAGGTGATTTGAGTGACTTTGAACGTGGCATGATTGTTGGTGCCAGAAGGGCTGGTCTGAGTATTTCAGAAACTGCTGATCTACTGGGATTTTCACGCACAACCATCTCTAGGGTTTACACAGAATGGTCCAAAAAAGAAAAAACATCCAGTGGGCGGCAGTTCTGTGGGCAGAAATGCCTTGTTGATGCCAGAGGTCAGAGGAGAATGGCCAGACTGGTTCGAGCTGATAGAAGGGCAACAGTGACTCAAATAACCACCCGTTACAACCAAGGTGGGCAGAAGAGCATCTCTGAACGCACAGTACGTCGAACTTTGAGGCAGATGGGTGACAGCAGCAGAAGACCACACCGGGTGCCACTCCTTTCAGCTAAGAACAGGAAACTGAGGCTACAATTTGCACAAGCTCATCGAAATTGGACAATAGAGGATTGGAAAAACGTTGCCTGGTCTGATGAGTCTCGATTTCTGCTGCGACATTCGGATGGTAGGGTCAGAATTTAGCATCTACAACATGAAAGCATGGATCCATCCTGCCTTGTATCAACGGTTCAGGCTGGTGGTGGTGGTGTCATGGTGTGGGGAATATTTTCTTGGCATTCTTTGGGCCCCTTGGTACCAATTGAGCATCGTTGCAACGCCACAGCCTACCTGAGTATTGTTGCTGACCATGTCCATCCCTTTATGACCACAATGTACCCAACTTCTGATGACTACTTTCAGCAGGATAATGCGCCATGTCATAAAGCTGGAATCATCTCAGACTGGTTTCTTGAACATGACAATGAGTTCACTGTACTCAAATGGCCTCCACAGTCACCAGATCTCAATCCAATAGAGCATCTTTGGGATGTGGTGGAACGGGAGATTCGCATCATGGATGTGCAGCCGACAAATCTGCGGCAACTGTGTGATGCCTTCATGTCAATATGGACCAAACTCCTTGAGGAATGCTTCCAGCACCTTGTTGAATCTATGCCACCAAGAATTGAGGCAGTTCTGAAGGCAAAAGGGGGTCCAACCTGTTACTAGCATGGGGTACCTAATAAAGTGGCCGGTGAGTGTATATATATAATAAGTGAACCAGAACACCATATTTTAAAGTTAAATATTCAGTAAATAAAAAGTCCCAATTATACAACAACTTCAGTTAGGTTAAGGAAATCAATTACATTTGTTTTAGATTAAAGCAAGCTTAATTTATATAGTCAAAGAAAGGTCCACTCCCCTATGTTTTGATGTTACTTTCTGGCTTTGTAACACTTTAAGCCAAAACCTCTCATTTTAAATGTTGTTGTTCACAGAAAGCATGACACATATCATAATTTTAAATGATTGTATTTTTCAAAGCCTCACTCAAAACTTTAAAAAATTAGATGATTGCCAGATCTGTTAAAAAGGAGGAATGTCGATAATTTTATTTTTCACAGTTGTTTGGATTGCTTTCCCTTTGTAGAGTGACACATTTTTAATCACAGAGAAAAACAGTTGTTTTTTTCTTCAAGACTTGAGTGATTTGAGTGAGGGAAGGTCAGTTTTAAATTTAATTTTCTCTGAGTAGATATGACCAAAACTATACAATAATTACAGATACATGGGGATGGGTAAAGCTCTTTAATCTAAATATGATTATATTAATGCTTCTGCTTTTTAAACGCCCTAAATTTCATTGTGCAATCATTTTTGCTTTTTATATTAAGCTTGCATTGCTAAGTAATTGGAGAGGGAATGTAGGTGTACTTATGGGTACAGTGCTTTTAGATTGACAGGTCATCTGTTATGAAATTCAGTGGGCATCTGGACCAGTATTCATTACTTCTGAAGGTTCTGCTTTTGGAGAACAGAACAGAGAGAGAATGAAAGGCACAGAGTCAGAAGATGACAGTAGAGGCATCAATCACTTTGTCAATGAGCATCTTTCAACATTTTGGTACTTTGGGGACAGATGTTTAGCTGGTTGTGTGCAGATGCATTTTTGCATGTGCCCATGTATTAAACATCTGTGTTAAATTCTATCTCATACAAGCACATTTTCTTAGGCTGTATTGCTTTAATACAAGTCTATTAGAGCCTTTTTGATTTGATTATCCTTGCCTGAGTCCATGTTTATGTTACTGTAAAAGCTTTTTTATGTTTAATGTAAAGGGTCTTGGGTTTCACACTGTCACAGGCACAAAACAACATCAATAGTCAAGCAGCAATGGGTATCAGCTGATGGACTGAAATACAATACACTGTCAGTGATTTGCTGTTTCATTTTTATGATAGAGGTTCTGTGCAATATATGATGCCAGTTGCAAAGGTGATGAATTATTATTTAATTCTGCGAACAAAAAAAACAAAACATTGGGTGCTTGCTTACACATATTACCGTGCATCCTTTTCACTTGTGGACACATACCCAGAATTCATGTAGACTGGATTTAAAAGATTTATTTTACATAAAATGAAGTCAGGGACAGAATGCCTCTATGCTGCATACCCGTTATTTATTAAATTATAGGCAAATAAGAGTTGGCTCAATTTAAAAAGAGATTATTTGTAACAAAAATGTATGAGGAAATGCATTAAAAAGAGAATTAATTGGCAACATGATATTATATAGAAAATGAAACACAAAATTGACCTTTACTGATTTCTCATGACAATTAAATATTTTGCTAATTAGAAAGTCCAAATTAAGGCTGTATGCTGGCATACTTTATACCACTATTGCCTTGAAGCACATAAGTCTTAGGTTCGATCCTCAGCCTAGGATCTTTCTGCATGAGACTCATTTTACCCTGACTGACAGTGAACTTATTTTTTTTTATACTTAAACCATCTAAACATTTATTTTTATTCATTATTATCTAGTCCAAACAAGCTAATGGAGAGTCCATATTGCCCATATGATTATGCACAAATTTTTCTCAATAGTGACAAAAAAAAAAAAAAGCTTACAGCTTTCTCTTGCTCCGCATGGACCTGAAGTGTGCACTGCTTGTGCATAATTACTGTACATGTTAAGTTGGATTTCTACAGAGTTTTCGCCTTAGACAGAGTCTTGTCGCTGTTTTTGTGTTCTGGATGCTGAATATTTACTGCATAGTACCACCTTAAAAAAAAATCCTTAAAATGTAAAGAAATTGAACTAAATGACATTGATCAGAAGTCGCCAAGAAGAGACATTTCCTGATCCAACATGAGCTTCCCCAAGTGGGAAGAAATCTGGGTTTGAAGTATGTAAACATGTAAGTAACAATATAAGTTATGTAGCAAAATGGAACATTATATTGTCTGATATTTGAAGTCTGTTCATACTGTGGTTGTGAATATTAAAATCAAATTAAGTAAATAACCAATTTAGCAAGTAAGGTGGAGCAGAATATTGTTTGATATTTTACAGTAGGTACATATATAGTATTGCAGTGGTTATGCATCACGCAGATATTACAGCACTACTGCTTTATCGAAAAGGATCATTTTAAGGCATGTCTTGTCATTTTCATTACAATTTCTTAAATCTCAGGGGAAGAACACGGAAGTCACTGTGTTTGGTTTGCTGATGAAACAGATAAGATGAAGCTGGATAAATAGAAATGGGCACATTTAATGGCTACTATTTTCCCAAAAGTAAATTTATTTACTATATAAGAGGCAAACAATGGATCGGTATTTCACTTCACTAAGCTGCACATGTAACTTTTTAGAATTAACTGAGTCCTTTATAAAAAAAATAGACATGTGTGGGATTACTGATAATTATCTTAGAAAGGAACCTTTAAGAGTGAAGTTTCTTAACCTGGAAAAGACAATAGCTCTGTGTGGGGCAGGGGAGGCTGTGATAACACATCTGTTAAGTGAAACCAACAGTGTCAGTGCTGTAAAAGAGGAGACAGGCAGAGTAATGACTAAGAAAAGGAGATCCACTGAAGTGAAAAGGTGATCTAGACAAAGATGGACAACAAAAGACAAATCAGTCTTCTAAGTGAGGCCCAGCTTTTGGAAAAACAGAAAAAAAAAGAAACATGCATTTGAAACAAAATAATCACTATGTGTGACATTGCTAAAAGATTCAAATAAAAATACTTTCAGGAGGCATTCTTAGTGGAGGGGGTGTGAGACTAAATCTTGATACAGTGTTGTGTGCAAAAACACCCCACAAATTTCTGAGAAGAAAATTGAGAGGAGAGGAAGTATGAGCAATAAAAGTATTGGACTTTGTTGCTGATAGAAAGTACTCAAAATACCTAAAAAACAATCTAAACTTCAAATTAATTAGTAGTAAAACAAGCGGTATCAGATTTGTCCTTTTTATTTTGAGAATTATTTCAAATCTTATTTTTATAAAGTAAATTAAAATGTTTAATTACAAAAATTGCATAATGATTTGTGATTAATTAGCATGTTAAATCTATAAACATTTTAATTCTTGCCATTCTCAAAAAATCTCATTGTAAATTTTGATTCATCTTTGCACTCTATTCAACTTTGGCCGTCAGACATGAACCAGTGCAAAAATAAAACACAGTTTGGGGATCAACGTCACACCTATAGAAAGTCTGACATAAAACTGATATTTTTGTAAAATTCTATGGGCCAGATCTTCAGAAAATCTTTAAAAGGTGTAATGTGTTTGAAAGCGCAGGGCAGATCTTCAAAGAAGAGATATGCAAATGTAGACATTTACCGTGTGCAACGTATTTTTCCAAATCCGAAACATCACTGCCTGACTGACTTTTAGTAATTTTTTTGTACTTTTAAAGTCCTGAAAAAAAACAAAACCTGCTTACTCAATAAGCAGTTTCGGTGTTTCACAATCAAGGAAGATTCCTCAATATTTCCTCATGCATTCCATAATGGGTTTGGCCTTGTTACAAAAAATATAAGGACTGTCAACCACATACAGTATGAATGTTACAATGCAGAGACAAGACATACCAAAATTGAAGAAGAGCTTCACCAGTTTATCTCAGGACAAGTAACCACTGTTGAAACAAATCACAAGCCTCTGATCTGAATGAACCCACTGCAAGTGCAAAGAAGGATGATCACACTATTGTGCTACACACCTAATGTAGTGTACACACCGGACAAGTTGATGTACACAGTTGATAGTTTTGAATAGAAGTAAATGAAAAACTACAATCACCAACATATGCAGTGAGCAATATTTTTTAAAAGGATGGCCCATAATGAAACAGGGCCGTGCATCTAAAATCCCCTACTAGTGGAACCGCTGAGCTAAGCAATCAGTTGTAGATGGCCTCCTTGAAATACAGTATGCAGAAAAACAATTTTCCCTAAGAGCCCAAAGATCCCAAAAGGACATAGAAGAATAAGGAATTACAGGAAAAGAGCCTGTAAAATCATGTAATGGCATCATTTATTATTCTGTAAATAAGCAAAGTCAGAAATTTGATGCAGACACAGCTTGCAATTTCTGACCAAATTTCCTTCTAGATGAAAGACTGGATCAGTGCACTGCACCGTGGCTGATGTTAGTGTACAGATTGATTTTAATGACTTGGGTTCCTTGGGGCACCCACATCAAGCCGACAGGAAGAGGCGATCCAGACATAAAAAAAACCCTGTGAATTTCAGAATAAAATCCACCCATTAACTTACAATAATTTTACTAGCGAAAAAAAAAAGGCAAAAAAAGGAAAAGATTGGTTATCAAACACTGGAAGGGATATTTTTGTGCACCGACAACTCCCTAAAAGAGTGTGAACCAACAGAACACAAACCATTTTCTCTCCAGTGCCTTTTCTGGAACTCTAGCCACATAACGGTTTTTGTTCAGTTTAGACCTAGCCTAGCTCACTGCTTCCAACAAGCTCGGTAAATTGTTAATACCAGAGCTGTCCTGTTAATTACACAGTTTTCTTTTTTCCTTCAGTCTGTTGCAGTTTTTCATTTAAGGATGTTGCATTTACATTTTGTGAGTTTTTCTAAATTATCATTCATTCTTTGCCCATTTAAACTGATGTGTATGCTGTGTTTGATAGGCCTATCTTATGCTCTGTTATAAACATCTATTGTATGCCATTTTTAAAAACAGCAAAAACATTTTTTCTTTTCTTTTCAACTTGAGTACTGAACACTATATATATGCCCTTTTGGTGTATAACAAAAATATTCTATTACATTAGAAGTCAAACAAAACAAAATTTTTGTTATCCTTTTGGTATGAGCGCTAAATCACAGTATACGTAGACTAAACGGATGGCTAAAAACTTGGGCTCAACTTTTTCTCAGACTGAGAAAGAGTGCAAATTCTTTTTATTTCACTGCTATTGCTTTTTAAAACCTGTTTTTCTTAATTTTCTCATAAATACTGTTGAGGATGGAGTGGGTAGGACTAAACGCCCACAGAGCTGTGTTGTTTTCCATCTTAATACTCAGCCAAATCAGTAAAAAAAACACATCAGATTTCATTCCACCCCCTCATAACTTGCATTCTTTTATTCATCTTGATGTTTATATACAGTTTTTTTTTTAAATAGCTTCAATGAAAATCTTTAAAAAAAAACAAAAAACAAGCTGTGGTTTAGGTAACATGCCAACATCAGGATAAGGCACATTTCTGAAGATATATCAATTGAAATGCAAAAAAAAAAAGAGAAAAAGAATCATTCAAAATTGAGCATTTGCAGTACCGGAAAGGTGTTTTTTTTTTTTTTTTAAATATGATGAAAAGATCATTCAGCTCAGTATTTTCTAAGAAAGACAGTTGTTGGGCAATAAAAGTGCTTTAAATACAGAAGCTAGTTTCATTCATTTTTCCATTTTCCTGCTTCTTTCCACCCCCACAGTGTGTTTATCCTCCTCCTCCTATTTCCTGTTTCTATGTTATACTGCAGAAAACATTTTAGCCATTTATAAAGCCTTGTGGCATTTTTACAGTAAATATTGACTTGACAATTTATTGTCTAGTCAGTACTGCAAGCATATGGAAGATATTTTGCATCTCATCTTTTAAAGTGATCTACCTTAAAAAGGAAAGAAAAATTTCAGCCCAGTCAAATAGCAACAAGCTGCATCTCCTCACACTTTTCTAGGGCCCTCTTTTCGTTTTCCTATCAACAACTGCTGCATGAAATTATAAAATTCAAATGGAAAACCTGGGACCAAAACCAAATACAGACTCCTGCAATAGAAGCACTCAATTGTGTTACACTCAATCTCCCTCGATCTAAATGAAAACTGTCCTACTTCTGTCTTCCCACAACTTTACTACCTACCAGTCACACATACACACAAACTGTTCCATCTCATTTTGATGTTTCTCTCACATACACTTACACTCCCGCACACTCTGCCTCTCTATATTGTATCGACAAAACTCCCCAGTTAATCCAATGAATAGGGATGGGTTCTGTTTACAGAAGAAGAATAAAAAGCCTCATCCCATAAAGCTGCATGTGCACACATGCTATAGTCAAAATAGTGATGCTGTTTCTGTGGCCTGGGTTGAAAGACTAGAGACCCCACTACACTTCGGCCACAGACTAAGTGCTCTAGACGAGGCTCTTCACCAGAAAACTCATATTAGTCTAATTTTCATAAAGGGCCTTTGGGAACTCTGCTTGGAAACATATTCAATATAAATTAAATATCAACCTTCCATTTTTTAAACTTTAATGTTTTAGACTTTTCTATACCTGTGTGGGTGTTATGATTTTTACTGAAAATATTAGTATATTTTCAGTTAAAAGCTAAGTTCAAATAAATTCAAGATCTCACCATTGCAGAGTGTTTGAGATTGGCCCTGTACCCTATATCTTTACCATGTGAAAAGAGGTTAATCTTTCTTAGCCTCGGCAAGCAGGTCATTTTTAGCCAATATTTTAGAGGGTCTTTAAGTGCATACATCTTGCAAACATTTGTCTGGATTTCCCCGAATTTGGAACAATAAGGATTATAGGTTTAAATTGTATATACATATGTATGTAAATGTAAATCCCTTTATTGTCCCACAATGGGGATAATTTACTCTCTGCATTTGACCCATCCCCTTGGGGAGCATTGGGCTGCCATTGTGCGGCGCCTGGGGAGTGTCGGGTTAAGGTACTTGCTCAGAACCTAGAGTGCAGCTGTTGGAATCAAACCGGTTGCTTGAAACCTACTCAGAGAACAAGCGCACTGCTCTAACCACTAGGCCAACACTCCTATGTACTGATGGACGGATGGGGTGTTGTTGAAAACAAACAGAAGTTTAAACAAACATAAAATAATAAACATGTTTAAAGTCTGGATTTCAATTTTTCATTTGTCTCTGAAGTTTTTATCAAAACCCCAAAAATGTATAATAACTATTCTGAAGAGTCACCCTATTTACATGAGGGGAATTAACCAACAAAAACCAGTTGGAGAATCAAGGGGTATTTTTTATTTTTTTTTTATTCCAGAGATTTAAACAGATAATGATACTACTAATGTAGATTACAATAAACATAACACTCCCTCTTTATTACTGTGCAAGTTTGGCTTACATAAATATCTCCAATGATGCAGGAAGCTAGTGGAGAGAATAACGGAGTGGTAAAGAGGTAAAACTAGATTAATATAATAAATAATAAAAAATACAAATGAATCAATAGATGTTAAGCTAATAGGTCTATTAAAACCTAATACAACTCATACGTATTAATATTCTAACTTTTTAATACCATAGTAATGCTTATGATGGGCCAGATGGGTCAACAAAATCCAAAGTCACAACACAACAAGATAAGCCACGGAAAAAAAAAAAAAATCTTTGTTCCCTTATTAGATTTGTCATTTTAAGGTATCTCAATTAAAAATGATAACCCTCTGATTTAAAGTCTTTGTCTCAAAAGACCTAAATGGTGTTTTTTCCAGGATAATTTCCATTTTATTTCAACATCAGTGGTAGCTTTTGTTGTCATGTTGTGGTCTTTGTTGTGTTGTTGCTTTTATATTCTGTTGACCTCTCTTGACCGCTGCAAATGCCTGAAGAAAGCATTTTCATTTGTTGTGGTATGGTGGTCTAGGCTATTTTCACAAGAACATACCACTATCTTGACTACATTAAAAAAAAAAAAAAAAAAAAAAAAAAAAAATCCTTTTATTAAAATTGAAAGTATGTAAAGCCCTTATGAAATGATAGATACAATGATTTTATATAGAACAACTTCGGATCAGATTTGAGTAACTTATATTGTGGAAATACATCTGTTTTTGTCTCTTAAAAACTTGACCTAGCTACTATTTTAATGTTTCACTGACTTTTACTTGGTCATAAATATGTGTTTCCTTCTCAGTGGTTTCTCGTATTTGGTGTATTTATAGTTCCTTTACTATAAACTATTATACTACACATTATTTTTACTGTATAATACATTTCTACAGATAGACATTAGGGCTGGGTAATTACTTGCATTTGCAATATTACCACAAGCTGACAAAACACAGTTTTTAAATTGCAGACCCACAAAATTTTAGCCACAAAACATTTAGCAAGTGTAAGACACTGTTTCTCTCACCCCAGTGATTTTGTTTGTGGTAATATGTTAAAAGTGTGTTTTCTACCACATAGAAGGAAAGAGAAAGTTGCAGCTAACACATATATGCATGTAGAAATAAGCACTTCTCTACACAACAGTGAAGTCATGAGAGAATGGACTAAAAAAGAAAGCTTTTTTAAGGTAAATAAAAAACAATTAAAGCCTAGTGTGAAACATCCACATGTTTGTGTTTATTCCAAAGGAAAAATAAAACAAAGGTTTTAATATTGGTTTTAAAAAATCAAAGTTGTGATTTTTTGCTAAATTTTTAGGCCCTATTAGACAAATACCAAGATGCATGGAAAGGTAATTGGATACAATATTCATAATAACTTTCTTCAACATTGTGAATGCTTTGAAATGATTAAGCCAATTTTGTGTTAATTAACTTTGCTTTACAAAGAATTTGGTAATATTTGTTTCTATTAGGTATTACTTGTCAACTTTCAAATTCTGCTATTATTTATAGGTGATTTTTTAATTTTTAAACATACAGTGATATTGCTATGTGGTCTTTCTACCTATGCTGTGTTCTGTAAAAGGTTCAGAGATAATCAACTTTCAATATTACAAAAGTCATCCTAGGGGTCTAAGACTCCCTTGTGCTCAATATCCATCCTTCCAAGGAGGTAAAATAACTGAGCCAGACTATTCCTAGGTGATGTGAATGAGGTAATATAGCTTGTATCAATGTCCCCTTTGTGTCAGAGGGCTTTTACTGCAATTATTAAGCACTTCTTGGAAATGGTAATAATAATAATAATAACAAAAAAATTGCCCACCTATTCTCAGAACAAATTTTGGATGGGGTATTTCTCCATAAACTGTATGCACCCTGCCCCCAAATAAAAAAATCAAGTGTTGACCATCCATATTGTTATGTAACACCTAAGCTAATTTACCCCAACAGGCCTATAAAAAATAAATAAACAATTTGCAGTGCGCAAATGTTAATGTGACAGTGGATGTTGAGAGCAAATTGTCATGGATTTATGTATTAGTTTTGTTTTAAATAAATGTTTTATGCATATTCATCCCTACCTAAGGTTTTTTTTTTTTCAACGAGAGCATTGTAAGACTTTGAGATAGCCAAATGGCAGCTTACATTTAAAACACTCAAATGTGGTTATATGAAGTAAAATTTAGCTTCTCAGTTCAGTGAATCAAGCCCAGGAGATTCGTAAATTGACCTATGGACAATTTACAACCATAGGTCTTTACAATCCCTGAAAACAGTTCATTTTACCATAATAGTTTACTGTGCTTGCCAGGTGCATCATGGAATAACTTTGACACTTTCCAGACTTATTTTCTTTTTCTTTTAATAAATAAAACATGTTAACAGATCTCTAATAAAATGGTCAAGCCTCACTGGTTATTCAAGGTTGTGCATATGTATGTCACACCCTAGGCTTACAGTCATAATGCTCATTACAGAAACATACAGATCACATAATAAGCCATGACCATCTGGACAGTGCTTCTGTTGTGCTGAATTATTCTTTGGACCCATGCCTTGTTCTTTCTCACATACGTTTTCTTGCTCTCTGCTTCTCATATGTCTTGCCAGGTCTGTTGTCCAAGCATGCTCTATCCTGAAATCACTCACATCAGCGAGGATTAGAAAAGTTATTTGAAGTGATTCCTTTTAGCTGTGGGATTTTTGTGTTTTTAATGGTCACTTTTGAAGTTACAGTCTGTTCCCAATTATTTATGTTAAACACTTTTTTTGGGTCTGGCAAAAACTATAGACTTATCATGGAACAACAGAGCTAGAAAATGAAACAATAAAAATACTGCAAATACTGAGATCTGCACAGAATATAGTGTAAGACTAACTGTTCCCAGTAAGTGGGAAGATTACAATTGGATGACAATATTGCTCATGGATGGATGGATG
>NW_015150458.1:2722517-2766021 GCF_000732505.1 Cyprinodon variegatus | reverse complement strand
GGATGGATGGATGGATGGATGGATGGATGGATGGATGGATGGATGGATGGATGGATGGATGGATGGATGGATGGATGGATAAGCATGCTTTATAATAGAAACATATGGATACAAGAAAACTACAGATCATTACAGAAATATAACTAATTTGCTATAACGAAATAAAAAAATAAATGGAAGGAAACATGAGAGCAGGACAACATCATAGTAGGCTAGAGAGCTGCTGGGGGATATAAATCAAATGAAAGTCTGTCACTAAATAGTATTCCATGGAAGAATAACCTTAATAATAGATTATTTTTCACATTATTATCATAATGCAAAAAATGAGCTGTTACATGTCTTCAGTTTTACCTGCGATGCAGTTGTAGGGCCTGCAGTCTTAGTAGAAACCTGCAGACCCCCTACCTCCTCCAAAACTCAAGGTTACTCAACATTTAGATTATAATCAGATATGATTTATCCCTGAACATGCTGAGAAGAAAACGTCTTCCTAGAGAAGTGCTCCACATGCCAGAAGAGATCATCAGCAAAAACATTAATAATGCTCAAGCTTAATTTGCCAACTGGCTAACAAAGCTCCCCGTGAATGTCATATATGAACTTCAATTTACCAAGACTTGCAATGAATTGCTAACTTCTTTACTGAAAAAAACACAATAGACCAGAGCAGGTGTGTCAAACTGGTTCCAGAAAGGGGCGTGTCGCTGCAGGTTTTCTTTCCAACCAAGCCGTAGCACACCAGACTACAGTCATCTCATCAAGTAAGTCCAGTCTTAACATGATTACTTGATGAGATGAATGGAGTCTAGTGTGCAGCCTGGGTGTTCTGATCCTAATTCTATAGTTATAAGGTATTCGATGAGTTTTTATTAACTCCTCAAAGTTACAAGCTTACCTGCTTGCAAAGATGGTAGCATGCTTGTTCTCACAAATAAAGTTGTGTTATTAGATATTCCACCATATTCTGGGGTAAAACTAGGGCGTACCAAAGACATGCATCACAAAAGCAGGGGGTATAATTTCTGATATTTTTAGTAAAGGGTGTACAATGTATGAGCTAATACTGTAGGCCATACAGTGGAAGAAAAGATTTGATAAGACTGTTAAACCCTGCACTTTCGTCACAAAGTTTGAGCTGTAGCTGAGTACTGAGGTTGAAGATACAGTGTATGCCCACCTTGACTCAATTTTAACTATAAAACCAAAACTTCACTTGCATAATTCAGTGTGCAAATCTTTAGAACAAATAATTTTAATGTAATGATTCTAGTGATTTAGTTCATTAAAAAGAAATAATTTCCCTATTACTAGAGTAGAAGAACCTCAATTATTATCAAAATTTGAAATTAGGGAAATGAAATTTCTTTGAGTTTTAATAAATTTGAAATATATACAACAATAATGGCCACAATATGACAACAAAAGCTACAACACAACTTTATGTCTTCACCGATTGCCAGTGTTTTTTTCTTCACTTAGTCAGAAAAACATTGTATGATAACCTTACATTAATTACACATCTTACTAATCAGCTTTTCCTATCACAAATAGTGTTCAGATATTGATGACTTGGTACAAAGCGGATTTTCTACTTAATATTAGACCAACCTGTTGTCTTCCCCTGAGTCTTCCCGATTTCTTCTCTTTTTCTCCCTCTATTCTTACAGGTACATGATAAGAATTTTCTATTGTATTTGCAAGGAAGTTTTGAAAAACTACTGCAGTCAAACTACATCTAATACTCATAAATAACTGTAACCATTAATGTAACACGTCTGTATTGTACTTGCTCTACTTATTTTGACCCCCCTCGCTTTAGTGAATTACACACTGGAGAGTGTGTAATTTATTTATTTATTTTTTTGGAGGGGTCATGAAGATAAATGGTGTAGGATCATGTCTCTGTCATTGACCATTTCAGATGCCTAAACAACTGTGTTATTCAGAAATGCCTGATTAGAAGTTATTACCAATGTTGCTTTGGTCCTCCTGTCATTGCACTATGTGCAGCATATGATGCATACCCATTTTTTGTGCTACTGCCTAGAGCCTGTCTGCCTTTCTGCAGTTTGCAAGATTGCGCCATCTTCTCACAGCAAGCAGGGTAGCCTGCAGCTGCAAGGAACACCAATTTTCCAATTCCTAACACAGCAATATGATTGATAGTGATCAACCGCTTTTGCACCATTAATGATGTTTAATTTCTTTCCTTTTTTAAGTGCTGGTGTGGCCCCCCTTGAAAAAAAAAACTGTCCTGTCTGCTGCGAGATTCATCTGAGCCAAAACTACACTGGCTCGAAATCCTCAATCAGACTAAAAATCTGAGTGTAGCGATGCACCCAGACGTAATATTTCTGAGACATTTAAAGACAGTAACAAAGTTGGCCTTAATCACCTGAAGAATATCTGCAGTATTAAATCAGTAATGTCTCAGCAGGATCTTGGAAAAAAAATACATTTATGCATTCATCTTTGGTGGAATTGATTACTACAATGGCGTTCCAAAAAAGTCAATCTCAAAAAGTTTCATGTAAAAGTTTCTTTTATTTTATTATCATTTTATTGTTTATTCTTTATAATCATCTTATTCCTATCTTATTCATATCCATTAATTATTTAGTTAATGGATATGCCACTGCAGTGTATTTTTCTCTGCGTCTCCTATTTATTTTCTTAAACAGCACTTTGAATTGTCTTGCTACAGAAATGTGCTATATAAATAAAATTGTCACTGACCATGATTTAACAAGTCAATACAATTAAAATAGTCAACAAAGACGTTTATACCTGTTTTAAGATTTTGCTGATCTACCCAAGTGCAAGTTTTTCAAAAAAATAGACTCTATTATTCTGCTTTTTGTTTGGTTAAATTCTGTTGAATATCTAAAGCCTACATACAGCAGATAAAGGAGGCCTTGGGCTTCTGATTTTGGGGCCCTCACTTTCTTGAAACAGGGGAGTCCTACAAAAAGAAAATAATAAGGAATTACTCCTAACTAATTATTGATAAACTAACTACACAGATTAAGTTTTGACTTGCGGTTTGTTGCTTTAATCATCTTAAAATATATTTTAGTGACAAATGAAATGTATAAAAACAGCATTTTACCCATACCTTCTTCAGTTACTCCTAATGTTGTTGGAGCAAAGAACTGCAGCTTGACCTGGATGCACACATCCCTACCCCTTCAACAATCCTGGGAAATGTTGAAATAACCTGGCTAAAGGTTCATCAAAATGCTACCCAGGCTGTCAGAAGTCTCAGACTTTTAGGAAGTACAGGAAATGGGAAAGAAGCAGATGATATTTATTTGGAAACAATAATATGTTAGAAACTAAATAGTAGATTTAAGTTTTTCATATTTAAGAAACAATTCATGAAAACATGGCACTGATGAAATGAAAGCAATTTCTGTCACAATCAGGTAATTCTCAGTTCAAACTAAATATTGTTGCGTGTCCCTTCCCTCTTGTGTCATGTCATTGGACTCCCTGCCCCTACTTTATTTATGCTTCCCACTCATGAAACCATTTCAGTTCATCCTTGCAACAACTCCTAGAAACACAAACTCTTGGCTCTGGAATAAGAGTTTGAATCTCCTTTTATGTTCTGTCACATTTCACTAACAACAAATATACCCAGAGTTAATTTGGGAATTGTTAAATTGTTAAAGTCCTGTGACAGCCAGAAAAGCAATTCTCCACTTTTAAGTACAGAAAAAAATATGCCATCTATGATTTAATGAGCCCAAAGCAACCTCAATGTCCTGACCAGATGAAGAGTGCCTCCCAGGGCTGTAAGATTAAACTGAAACAACGTTCTATGTCATATACACATATAGCCTTAACAGGCAGAAAGTGGTTTGAACACTTCTGTTCAAAGTGTATAATTGAATAGGTTTCATGGTCACAACTGCATTAAGCTCTAAATGAATAATTGGCTGACAGCATCAAAAACAAGCCAGCCAAAAACAGCCTTTGAACAAGCTGTCTAGCAAAATAAATAAATAAAAATACTTCTGATGCAAGCACTCCTACTTAGTCTACAACTCCCCTTTGCTTTTTTTTTTACCAAGTGTATTGTTAACATTTCAATCATGTATCAACTTAAGACATGGTGGGGAAACTAAAAGAGAGTGAGAAATGTCTAAAGAGGTTAGATCCACATAAGGTTTTGAAGCCTTTGCCTTATTTTCTTTTTTAAACATCTCTTCTCACCAGTGGCTAGCTGCAGGGTTTTCCTAATTGGCTGCTCTTTGACTGGTTCACTGTCTGATCGGCTTTGAGGTCAGTTGAGTAACTGACCACATAACAGGCGGGGAGAGTTGGTGCTGCTTGATAGAACAGCTTACTGCACGGTTGACTAGCTGTCTGGCTGCGTGGTTAAATATGATACTGGCCCACAGACCTAAGAGCAACAGAGCAGTGATGGAATCATCCCTGGATGAGATGATCAATACAGACACTTTCATGTGCCTTGAAAGTTACTAATTTAAGTTACTCTTCTTTATTACGTACACCTCAGTAGTACTAGGTAGACCCAATTGTTCATATAGAGCTACCTTCATTCTTTGTAGTAAAGATCTTGCAAAATCCTGGCAAAATTCCTCTTATATTTTGGTTCCTGTCAATGTGCTAGCATTAAGTAGCTACTCCAGTTTGTCGGCTGCAAATAATAAAAAAACAACAAAGATCAGCATTTTCGCACGAGTCAGATGAACTTGTATCGATATGCATGTCATGATGCTTATCTTGCATGTAATCTCAGTCAGATCTTTAAGATGTCAGTCTTTAAGTATTATCGTCTGATTGCCCAATACTTACTGCTTATAGCAAGTGATGAAACAGCCATATCAGATAAAGTTTTTGCTGAGTATATTTTTCACCTTAAACTTTGTAATATACATGTACAGTATATCAAATCCTACCATTTCATTTAGTTTTTTTTTTTTGCTGATGTTTTCCAGTAGACTTTGACTTGATGACTTATTGTAATGGATTTCTCCCATCAGCTCCATATTATACTTAACAAAAGCATAACAGGAATTTATTGATGTTAAGAAAAAAACTATTGACTTTCAGTATTACTGTAGATGCAATTTTTATTGTGTTGTTTTCACCTTTTCATTTTATTGTATCTGTTATTTTTTTTTACTTTGGGTGAACACAGCATCAGCTGTAATAGGACTCTTAACACTCTCCTCATATAAATCAGCAGAACTGGTAAAACACAGGCTGGACTGAAACCCTGGATAAAACATAATATGAGTGTAGTTTCCACTCTCAGTTTTCTTTGTATTTAGTTTAACCTTGTCAAGAACATTTAATAATCTTGCTTAGTTATAACATTTTGCAACTTTAGCCACTTTAGTCTGGCTGATGTTTTATTTGTTTTATCATATGAGAAAGTTCTGAAGAGGGAACTTTGGATTTGAAATCATATACAGTATAAGCTTAACTTGCCAGGAAATCACAGGAAGTAGATTATTTTTTTAATAACATTTCTATATTTAAATTGACACTGGTGAATATAGATATAGCTAACTGAAAAAAAAGGTACACACAGTGCAGCCTAAATTAAATTGTATTCCCTCGCCTCTAAAGTGGGCATGACATAGAAGGAATACAACAAAGGAGCTTTATTTTTATTGTACAGGATACAATAAAACTATTTGGCAGCATCTGTTTTAGCAGTGCTAATATAATGTTTGATAAATAGTCTGGATTAATATGTGTGCAATTGTG
Source organism: Cyprinodon variegatus (assembly GCF_000732505.1). NCBI lineage: Eukaryota > Metazoa > Chordata > Actinopteri > Cyprinodontiformes > Cyprinodontidae > Cyprinodon > Cyprinodon variegatus. The sequence goes on along the minus strand of NW_015150458.1, from coordinate 2,760,273 downwards.
CGTATGTGTGGAAAGGGTTTGGACGGTGTGGTTCAGGGAGCAATGTGTGTAAGAAGCTGGGTTTTGATCTGTTGGTGTCGGCTTGCATGACTCTAAGGCTGCAAGGGGGAAGGCTGTTGAAAGGGAAGAGTCTTGGTTGGGCTGGGTTGTTCTGGCGTTGAAGTGGGGAACCAATGATCCACTGAACAGTCCCGCTGCAGTTATTTCTTTTGGGATGCAGCTGAAATACCACAAAGTATATCTGTAGGTCAGGAAGCTCTCTTTTGTACCGTGGTAAAAGACTTTCATAAGGTGGAGGGAGCCCAGGTTCACTGACATGGGCAGTCTGAGAAGTCAAGCACAAAATCCCTGAATTGAGTGATAAAAAAAAAAAAAAAAAAAAAAAAACTACGGGACACATTTTAATGTTGTGCTGGGTAAAAAATGTTAACCCTAAAACTTTAATTCTTACAACCTGTTACAAATAAATGTATATTTAAATCAATTATAAATAGATCTAAGTTCCACTAAATTAATTACAAGATATCATTCAAGGTTTCTAAAATATTAAATGGCCCGTTTTATGGAGGTAGGAGTGCAGACAGAATTTCAATGCTAAGAAGTAGGGTTTATATTTTTGACTTTAACAAGATAAAATGCTACCTTTAATTAGGTATTTTTTAATTGCCAGTGTTCAGTTTCATGATTGGTGTTCAGATTAAAACCTGGGAATTCCTTCTTTTTATATTTTAATATCATTTAAATAATCTTAAATTAGGTCTGCTCCTTGTATCTTTCTCGGCAGCCATTCCTCTTGGTGCCCTGCATTATTAATGGGAGTTAAATTAATTCATTACTTCTGCGTTCAGTTTTAATTTTTTTTAAGCAGCAGTCCTTCTATTCTGTTGATCCATTTTAGTTCTCTACTCTTTTATCCTCCCATTGACTCTATTATTTATCATTTGGCAATACTCTGCTTTAATAGCTGCATGATTACTATGGATGGATGAATGTTGGTTTTCGTTTTTTACTGAGGAACTCCTGGAAAATCAAAACCAGCCATGCCAGCAGAAAGTTTTCTGTGTGAGGGAATTCAAATTAATGTAGGCTTCATGCATAATACTCAGGGTGGCTGTGGTGACAGGACGTCAGGCTCCTCAGGAGTTGAACTCCTGTGAGACCAACAATCACAGGGGTGCTGAAGCGAACTGCTTTACGCTGTTATTGTTGAACCCTAGATGTGACTTTAGTGAGTTTACACTTCCTTCAAAACTTTTTGTCATTTGATTCTGGACTTTATATACTTTTTTATTTGTGTCCTTCTGCTGCTTTCTTATTCAGAGATTATCACAGCAAGCCATTATGACTTGCTCATCAGACTTGGCCGACTTTATGTAGTCTTAATATTTAATGAAATAAGTTGTGTGTGGGTGGTGGTGTGTGTTGCACACAAGCAAGACAGGTCTGGTCCTGAAAAAGAGTGAGGACCAGTTTTAATGAAGTGAGTGAGTGAACTTTGGAGTGAGGATATTTTTCAAAAGTGAGGACATTTTGCTGGTCTTTACAAGCTATTTTTGGTAATGGTTTAGCATAATTTTAAGAGTTAGGTTATAGAAACAATGACAGAAAAAAAAAAAAATTATATATATATATATATATATATATATATATATATATATATATATATATATATATACACAACCCACGTAGTATGCAGTTCTTCATATATACACACACACATCAATTTCATAACAGATGGTATCTGTAGGATATCGGTATTGCACAGCCAGGTATCGGTATCGGGGCCAAAAAATGGCATTGGCCTAACACAAATATATACAAGACTATCTGTTGACTGTTGGCTGCTCAAAAAAATAAAGGGAACACTCAAACAATGCACCCTAGAAATGAATGAATGAAATAGGTGAATGTTTTCTGTCCATCACATTTAAAATAAGACCAAAATCAGAAATTGAAATCAAATTTACTAACCAATCGATTCCTGGATTTGGCTTTTACCCCTCTACAACGTCTTACATGTTTCCTGGTGTACTGACCTGTCTCCTGGTAGCGCCCCTAGCCTCTGGACACAATGCTGACAGACAGAGCAAATCTTGCCACAGCTTGCATTGATGTGTCATCCTGGTTGAGCTGCACTACCTGAGCCACTTGAGTGGGTAGTAGAGACCGTATAAAATATAGTAAATATAGTGTGAAAGCACCACCAGTATTAAAAATTGACCAAAAAAAAACAACAAAAAAACAGAAAGGAACAGATACTGAGTCAGATACTGTCTGTGGTCCCCACCTGCAGAACAACCCATAATTGAGTGTCTTTCTAATAACTGATAATTTCCACCTGTTATTATTCCATTTGCACAACAGCATGTGAAATTGTTAGTGTTGCTTCCTAGGTGGACAGTTTTATATTTTATATAAGTTTGATTTAATTAAAGCTATGAGTGTTGTTTAGGTGTTCCCTTAATTTTTTAAGCAGAATAGCAAGAGGAGTGCATGTGTTTAATCTGCGCAATATTGCAAAAATTAGAAATATCCTGTCCAGGGGTGATGCTGAGAAACTAGTCCATGCATTTGTTACTTCAAGAGTGGACTTTTGTAATTCTTTAACATCAGGAAGTCCACAAGTCCTTCGCTCTCAATCTGCAGGTTTACTAGTGGTTCTTAAAAGTAGAATGGGAGGCACATCTTTTAGTAATATGGCTCCTTTCCTGTGGAACCAACTACGAGTTTTAGTCTGAGAGGCAGACACCCTGTCTACTTTTAAAGGGTAGGTTTAAAACTTTCCTTTTTGATAAAGCTTTTAGTTAGAGTGGCTCAGGTTATCTTGAGCTATGTATGCTGTTATGCTGCTATAGGCTTAGACTTCTTGAGGACATAGGGACCCCTATTCTGCTTTATTCTATCTCTAATCTCTTCTTCATTTTATCTCTAATCTCCCACTCTGCAGAATCTGTTTGTTCAATCTCTCATCTGTTCCTGTTTGGCTGTGACTCCATCCTGGAGAGAAATATCAGCTGTGCTTTTGCCATCAACTTCTTTGTTTATAGATGTTTGAGATCTGCTTGTTTTTCAGTGTAGTCCTGTTTCACTGGCTGTGACTGGCTGGATGTGCTCTCTTCATCCTCTGACATAGGACCTGGCTAGGAGCTTGTCTGCCTGGCTGTGTGTTTTCTGGATGGGGCTGCCTTTTACAGATGCGTTTTGTATCTCTGTTTCTGTTTTCTTGAACCCTAGTCGGCCTCTGCAGATGGCCACTCGCACTGAGCCTGGTTCTGCTGGAGGTATCTTCCTGTTAAAAGGGAGTTTTTCCTCTTCACTGTCGCTGCAAGCATGCTTAGTGTTAGGGATTACATTCAAGTCAATGATTCGATGCAATCAACTGTTTTTCCTTAGATGGAAAACTTTAAATCAATCTGACGGTATGATCTGGTGAAATGTAAAGTGCCTTCAGATGACATGTGTTGTGAACTGGCGCTATATAGATAAACTGAATTGTATACTGTATTTGTGTGGGCTAGTATGTCAGGCCCTTTAAGCCCATTGGAGCTTTTAAATCTTTTCTATCTGATCTCAATATGAATCCTTTCATGGCAGCATGATTACTGTTTCTATAACAGACTAATTAGAATAGTCTGTCATTAGAAACAATTGATGATGAGTATTTATAGTTCTGCTGACCTGTGACTAAGTGTGCATGTTTTCTCTCCCTCCCACTTCTTACATTCTTTATTCATTTATTTCAGTGTCTATTCATTTTTGTCTCTTTTCTTTGTCACCATCTTACACCATCTCTCTGTTGCATGCTTCATGCTCTGCTTATTCTTGTTTTTCTAACAGACAGTTAATCGGCAATTACTACAGCAACAAAAAAGGTTATGCGAATGTGTTGACAGCGTTGTGTTGTCATGGGAAGTGCTGAAGGCAAAAGGCAGCATCCGCATAGTATAATGATCATGCTTTCCTTTGTTTAAAATCTGCCACTAAATCACACATGAACATGTTAGTCAGTTAGTTCAAAAAAGAGATGTGTCCGTGATTTCGCACACAAGCAGCCTGTAGATGATGGATGGGACTTGCTTTTGCATAAACCTTTCTTTATGAATCTGTTGTCCTGACAATGGCAACAGTACAATAAAAACAAAGTTACTGCCACACACAAGCTAGGAAATATATACAATTAGAAATATTGCTTCATATTAGAGCATAATGAAACATGACAAAGTATCAGGAATTGAAAGAAGAGTGAAGAGTGCCTCCCAGGGCTGTAAGATTAGACTGAAAACAACGTTCACAGAAGCCCACTGTGGGATAAAAAGTAAGAGAAATTTATGACAAGAATACGAAAATGTTGCGCAGTGAATATAAAGATGTCTAAAAGAGAACACAACACAGTATTTTTGCCTGGTGAGTCTAGATCTGTTTGTTTAAATGTTTTGCAGAAAAAAAACTATAATAATAATAATATCATAAATCCTGCATATGGCCCTCTCTAAAGTCTCACCCTCTTTGTACAAAGCATGTCCTAATACAGAAACTTTCCTTTCCTTTACTTCTGGCAAGTAAATGGTTTACCTAAAACCATATGGTAATATATATTTTGTTTTTATGCCTTATCTATATCTTTTCATATTAGTATACCTAAGCTCAGTATATTGAATACCTCCCATTGAAGAGATCTTTAAAAGTTAAGTTTTTTGGCTTTTTTTTTTAAAGCAAATTGCTTGATTTTTATGATTTTTTTTCACTTGAGTATAACAAACATTCAATCATCACACCTATCAAATTGTTTTAAAAAATTTTTTTACATCTTGCATAATAACTCCTCTGTCAGTAAAATGGAAACTGTTGCTATAGAAACACCAGGATGAAAGCATCCTCCCTGGTAACGACACCAGTTTTTATTTCTCTGGGTGAGATCGTAAAGGGGGTTTCACTCTTTGTGTTCTTTTCCAATGCTTTTCTGCATATTTTTTTCATCAGAAAGAGATCTTTTCTCCCTATTTCCCATTTTTCATATTCCACCTGTATTACATTTCTTGATTCTTGTTTTAGCCTCCCTATCTTTTTTTTCAGCAGAAGATACAATTTGTGCTCCACATTAATTGAAATAGAGTACATTAGCAGGCTAATGTGTAATTTCAGGACCAAAGGTTGCAGGCCTCCAAAGGGTTACTTGCAGCTTTACCGCAAAGAGAAACTGAACTAAGATGAACTAACTATTATTGGTAGTAATGAGGATCCAAACCTGCTTTCCTCAGCACCAAATCTGCAGTTTCACACTTTGATAAAATAGGAAATATTTCTTGGCTTTTCTATTTGGAAAATTATCATCAAGTATGCAGTCTAATGAGTACTTTTTCACAGTAAAAAGGTTTTTACTAAAAATATTGTACAGTGTTTTTCAGGTTGAATAAAACATCAGACAGTACAAACAGTTCCAACACAGTCTGTGCTCTCATATAACTGTGAGCAATTTAATAATCACAATTCATGTTTGTTTTTTTTTGCATATAGTGAAATTCACTAATCAGTTGCCATATTTCAATTAAAATGTGGTCCAAGCTGACACAGGCTCAAAATAACTTTTTTTTAAATGAACTTCTCTATATCAAGTCATTTTTTTGACCCCAACTAATATTTACACTTTTTTCTAAAATTATAGAGGCAGTATTACTGCCTGATACAGGCATCCATGCAAACAGCAAATTATCTACTGACTTCAAGCAAATATACAACCACAGCAGTGTGAGTTTGCTGTCTGAAAACTGCTCCACCATGACACTATATTTGCCGATATCAAATAAGAGAAGGATCTTATCAATATGCTTGGACATTTTGGACTATGGCTATAAGTTTGCCACCACCTTCACACTTCTAAGTACCTCATATTTTAAAACGCAAGCAAGTAAATTTATTAAAGATGCATGAAAATATATTTTTTTTCTGCATTACATGAAGTTTAAAGATATTCCCAAACCCTAACCAGCTTGATTTGTTTATCTTGAGTGTATATGTCATTTGAGAAAATAAAGAAACAATCTCATCTTTGGGGTATTTTTTTGTTGAATTTTACCCTGAAGATTTACAAATGATGAAAAAAAAAAAAAGAGAGAGAGAGAGAAATCTGACCAGATCAGGTCTTATGATTTCCTTGAGGGGTTGTGATCAGTTTGCTGCTGACTTTACAGCAGCTGGGACTTCTAGAAAACAACCCAAATTGAGAAGCAAAGAGAAAAGCACACAATCTTTTGCTAGCTTGTTAATGCATTGCAGGGAGAAAAAGAGTTAAAACAAATACAATAGTGCAGAAACTTTGCATTGACTTGAGGTTTATTTTATTTTTGGTGTATGAATTAACTGACTCTTAAGATAAGGTTATTGCATGGGGTTGCTAACTTTTCAATGCAAGGTGCCATTGTTACCCACCCTAACAAAAAGAAAATAGATCAAGTAATTTTAGAGTTGTTCAGTTGAGAAAATACAATAGAAATATCCCATGATTAAAAATCACAAAGTCTAAGTAATTTTTAGCAAGTTATGAGAACAAATGTCCAAACAGTTACTAGAGGTTCTGGAGCCATGGGTTGCAGACTTTTGGTTGAGTGATATTGTTATTTCTTAAATTATTATGACTTCTAAGTGGTTTCCATGCCTCCTCTTTTATTTTCTGGGCATACTACTTCAACAGTATACCTTGGAGATGAAAGCGGGTGTTTAAAGTTGTTGAGTCTGAAATGATTAATAAATTTCTCATGCAATGTTTCTCTGGTGTCCAACAAAGCAAAGTCCTGGGACACACGCAGTTGGTTGAGTGTTTTCAGTTTTGCCAAAGAGAATGCAGCAGGTTATAAAACATGGACTTTTTAAAATCATCTGAGAAGAATGAAGTATTATCTAGTAGAGGGAATAGGCTAGTTACTGCTATCAATAATTACAGATTTTTTATAAAGCTCATTTTTTAAAACCACAACATGTTTACTGTATTGTTTAAGATCTCTCAATGAATGCAAAAGAAAATGTGGGAGAGTTTTAGTTATATGAACACAAACTAAATAAATATTGTTCTTTATTACCCCACATTGCTTGTACTGTATTTAGTGACACTTTGCTGGTTTAAAAATACAACTACACCTGCTATATTATGTGCAAGAATGCTAAGTACAGTATGCTAGTTTGTAAAAAAAAAAAAAAAAACTCCAGTTGCAGAACACATAGTGGTGGGAGCATCATGCATTGGGAATGTCATATGCTGAAGGTAACGGTGTTGTCAAATAGCTCCTGATGAACAATTAACACACATCTTTTAAGTTACCGTAAGTCTGCCTAGTTTAACAAAAAAATAAATAAATCTTTGATAAAGAGTTTAAATGTCATAACTAGATCAGTTAAAATATTTGTTTTCTCATTTGATTTTAGATAATTGAATCATGTGATACATTTTTTTGTATCTTTGTGCAGATGTTAAGATTCTGTGGACTGTCATCTTTTCTGAAGATTATCATACCCAGGTTTATTCTTAGACACTAATTTATCGAAAAGAAACAAAAAAAAAAACTTGTTATACATATTTTCAGGAGTTTGTCCCCAAATCTCAGTTAGCTTTACTTTATTTGTACATTCAGAGGCTTCTGCACATTTGCAGATTTTTTTTAAAGAAGCAATAAAAAGAATGTAACTACTTGATGGAGCTATTGATTCCTGTCTCCCCTCACCATACCACCTCCCCCAACTCCAGTGATTGGTGTTAAATATATAGCTCAACAACATTTTCTTTTGGGGGAACATGTCTAGTGAAGAAGCAAGTAACTCATAAGTTTATGATGCTGTCAATAAGAGAACTTCTGGCACTACCCACCATCTTTCTTCTGTGCTATTGTGATCTCATATGAGTAGCTGCGAACCAAGGCTTGAACACATGACACTAGGGAAAAACAAGGAGAGATGATGTGTGTTGTCACTCCATACTTGCTCTAAAATGATACATTACATTACAAAACAGTATTTTTTTTCTTTTGATCTAAAACAATTAATTATTGCTCGTTTACCAAAACATCTTTCTTTTTAAAAATTATTTGTCAAACTTAGATCTGAACACCTATGGCTGTTGCTCCATAATTGTGGTGGACAGTTGAACAGCTAACTCAGTGACTGCAAAGCCATGGTTGTATTTTCTGTCCATGTGAATTTATTGTATCCATATTGGCTGCACAGTTTAAGACCTATTTATTTATTGCCCTAATCACTTGTTCGCTTTCTTGTCTCTCCCTCTCTGATAAAGGTGACAGAAAAATCGATAGCAGCTAATAAACTCTTTAGACCAAAAAAATAGGCAGAAAAAGTAAAACCTTTATTAAAGCCCTGCCAGCAGTGTAAGATATAGAATGACTTCAGGTGTAACTGATAGGGTTAATACTAGAAGTGACAGTTATTCAGTAGAAAAAGGAAGTTGAGTTTTTTGCAACTGAATTACTTAAAGCTTGTCATTAGTTCACGATAGTGTGTTTATGACCAAGGGTTAAAAGGATAGTTCAGTTTAATATATCAATTTAGAAATTATATTATATGCAAATTGTTGTTTAAAAGGTTATTTGACAGTTGTTCAAAATCTGTGTGTAAGTTAGAAAAAAAGAAAAAAAAAGTTATATATTTTTTACTTCCAAGTAATGCTTCATGAAATTAGAAAAATGTTTACAAACAGCTTACCATCCAGCATGAGCACCTAGAAAATGATGTACATCAGTTTTTTTTTTAATCTAGAATCTTGGGTTACATTTCCATTTTTCATAAAATGATGAGCTTACATTTAGCGATATGGTGAACAATGTTTTAGAATATTCCATGAAAAGCTACCCATTCCAAATGACCTATCACCTTAACAAAGCAAGAGCAGAACAATTTATAGGATCAATCTGCTGTTTTTTTGTTTTGTTTTTGTTACAGGCAAAATATTTATTGTTCTTACAACTACTCTGGATTTTTTTGAATAATAAGAATACAAACAGTAAATCCACTGCAACTAATAAAAGAGAAATAAAAAGAAAAAAATGGGGTCAAGGGGGAAGAAGTCTCAGCAAAGACTTTCAGACTTCCCTTTCTCCAGACAACTCCTCCTGCTTCGCTTGGGGAAGCCCAATGGATTACCAGAGAGATATAGTTCCTCTGGTGTGTCCTGGGTCATTCCCCGGGCCATCTCCCAGAGCGACAGGCCTGAAACACCTCCCAAGGGTGGTGTCCTGAGGGCTTCTGAAAAAGAAATCTGGTTTACCTCAGTTGTCTCCTCTTGATATGGAGTAGAAGTGACAACACTCTAAGCTTCTTTCTGGGGCTTGCTGCAAGTCTAGGGAAGAGGAAGCAAGCAGAACCAGGACTGGAAATAGCATGCACAAAATACACTGGTTCCCAAACCAAAATCCCTCTGACCCTTGGCTGTACCTTGTAATTCTGTCCATAAAGGTTATGCAGACCAATGATAGAGCAAAGCCCTGCTGGAGTCCAACATGCACCAAGAACAGGTCGGACTTAATCCTAGCCTGCAGACCAAACTCCTGTTCCACTTGAACAGTGACCGTATGGCCCCTAGTAAAGGGCCTCCAATTCTGTGATTCTGGGCACCACAAGCAAATGCGTTCTGGAGGTCCACAAAGTACATGAGGAAACTCATGAATGCTCAAAGTAGCTGCAGACGTTGTAGAGCTAGTCTAGTGTTTCACAGCTGGGATGAGCTGCTCCGTCTGAAGCCAATGTCGTCATAAAGTGGGACAGATGGACCCAGTATTCAAGGTGAAACAGTCAGTAGGAAAGTTTGAAACATTGCTGTGTATCTGCGGACCTGCAGCGACTGCAGTAGGGGGGCGGGGCACCGTCCAATCACTGAAACTATAGAGGGAGAAACACATGTAAGTGACCACGATCATCTGACAGGAGCTGATTATCCAAGTGTGTCACTTACTTGGTTTGACAGTTCAGTCCATCCTGTCAGTTATAGACAGGATCAGCTAATATACTGCCAACGTTATGCAGCCCTGAGCCATTTAGTTCCATGCGTCAAGCTACCAGCTCAGACAAAAGTGCACCAATACAGACAGGCAGAATCCAGCAGGTGTCCAAAGGTGGTTCAGGCAAACAGATCAGATGGGGACAGACAGGGCCAGTAGGTTAGAGGGAACGGATTCAGGAAATCAGAATCACTAGGGAAATACTGAAACGCTCTCACCACTGGTTAGGGAATAAACTCGCCTGAAGACACTGGCTCCAAAATAATCTACTCACTGGAACAGGTACACGAACCTTGGACTTGCTAAAACAGAACCCAGAGACATCAAACAGGGAACAAACAGAAAGCAAACAAAGAATGATCTGGCCCCGATAGCTGAACAGACTGAACATAAAGCAAAACCTACAGAATGGATGGGATCAGATATGATTAGAGACTGGGAAGAATAAAGCAGGTAAATAAAATGAACAATTAAGGCCAGCCATCAGGGGAGATCATGACAAATGTTCCGAAATCAGCCAGACTCTCCTCTCCAGCATCCTGGCACAGACTTGTTAAGGGGGGAATAATAATATTTACAAAAAAAAGATTTATGGAAAAAAAAAATTGAATGACGTTAGAAGTTGCTTTATCTGGTTCTGCAATGTGCTGAATGTAGACCGAGAGGACAGAAAATAACAGAGCAATACTCAGACAGAAGAAAACTAATTTGTTTTCCTCCTCATTCCACTCCTTCCTTGTAGACCAGGAGGTCACTCTTTGTCCAATCAGACCAGAACACATTTTTTTTTTAAGTTTTGAGTTATTTACTACTTGCTTATGAAAATTGCTATCTTTTTAAAAATAAATTTCAACAATAACGCTTTTCTTTCTAATGTTATAATTGCATAGTTGTTGACACTAAATAACAGTTGCTATTCAGCTGATCTGACCTGATCTCTAGGTGTTTGCATTTCCAACTTAATAACCTTACAACTTCTCTTTTCATCTTGACCAGGGAGTTTAGCTGGAACGTTTGTCCAGTAATGTTCTCCAAAAGGCCTTTACAGAACAGCTGTTTGTCTCTCTCTACTAAGGGGTTTCTACATGAATGTGGATGTGCTGAATTTTATTCAGGGTTTTCACAGTAAAGGGGTCTGAATACAATTGCATGCCAAACTGTTGAGATTTGTGTTTAATTAAATTAAAGAAAAAGATAGTGTGCTACCTTTTTTTTATATATATATTTTTAAAATTACAATACAACACACTGAAGTAATTGACTTCAACATTACAAATTATGAAAAAAAATAAATGGATGAATAGAATACATTTTTTTAATGGTATATTTTACAGAAATAATATTGTCCAATAAGACATCATTAATTTTTTTTATTAATATTTTAAAAATATTTTTTTTTGTATACACTCTGTGTTTGACAATAACAATAAATGACAATAAAAGTTGTCTAAGTCAAAGTCTAAAGGCTGATCATAAAATCCTATTTGAGGCACCTGGCATGCAACTTTTTGAATTCATCTATTAACGAGGAATTTGGTTTTCTGTCCCTTCTGCTGTGAGGCTTGTATTTTAAAATTAGAGCCATATTTAGGAATAAAGCCCCAGAACAATACACCTACATTGTTTGTAGTATGGCTTTATAAATATGTATGACATGTTAGTAGCAAATGCCTAAGCTTCTTAACAATCTTTTTTTTTCTTTGTTAAGTTTCTGCTCACTATCAAGATAATGTAAATGAGAAAGGAAAAGTAAAAATGGGAATTTTTTGGGTTGACAAATGAAGCAGAGCATAATGTTTTAATCTAAAACAACTAAACTTTACTTCAAACACCTCCAATTAAAAATTTGACGGAAGCTATTAGGGCTTATTTAAACAAAAAGAAGTCTTTTTGCTTTGATAGGAAAAAAAAAAAAGATCAGCAGCTTGTTTTTGTTTAGAAAAAAGGAAATAGCCACTGCTTCTTGTCAGTGGGATTAGGCGAGAGAATTGCTTTCTTTTGACTGTTTGCAGCAAAAAAACTTGTTATTGTCAAATGAAACAAGCGATTGATTTCAACTGTCTGAAAATATCTTTGTAGTGAAGGGGAGAAGATTAAAACTGGTGTGAGGGGCAATAAATAAGGCTAAACAAAACAAGGAATGCAGAAAAAAAAATAATGAAGGAAAGATAAGTTTTTATTCGAAGGCAGTAGTGCTTTTGCAGTATTTGTGTTCTGTCAGCAATAACAGATTGACCAGTTTTGACCATTAGTTCTAACTTATAGTGTATTAGAACAACTCAGCATTATAGCTCAGTTCTTATACATCAACCACCAAAACATATATTTTAGTTTCACAAACACTGAGGACTGTTTACTACCTCTTGCTTAAGCATTTGTTCTGTTTGCCTTGAATTAACACGTGTTCTACAAATTGCTGAGTACATAGATTTGATAATCTCACTCAGCCTTCAGTATCAGAATACCTTACTCTGTGTTTCTGCTGGAGTGTGTCAGTGTGTGTGTGGTTGTGTGTGGACTCTGTGTGTCTGCCGCATTTATAGGTCAACCTTTCAAGCATGCAGAAGAATCTAAAAGCTTATATCCACAATAAGATGAATATAGACTCTCATTGAAAGATGCTGGTGGGAATCAGCGGTTATTATTGTCACATCTAATTTGGTTTTAAGGTTCTAGATTGGCTAACCTTCCGTGTGCAGAAATCCACTTTTCAATGAAGGAGGCTTGTAACAGTTGACTTACAAGCCTCTCAAAAACCAAAGGGAATACAACTTCAACTGATTTTTGTAAAACCACTAGTATGATTTGTATTGTCAACCTTTCTTTTAAGTTTTTGTTTTTACTCTGTAGGATTTATCAGGTCATTGTTAGCACTGAGGCTAGAATTTGTATTGTTTCTTGATCACATGGTGTCATTTCCTGCCAGTAGAACCAGCTCCGTTTTAGAACACACCATTTAATGGCAGACAGACAGTGTTATGGAGTAGCTGGTAAACATGGTGGAGCACTTAACAGCTATACAGTTACTGTAGAGATCTCTTCAATTAGTTGCTGATGAAGAAAACATTTCAAAAGGAGTGACTTTTCATTAAGAGACAGTCAGCTGCGTGACCTCAAAGTAAAGCTGTTGCTTGGAGGGGAATGATGTAGCACATAAATACCACCTTTAGACTGGTTTTGGCTGCCTGGCTCCAAGTTTAAAGAGCCAATGAAATGGGAGCAGTATACTGTTTCTGGTCCTCTTTGGAGGACTAAAAGTGGATGGATGGATGGATGGATGGATGGATGGATGGATGGATGGATGGATGGATGGATGGATGGATGGATGGATGGATGGATGGATGGATGGATNGATGGATGGATGGATGGATGGATGGATGGATGGAAAACTGACCCAACTTTTTGAAGCACAGTGTCACACAGCACTGCCCCTCCCCATACCTCCAAAATATTTTGTACAAAATAGAAAACTAGTGTTTAAAACAAGATGAAATAACTATATTAACCAATATGTTAAACTATTAGCATTATATAAAGTGTTGTGTATTTTATAGTCAAACTGTGATCTCACACCAGCTCAGGCATGATTTAAACTATGTCTAGTCTTTAGCAACAATGTAGTATATGCTAAATATAAGGATAAATCGTCCTTACACTGTAATAGATTCTAGTCTTGCTGTATGTAGTGAGGACCATATGTTAATTTCCATTGACTCCCACTGATTTTCAATCATTTTGATCCCCTTCTATGGCCTAAGACTTACAATAACCCTAAACTTAACTATACGCAGAAAATACGTAACCTTAATATTAACTTAAATTTAATTTACACCTTAGTCCTAACCCTATTTAAAACAGAGTGTGAACCAGCAAAATGTCCTCACTTTGGTACAAACGGCCCTCAGTTTGATGGTGTAATTTAGAAACAAATTGTCCTTACTCAGATACCAAAACGAAGAACATAGTCACACATTGCACAACACTATTAATCTCTGCCACCCTGTGTTCTTTCAGATAGGTACCCCCATTCCATAATGAAAGTGTTTGGGATTTAATCTGGAGTTATGTTTTAAACTTTTTGGCACTTCTTAGTCTCTGTCCTTTTTGTATGTATCTGGTAGACACAAAGTAAATATGATTGATGACAATACAGTATCTCAAGGCCAAGGGAGAGCTGTTCTAATGGGAATAATGTTATAGGGGAGGCATTGTTAAAACATTTGCAGATATCTGAAACCAAGGTAACTTTATGTTGAGCAAAAAAACTTTTAAATGTTGGCGCTGGCCAAAAAAACTAAGCATTTGAAAAGTATCATTGGCTTGATGTATTTTTTTTTTACAAAAAAAAACAACACTTCATGTTTTTTAATAGCATGCTAATAATCGGTCAATCTAAAATCACAATGATTTGCTGATACAGTTATGAAACACTAAGTGTGTGTCCAAGTGACGAATTTATCTTCACGAGCACCCCTGAAAAAAAGAACATCATCGTTGTTTGATGCTGAAGCGTACATATTGTTCACACTGAGGCTGGTCTAATTGGGAGTACCTTCCTTCAATTCAACCCTGTACTACCAATGGGCAATCAGTAGTGATGTTATGAGATGAGCCGATTGATGACGTCCGAAGCCTCGCTACCGTGATACAACGTGACCGCTTCTGGAAGTGGTTCAGGAAGCGCAAGAATTTTGACAGGCATTTAAACAGCCTCAGTATTCAGTCAAGGTGTGGGAGTTTGAAGGAGTTGCTGTCAGCTGAATAAAGTTTGGATAGATTCTAAGAATATATTAATTGTTCTCCAACCAATCTAGTTGCTTAAAACTATTTTGGTTAGAATAAACAATGTAATGCTCAAAATATGAGCAAGCCACCGGACACAGTTGTAACGTTAGTGTTCAGTAGTATTTTCTCCCTTGGACAGTAAAACACTAAAGTGGTGTCATCTGTAAGACAGAGACTCCCTCTCCTGAGGTTGATGGTTCAAGACCTACCTTTGGCTTTTGAAAGTTGCGATTGGTTGAACACAACTTCCAAATCGATTAAAACCCAAAAAATGTGGAAAAACTATTATTTTTGAATAAAATGACTGATACCTTTCATTTTGCTCATCATGGCCCAATTTACACAAGCATTTTCACTGTCTGCTTGAGTTTATTTCACTAAAATGGTAGGAAAACGGTGTACCTTAAATTATTTTTCTAAGAAATTTTACACTTATAAAAAAAACTTAGAAAAGATTTTATTATACCCACCAACCATTAACAATTTCAAATGAACTTAAAAGGGGAAATAAAGAAAAACAACTGCAAAAACTCACAGATTTTATTACAAACTGTAGTTCTGCACTCCACTAGTAGGTGGTGACATGTTCACATGAGGCTTCATGAACTGTGGGGATGATTGAAGCAATTTGGCCAAACGGTTCAAAGCCTCATGAGGCTTCATCTCACCATCTCTAGCAATCAGCAATCCAGTGAATGAATAGAGATCAGTGGACCAGATCGACACACTTGTTGAGTGGAAAGGGGCACACCTACTGACACATTAAACTAACAAAATAAATTTAACACACAGTTAGTTTGAGTATTAGCTAAAATGACTAGTGACTAGATACAGTTAAGCAGCTAAACAGGTAAGTAATAAAAAAAGAAAATTAAGCAAAAAAAAAAAACCATATAACTCAACAAAGATCAAACTATGTTACTAAAAGGTCCTCCCCATGGTAGAGCTCCACATGGTATGACCCAATCAGCACTGCTTGGATCACCTTGTGCCTGCCAATCCTAATCTGTCCTTCATTGTTCTAGCCATCAATCCAAGGGGTCCCCACCATAGCACAGGTAATACAAACACAACAGATATTAACACAGTTAAATATACAATAGATAACTAAATATGTGCTGACATTAGAAATAGTATATTCTAATACTGTCAGATACATGAAAATACACAAACCCCTGTTGGTCCAGGTGTGGCCTTCACTAACACTAACAAAGCTTCCTTTCCTCTTCTGAAAAAAGTACCTTTGCCTTATTTTTCTTTTTTCACTGGCTCTGCCACATCATAATATATCATATTTTTCTGCAATCACCTTTGGATAGTCAGAAAGGGAAAAGAACAGACCACTCAAGTGCCTCATAAACACTTTGATTACCATCAGAGGGACTTAGAAGAGGATTTTTGAGGTAAAAATGTTACTCAGTGCTGCTTTAATTAGATGGAAAACAACTAGAAGACACTGTAATTGTGTAAAACACACTACCACCTAAAGTTGAGTTTCCTAAAGTGTGTTTGATTATGACAGCATTTAAAATAGTGAACAAAAAAATATTTTGAACTCTATTTCAATAACTAATTTAGAGAAATTGCATCCTCTTCACAGTGACACCCATAAACAGATGGCATGTCTTGAGATAAACATTATGTACACAATGAAGCATAGGGTCCATGCAGGCTTTTCTACAAGAACAAATGTGTAACTTGCTGTGGGGTAAAAAAAAAAAACACTTTAGCTTTAATAACATTGAAGAGCATGCTTATCAGAGGACTTAAAACAGTTTCCGCATTACTTTGTCAAAAGCAGCAAATGGAAATTATGAACTCACGTGTGTTCATGCTAAATCAGTGTGCTGAAGAAATTTAAATGAGAATGATAGAAGTTTGAAATAATTAACTGATCAGCTTAAAAACTAAGTCGGCAGTAGAAAACACTAAAAAATGTCCAAAAGTCATGTGTTAATTAAAAAGGCCGACACAAACTTTAGATATCATTTTGCACGGAGCCTTTTACAGTTGCCCTGTTTTTTTTTAAATAAACCATATTTTTGCTAAAATAAATATTTGTCCATCAAACCATGTTTTCCTTTCATTGCTACAATTTATAAAATAAAAAGGAAACTATTTGACTGAGGTGACTTTAGGTCCAATGTATTAATCGATTTTGGGTAGGTTAGGTAATAAATGTCAACACATGACTCAAAACAATTTTTTGTCTCGTTCAAATTCATTTTTGACTAATAAGACCTGCTTATTTCCCTGGGGAACACCTTAAATGCCCCAAATCAAACTACGGTTGCCCTCATTTTAAACAGTTTGACAGTGGACTGTCAGAGAGTACAAGACCTGGCACTAGAGAAAAAGACAGACAGAGGGGTTTTGGTATTTGCTCATTGTGTGATAAATATAGCTGGTGAGTGGGTGGAATAAAAACAACCCAACACTAGCAGGATAAGAGAGGAAACACAGGAGAAAGATATAATGACACCAGGAGAGAGGCAATATGACATAGAGATAATAATAGCGAGGCAGCGAAGAGGAAACATAATGACACTTAGGGAGAAATGCGATGAGACTAATACAGAGATAATTGTGGTGAAAGTAGAATGCAGGGAGAGCAAGAGGGATGAGGGGGTGAGCAGGACAAAGGTAGGAAGAGGAGGGGAGGGACGACAACAGCAGGGGAAATGGAGATAGAGGTGCTGAGCCACAACCTGGAAAAGATGCATCGAAAAAGATGGTGATAATATGGGTATAATAAAGAATAGAGAAGTGTTAGGGGTTTGGGTAGGGATAGATTGAGAGGGGAAATGGAGGGGGTGGAAACACTGATAAACATGACATTGGAATAAGCAATGATTTAGATTCCAAGATAATGAAAACAAGAATAGGGTTGACACCAAGGAAGGTGGAAGAGAATGAACGAGGAAGATAAAACAATGCCACCAGACACCAGAAAGAAAATTCCTCTCTTCTCTTGTCCCGTTCTTTCCTCTCTACTTTTTCATTGCCAGTATTGAATCACTGCAGTCAATAGTTCTGCACTGCATAACTTGCAAAGAAGCATTTGATTTGTGACCTGGGACACAGAGGAAAGACGAAGCAAGCAGTTGATTTATGAGGTTGGGACCTTGTGGTCAGGTTCTATTTGGGTGCATCACCTCTTTTGCTATATCTCAGCTAAAATCTAACAGTCTGAATGAAATGTAGATTCTTACAATTACTAAATCTGTTTGAAAACCAGCAATGGTAAGTTTGGAGCTTTTGGACATAGGTTAATTATCAAGAGAAGAACATTTGGGTCTCGTAGGTTTGATTGCTGTCTGGTGGTTCTCTCATAAATAGTGAACTGGAAAACCAACTATCAGCTAGTTTCTATGTGTTTTATATGCTAAGAATGTGATCCTGGGGCAGGGTGAAACTTGCAGTAAGCCACATGCCCTGTAGGCTAGTCTCCCTTCTCTTTATTGTACACAAGGAGCAGCTGCTCAGCAAGATGCAAGACTGATAGATTGATCATTCTTTTTGTCCAGTGCTCATGAATATCATTTTCTAGAGCAGCAATGGGTCTTTCAGGTCTATATCGAACTGTCAATGTGGCTGACATGCAGCATACTTTTTTCACTTGTTGA
The DNA here is from genome assembly GCF_000732505.1 of Cyprinodon variegatus. Taxonomy (NCBI): domain Eukaryota; kingdom Metazoa; phylum Chordata; class Actinopteri; order Cyprinodontiformes; family Cyprinodontidae; genus Cyprinodon; species Cyprinodon variegatus. The sequence goes on along the minus strand of NW_015150458.1, from coordinate 2,741,867 downwards.
ATAATCTGAACAGCAAATGGAACAGATAAGGTGTTGTGCTTGCAGAATAGATGAATTCATGTCTGCAGTCCATGTGAGTGTCCATGTGCTAATGACAGCACACCTTTATCTGCATGTGTTTGGAGTGGCTAATCCATCCTTATCGTTCAAATACAAAGGTAAATGGATGACACTCACACTCACACACACACACACACACACACACACACACACACTCATATTGAGTACTTGTCTTTTTTCCATTTTTTTCTACCTGTTTATAGCGTAGATGGAGCATTTTCCAAATGCAAAACATAGAAAGAGAAACTTGGAGGAAATAATTGTCAATATCATGAAGAAAACTGGTGAATCAGGATGAAAATTAATAGTACAGAAAGAGAGAGATTGAAACATACAGTTTAATGTATATTTTCAAATATTTCTGACAATAACATGACATCAGACCATATAGTAACTGCACTGATTTTTATTTAGCTAATCTTCTTCACAGGTAAGTTTTTAAATTATGATGATTGTACCTATTTTGGCCAGAGACTGTAAAAATTGCACTTGTTTATGGCTTGCTTTTTGTCTGGGGTAAGATCACCATCCATTAACTGGCTGGTGGCCTCCATCAGCAGGTACTTCATTGCGGCCTCTGCAAAACTCCTTTTACTAGATTTTTTTTTTTGTGCTGTGAAAGATGGCCCAATATTTCTAGCCATACAAAAAACAGACACTGAAACAGTTTACACAAGTGATCTCATGGGGTGTCTTGAGAGTGAATACTTTGTAAAAATAATGCTAAAGTTTAAATGTAAATATGTCCTGTTTAAAAACTGACTTTAAATTTAATAATTCAGCATGACCACTAGCATTATTTAACAATAAACATAACAATAATGTTATTAATGTCCCTGATCAAAACATTATTTTCAACCTTTTTATAATTCTTTGAACATTTTTGACTGGAAAAGATAAATACAAGAAAGATATATAAAATCAGTCTTTACTTACATGTTTTGAAACATTATTCTGACTTTCCTAACAGTTAATTTGCAAAGTGTGTGAGGACACCTTAAAACGAAACACCAGGTGGACATTTTATGCTTTCTAAAGAAAATATACCTATTGATAAGATAGCATTTTTGGTAAACAGGATTTGCATCTTGGGAAAAAAAGTTTGTAAAAAATTCATGAAAATGTTTATTTAAATGAATTAACTTCTGTTGCAAATAGGCTCAATTGATACTGTAACATTTGAATTTCTTTCCTTTATAGAAGTTTATTGCAGATAGAGCTACTTTAGTCGCTTCCTCTGAAGATTTGCGTTCTACAGCCAACATTTTCTAGCTGTGTCCTATCATCAGCACATCCTTCTAAATAAACTCGTCATTTATAATTTAAACAAACACATAACTTTTGGATTGTCTAGCACAGGCAATGTCATGATGCCTAAAAACATCTAACAGCTGTTCTTTTTCCATAGTTGCTCAGTGGGATTTTGAATAAAATGAACTGGCAGTAGCCATGTCCACTCAAGGAAAGTGTATAAAACTTACTGTGCACCTCGTGTTACTGGACCAGAGAATATACCTGAACATATTCTTAAAGACAGGCACTTTAGCATTAGTGCTGCCCTTTTCACCATAATCAGATACTAGTATTTATTCAAACTATCCAGGACATAAGTTTGAATGTATTTTTCCCGCAGATTCCCTGTTGTCGGAGTTTGTGCAAGGTTATGTTTCTCTTGGAGTGTGCTTTAAAACACCTATTCAGAGAATTCAGGTGATTTTGTGGAATTATTTAGTTGAGAATAAAGTGTGGGCCAATTTTTACACTTCTAAAAAGGTGTTACCAAAACCTGGAGGTAAAATAAGCCACTCACACAATCGTGGTACTCAATTGAATCAGGGATAACAATTCACAGCTTGCCAATGGTTTAAACACCTCAAATATGTTGCTCCCTCTGCCAGATTGAGCTTTGTCGTCACATTTTTGGATCTTATAAAGGAGTAGTGGAAGGATCAATCTTTACAAGAAGTGCTTCAATTTGACCATCCAAAGGATGCAATAAGAACAGTTTTGCTTGGGTAATTTTGTGGATGAAGGGTTCCTGTGTCGCTGCTTGAAAAGTGGGCTAATGACAAAGTTCTGTTGCAAGTCATATTTTAGATTGTCATTCCAGAAAGACTTAGAAACCTTATTTGAAGAACTGTTCTTGACTTGGTTGCTGAAGATGTTTGTGTTCAGAAAACTTAGAAAGAAAGGGTTCACCATTTTTCAAGCTAAACTGAAAAGGGTTTTATATATTAGGACATTTCAGTGTCAATTAACAATATTTAGTCTGTTCCACAGGGGAACCTTAAAAGCACTCTATTAAACGGAGAATAACTTTGCCCAAGTCATGGACAGGTTTGTCCAGTGCTACTGAAGTTCAAGCCTTAGATTAGTTCCTATTAGGGCTGGGCGATAATTCAATAACGATATATATCGATCGATAGACGTGTGGCGCAATAGAAAAAAAGAGGGTCGATAAAAGTTCGATAAAAAAGAAACACAGTTTTCCTTCCTTCTCATTGTAGCCTAGCATGTAGGTTTATGCTAGTCACTGCTTCCTCCCAACCAATCACAATCGCGGACCCAGGCACGCCGTCACAAAGCGCCGCCCTCTCAAACCACAACACAGAGCACATGAAGATGTCGCAGCAAGGAGAGTCGGAGGAAATTGTTTCAAAGAAGGGTTTTTGTAGTTCGGCAGTCTGGCAGTATTTTGGTCATGGCAAGTCGGACCAAAAACAAACCACAATAAAATGTGTAGGGAACCAGTGAAAACCAAGTCTGATAACACAACCAACTTTTTTTTTTTTTATCATCTCAGCCGCTCACACCCGCAGGAGTACGAGCTGTGTAGGCCTCGGCACGGCTCTCCTCCGAGGAATCTTCGGGAATTTCGGGAAAATATATATATATATTCAGTTGTGGGCAGTTTCCCACGTAGTTCTAACAATTGAGATAAAAATGCTGAGGGGCCAGAAACTTCAAAGTAATAACTCAGGTTAAAGCAGGAAACGGGGGCGGCGGCGGTGGGGGGGCATTTATTTATTTGTTATATTTATTTTGTTCACTTTAGTTTATTCTTTGTCAGTATTTAATAACATAATCCAGGTCTCTTAAGTTATTTTTCTTTAAAACAATTCTGTTATGGTTAAAAAAGTTGGTTAAATAAAGATTTAATTCGAAGTCTGTGTTTGTGTTTTTTATTAAAATTAAATCACTTAGCAATATTATAAAAAGTCCAGGCAGAGATGCACATAAAATATGGTTTCAAATCTTTTCAATAATCATCGATATCGATCAATATGCATTTTTTTTTATCGATACGCTTTTTTTCTATATCGCCCAGCCCTAGTTCCTATTCCCCCAAATTAAGAAATAACTCATGAGTGAACACTTTGTTATTAAAGACCATTCTATAAGAACTTTCCTACAGTAGTTGCAGTTATAAGACACTTATCATTGTGGCATAAAGTTGGCTCCAGCCAAGAGCATCTTGCTCTCTGGACAGCTGCTTGCCAATGTGGGTGATGTTTTTGTTACATGCCAATTTTACATCATATCTCATCTACCTTTACCATCATTGCATGCAGGGCATTTTTAACATTGATATAATCATTTTATAATGCATGGTTAACATATGTTATTAAAATAAAAATGGAGGTAGCTACGCTTTGATTATAAATCTTTCTGTTTCCAACTTTAAGTGAAGATGATAACATTCATCAGCTGAAATCCTACCTTCCAGTGAGATTTTCATTTCAGCATTGGGTATAGAATTGTGCTCCTCTTGTAGCCAAAGCATAACTCACCCTGTCTTTGAAAAGAAAAGTTTGTATTTGTCCAATTATATACTACATCCATTTGACAGATCACTCACAGCTACAGAAGAGGGAGAAGGTAAAAAAGCCTCGGCTGTTTCTAGGATTTTATAAACTTAGGGTAAAATTTGAAATGGAACCAGGTATTAAACTATATTCTATTTACATATATGTTCCCAAGCTAAAACAAAAATTTAATTCTAGTGATGTTCAGAAATCTGTTCTGAAAAAATAAAACTCTCTAGACAAATATAGGAATCCTGAAAAAACAAAAAAATGGAAGAAAGCTTGATGCTAGATTTACTTAGAAGCTAAGCCATGGACTTCCTAAAGTCCCCTAAGTATGCTACTACAATATGGCTTGCTGCAAGTGTCTGCTGAATTTTGCTTATCCCATCTGCTCAAAGGGAGGCAAAGGGGGATCAAGTAGCGGAAGGAATGGCAGAAGGAAAGAGAGACAACTGAAGACAAAATTAAAGACGAACACAAATACGACTACAGGGAGGAGAGGTGAATTGGGTTGGAAAGACAGCGGAGAACAATCTGAAATTAATCTGGACACACCAGATGGCTTGAAGTTTGTGCATGTACATAATAGAGCGCACACGTATACATGCTTTATCCCTAACTAGCAGCTTGTCTGTTTGAGCTTATGTACAGAGATCAGTAGCTTGTGCGTTTATGAGCTTTTTGTGAATTTTGTGCTTTTCTCACACCATTTAGAACATCTGTTTTGTTATGATAGGTGTTGTTATGAGCTTATTAGAAAAGGAAAGGCAAAAAAGACATACAGAAAGTGCCTGGTATATACACTCAACCCCCCGTAAAAGTAAGGGCACTGACAACAACATTATTTCCTTCCACCCACACTTTTCATTGTGGGATCAGAGGGGAAAGTTGCCAGTCCAATATTGAGCAATCAAGAGACACAACAAACAATGATGAAGTACAAACTCATATTGAATGGTAGCAAATTTTTTAACTGTTCCTGTTAGTTTTATGGTCATTGCATGACCATAAAACTAACTACGGGCGAGTGGTGCGGTACACCAGGGTGTACCCCTCCTCTGAGAAATGTAACAGTTAAAGGTATAACAGTTTCCTCCACAACATCCACTTCATTTTTTTAATCACCCCATATGTGCTTAATAACACTAATTATAGAGAACCTCAGAAACTGCCTTATAATTTCATGAGAGTTCAAAATATTATTTAAAAGCATTTAGAGTAAAATATTAAAAGATTAAAAGGGAATAGAACAGTGGTTCCTAACCCTGGTCCTCAGGGACCCCTGGCCTGCATGTTTTAGATATGCCTTTGCTCCAGCACACTTGATCAAAATTAGAGCTCCTCAATTGCAATCAAGAAATACAGAAGCCGGTTAATCATCATTTTTTTTTTTGGTGTGAAAAAACAAGGAAAGACGTCAAACTTTCAGGACAGGGGTCCCCGAAGAACAGGGTTGGGAACCACTGGAATAGAAAAAAACATTATGACAATACAGATAAACATTACCATTCTAATTGAGTAGATAGAGAGTAACTCTGAGAAATGTTCAAAGGACTATGTGTCTTTGTAACTGACTCCTTAGGTATCTAAAAATTGACAGTAAAATAATAAAAAAGTTTTCTAGATTTAATGTAGGGATTCCTTGGGTGGAATAAAACCCCCATGAGTAGAAAGAGTTAACAATTTAAAAATTGGACAAAGGCATTTTTTACTATTGGCAGAGGGTGTTTTTCACCCAGATATAATTCATTAAAATACAAATAAAAAGGGTAAAGACAGCAAAGAGGTGATGTTGAGAGAACAATACGCAGCTGAGCACACCACCAGGGCAAAACGCAAGAGCAGACACAAAGCTTAGCATGCCAAAAACCATTCATCCATAAGCTACAGTATAGAGAAGAGTTTGTAAGAATTTAAAGCACACCAGACACATATTGAACCGGTGTGCAAAAACAGAACTCAGCTGTTTGACTGCATGCTCTGCAGGTCTTCCAGGAACTGTGTGTTTCCTAATTATTTTATTGGTATGCAGTACCGGACCATTCTGGTTTACCTGCACCACTGTTATTACCCAAAAATAATTTTCAGCACATTTTACTGGTTTTTAGTTCACTTTGCTTACTTGTATTCTTTTTTAAGTGTTATAATTAACTTGCCATGCTCTACATCTTTTGTGCATTTACAGCCCTGTAAACCACCTTGTTCCCTTAAGTCAGCTGATATCACCAGTCCTATACTTTTGAGGAATAAGGCCTTTTACACTGGGCAGGCATCACCCCTGGTGAATTTTAAATATCTTTTAAAAACACATCTTTGCTATTTGGCTTTTAATGCTTTGAAAAGAATTTTTTTTTTAAATACAGTTGTCAAACTTACCCAGAGCCATAGCTTTGTTGAACCGTCCATACCACCTGCTCTTGGCAGTAATACTTTTATGGGATTATTTATAAATAAGATGGATTTTATTAAAAATCATTGGCACTCCTCTAACTAGGATTGGTTTATCTCTGAAAGGTGAGGCAGCATCTAAGGTAGCCATAGAATCTAAACCAGGTTTAAACTGCTTTGACCCAGTTGAACTTTCAGAGTTAGCAAAACTATTGTCTTCGTCTAAGCCTTCAACTTGTATGTTACATCCAGTTCCAACCAGGCTATTTAAGGAGGTATTCACTTTGATCTCCTCCTCCATTTTAGACGTGATTAATCTCTCCCTGTTACAGGGATATGCACCAAAGGCTTTTGAGGTTGCTGTAATTAAACCTTTATTTAACGAACCATCTCTTGACCCAGATGACTTGGTCAATTATAGACCTATATCCTATCTTCCTTTCTTGTCTAAAATTCTTGAGAAAGTAGTTCCCAAACAAGTGTGCGATCACTTACACCATAATTAACTTTCATAGCACCGAAACAGCACTGGGGAAAGTCGTTAATGATATTCTTATGTCCTCAGATAATAGAGTTGTATCTGTACTTGTCCTGTTAGATATCACTGCTGCATTTGACAACATAATAATGTTCTTTTGAAGAGACTTGAATTTCTTTGTGGTTATTGGGGGAATGGTCTTTTTCTATGTCTGCTTCTGTCTCCTTGAACCCTAGTTGGCCTCGGCAGATGGCCACTCACACAGAGTCTGGTTCTACTGTACGTTTCTTCCTGTTAAAAGGGAGTTTTTCCTTTCCACTGTCGCTACAAGCGTGCTTAGTGTGAGGTATTGCCTTTGAGTCAATGAGTGGATGCAATGATTTGGTTTTCCTTGGATTGAAATCTTGAAATCAATTTGACTGTATTATCTGATTTAATTTTAAAGTGCCTTAAGATGACGTGTTCTTATTTGACGCTGTATAAGTACACTGAATTGAAATTGATTTGAAGGGTCTGAGTATTTATGTTGATCTAAATTCTGTACAGGTTTATGCTTACATTTGATTATTGTTTCTTCTGCTTTTTTTGGATTTTATCTGCCGTGCTTTTAGAATGTATATAGGTGAAAGTAACATGTCTTTTATCATTTCTCTCTTCCAGCTGAGACCTGTGGTGGTGTAGTCCAAGGCCTAAATGGAACTATAGAGTCCCCAGGTTTCCCCCATGGCTATCCCAACTATGCCAACTGCACATGGCTGATAATCACAGGGGAGAGGAACCGAATCCAGCTAACCTTCATTACGCTGGCACTAGAGGAAGACTTTGATATTGTATCAGTGTACGATGGACAGCCGTCGCCTGGCAACTTGAAAATGAGGTTTGAAATTACTCCTTTTTTGTTGCTTCTCCCCACCTCCCCCCCCTGCTCTCTTGCATTTTTATAACATCTGACTTACATTTGAGTTAATCTTATGCGTTTTTTAAAACTACTGCTATGTCTGTTTAAAGGCCATATGGTCAGTGGCCTTGTGGCATTTGAATGGATTGCAAAAACTTATTGCTAGTCTGTCAGTTGCACCCTCAAATATTTCTTTTTTGCTTTTTGATATGCATTGAAATGGGAGTTAGCACCCCCTGCTTACTCCTGGAGAAAATTATATTCTTATTGCGCTTTGTGCATGAATGCAATGCATTTATATCAGTTTAAGGTTTGGATTATTTCGGCCATTTTTAGCTAACTGTATAAATAAGCTTTGAGATTCTTATGATATACATATGACATGAAACTATATAAGATATATATACAAATTAGTATTACATTTAACAAAGAGATAGAGGGTAAGGTTACTTTGCCAAATGTTGGCTGTTAAATTACAAGTCCTGTTAAAGAGCAAGCCACTATAGGCTATCACCCTAGGGTGATAAGGTGATGGGCTGTGGTACCACCTGGATGGATTCCAGGTTTCCACGGGCACAGAATAACATTTAATTGTGCAGTGGGGTAAAAGGTGAGGTTTTTCTTATTTATTTGGTAAGAGTGCCTTACACATAGAATACCCCAAATCAAATCTCTTTTAGCCAATTATCCTCAGAGGTCATATGCCTAGAAGTCACTTATTAAGTTAAGCTCAGTGTTAGTAAAGCTACATGGTAAAGGCTTCATGGGTTATTAGCCAAGAACAGCTAAACAAAAGGAAAGAGACTCCAGGTCTGGATCAAGTAGAGTTTAATGTATGGTTAATCTATATAAGAACATCTCCAGCTTTGAAAAATGTTGTACAGCTCTGTTGAAGCTACACCATAGAAAACGGAAAGAGCACCTAAATCAATAGGCTGTGCAGCAGCATGTGGGAAACATATAAAACATATGGAAAACGTATTTTTAAGAATACATTGTATTCATGATAGTCATGCAAAACAGTATATGTAGAAAGGGCCATGTTTTCGATGATCGATTGATTCAGGCCTAGTTAAATATAAAGAATCTGTGGCAAAAGTTTTAAAATTTACAAACTACAAAAAATCCCCTTCATGAAAGGGGATCCTTGAAGTAAAATTTCAGTGGAACTGAATGCAAATACCTTAGTCTTTTAATAAAAAAAAAAAATTGAATTAGCATTTTCCCCTTCATTTCACATTCAAGGTTCATTTCCAATAGGGCAGAACTATTGTGCCAAAAATCTAAATTGTGAATATTTTTAACCAAAATTGCTACTGCAAATTTAGTATGATTTATTTCTTTGCACTGACCTCAAGATCATGGATGTTTCAGCTTTTGAGAGCTTGCTTGCCCTGAATCCATTGTTGCAGAATTTTATCGTAACCTTTGTGTGAAAAAGTGTTAACTTTTACAGTACTTGCATACATGAATCTGTGTGCTAGCTGCAATTCTCTCTACCTTTCTGTGTGGTCACACTTTAAACATTTTAAAAGTTTTACCACCTCCCTTGAGGCCTGAAATGAGAAATTAATGTCTTACTCTTGTTAAATGTGGTGTGATTAAAATGAAGTGACTCTGCGATTTGAAAATTGCATTTTGTTAAATTGCGATTATATTGCAAATGTAATTAACTGCCCAGCAATAGTTTCTAACACATGCAACGTCGATGAAATACATTGAAGGTTTTTGTTTATATATTAAATACAATAAGAAGGGCTTCGGAGGTAAGAACCCCTTGCTTTAAATTGATTGTTTCACTAATAATAAAAATGTTTAAAGGTCTAATGCTTTAAGAAGATGTGTTGATGCTTTTTTTTCTTTTTTTTGGACCATGTTTCTTCTTCTAAACGTTTACAAGTTGATCACTGGTGCACTTTAAGAAATGGAAATGTCATGAGAGCTGTAAAAAACGTAATTTCGTTTTGTATAAAATCTGTGCATACAAGATGACAATAAAGTTATCTAAGTCATTTACAATTAGTGTGCAGCAATGCGCACATTAATTGATCAGGGATTCTTAAGCTTTTTTATATAAAGAATGCTAATAAGAATGGGTGAGAAACACATTTCACAACTAAGATTGATCTTATAACATTTTATGTTAAATATCTAGTGGTTGTGTTGTTAAAGCAATCCAGAAGTAAAAACTAAACTAGATAATACATTGGCCAAGTTTTTAGCATCCTCAAAGACATGGATGACTCTTTATTGTAGTGCAATAGCTTTATTTATTGTTATATTTTTTATATTGCTATATTTTTTTGTTCTTTACACTTTTAATGATAAACGTCCTTGTATTCCTGAGCTGTTGATGAATGGGTGGCATCCCTTCTTGGTAGAGAGGGTGGAATTGTGCTTTTGCCTTAGAAAGGACAACAATAACAAATATAGATAGCTGGTAAGCTAAGAAATCTTATTCATAGTGCTCTGTGTTTAGGAGGAATTAGTTGGGAATGCACTAAGTGGTGTAATGTTGGTGTTAAAGTTCGATTTTCTTTCACTTTAAAATACTTCTCAGCTGTGCCATGAGTCAATGTTTTAAAAGAGTTTTAATCAGGAGTCCTTTTTGACACAGGTTGTTTTCTAATTTGGCATTATAAGACAGAGTGACAAAGGATAATATGAAATAACTTTTGAGCAAGATTATACAATATTTACATCAATTCAGAGGATGTCTATGACTCAAAGTAATGATCAGTTTGCTTTATTTCAATAAGCCAACCATTTTTTCTCCTGTAGCCGAATAATTTACAGCAACTCCTATTTTTTATTTTTGTTTTGTTTTTAATTCATTCTTTCTGCCATGATAGATGAAAGTAATAGTTCAACATTACAAATTGGCATACCAAAAAAAAACAAAATTGTTGTCTTTGTTAAAACTGAAAAAATAGCACATGTAAAAAAAAAATAAATAAAAATACCTCGCAACATTCAGCTTATTTATTGCCTTTTCAGTGGTATGGTATTTGTTTCAGTCCCATTGGAAAAGTTAAATACAATCTTCTTCCTCATCTTAATCTATGGTGGCAGAAGCTAATTTTATTAACCTGCATTTAATCACAGTATTAATAATTTAGTAGAGGTAGGAGAAAGCTTAGCAAGCTGTGTTTTCCAACCTTCTACTTCTATTTAGAGGGACGGCAAGCTGACAAGACTAAAAAGGATTTGCTTGTGCAAGGCTGCTTGGCCCCGATGAGCTGTGGCAAGATTATCTCCTAAGATAGACAGTCTCAGGAGACGCACTATGCATTCATCAACTTATTAGTCGCTTCACTTACTAATTTTCATAATAGCTTCTCAAAAGTCCAACCTTTTAGCAACTGGAGTTATTTTCTATTGAGAAAAATTGGAGAATCAAAGAAGACAGAAGAGATATGAAAATAAAATACTGCAAGTAAAAAAAAAGAAAAAAAAAACACTATTGAAGAACTACTGAAGAGATGTAACTTTTTTTTCAGACAACATTCATATTGACATTTGTTGATATTGATGGCGTAAGTATGATAGGACCCATATTCAGCCTTGTGTAGCAAGTTCCCTGCAAGAGCAAATCCTTTTAAAAGTAAGTAAATAAAAATCAGCCCTCATGAGCTAATAAAATTTTTTTTTTTTTTCAAAACTCCAGTCATTACCAGGTGCATCACATTTAAACTTGGGTATCGCAAAGTAAATGCATGTCAGTAACAAAAGTAAAACTCAAGGACGATACGTTTTAGCTACTTAATTCTGTTGGTTTATTATCAAAGGTTAACAATAAAAAAAAAGTTGAAAGAGAAATGTTGGCGAGATGAAAGTACATCCTAAACAGTGCAGTATATGTCCTCCATGCATAGTTTGAGATCCTTTTTGCATAAATTACTATAGCAGTGTTTTTTGACATGGACACATTAAACCAAAGGCTCTGAGTTGTTAAAGAAGCTTAAGTTGCTTTAAAAGCAGCCTTCAAGTCAATCACATTGTTTGGTCTTATGTCTCTATGATGAAACATTTCCCTCATAAATCTACAAATATAGGCAACCTCTGAGCTGCCTCTGGCGAATCATAAATCACAGGTTGAGATGGTGATATCCCATGGAGATGTAACCTTTTAGAGCATGTGCAACAACAGTTTTTGTTGTATGGGAATGACAAAAGCATTAGGGATACACATAAAACCTGTGATGAAAATCTTCTCGACCATTTTTTTCAAAACAATAATGGTGGCTTTCTTTAGTGGTGTGATACACTTCTGTTTTTATGATGTTTTAAGTATATTTTTTAATATGTTCAGAAATTGAAGATGCAGATGGTCAAAGTGTTTTCATCCTTTCTCCCATAAGAAAAGTATCAAATGCCTGCCTATTGTTAGATTAAAACCAAATTATTTCTGAAAGACAACAAAAGTGCTGCAGATAACTGCTTTGGAGAATGAGTTGAGAGACGTTGGCAGCTTCAACGTTTTCCCACCTTGACGGCTCTAGGATTTATGTCATCTGTCACCAGAGTTATTTGGTACCTACAGTTTTCTAGCAAATAAAACATGCCAAGAGCGTTTCACATGCTCCTAAAGGGCCTCCGTGTGAAAAATATCAGTAAAAGACCATTGTGTCTTTAGCCTTTGGCCCCAAGTGCAGCAACCTGCTACAATAATCCCATTCCCACTGCTATTTAGATTACATACTGTAAGAGGTTTCCTGTTTTTTCATCCTTGCTCCATTGATGATGATAGCACTTTTCTAAAGATATTGCACAGGGACAGTAACATATTGCTTAGTTGTGACCACTGACCAGCCACCTTTTGTGTCCTTAGGGTCTTTCTTCGGCTGTGCTACAGCAGCCAAAAAAATATTGTCTAAGGCCACTTCCTGCTCTATCCAGTTTTATACTTCGATCTATGCACAACATCAAAGACTGCAACTTATTTGTTAAGTTGAATTAATTGTTCTGCCGATATGAGACCTGATTTCAATAATCCTTATCTGGTTACGTGTTTCTAAATTCTGTCTTTTACCCAAAAAATCACTCCCCCTCTTGTTGTCTTTCGAAGTACTGTCATACCTACTGATTTGCAGCAGTCAAGTTGTCGATATGGACAGTGCAACAAAGCTTTAGGGGGCTGCCTTCCTTTTCTTCGTTCAGAGGTGCACACAAGTCAGGGGATACACTGCATATTCAATATTTAGTCACTGGTTTTACTGCTCTTAGGGCTGAGTGTGGAAAAGGCTGCCATATACTTTAGATGAGTTGTTGAAGTTGCCCACTTCTTACCAGTCCCTGCTGTGCATCAGCATCACTAACTCAGTCCCCTCCCACTTAGACTAATGGCTAATGTGAATAGTATAAAATATTTATCTAAAAACTTAACTTCTCTTACTTAGAAAATATTGCCTGAGTCCTGAACGCAGTAATGAGTATTTCTAACATGGATGTAATTACTGTAAGTGTGGGCCACTTGGAGCAAGAATGTGCTGTACATATATTGTACAAATACTGATACATATATATTATTATTATACAATATATATACTGTACATATTGGAGATTCAGAGCTTCTTTATTTGTGGGAGTGACTGGGACGTAGGATGCATTCTGCAAACAGAGGACAACACAGAATCTTTAGGACCTGGTTAAAGACTTGCACCAAGTTCTTCAAAGAGCTTATCAAGTAGGTTATTCTAACCCTCGGGGTGGAGATGCCACAGTTATTCTGTGGACCCGAGGGAGATCAGACTTTCTGTGATATAAATCATACCTCCAACAGAACTTTAAAAACATCTTTTCATTGTTAGACTAGCTGTGAACACTTTTATTACCTGACTGTTGAATCAATTTTATAACAAAAATCTATCCACATGGCAGATATGTATGTTAAACCAGCCTGAACTGATCCCTGGGAATAGCTGTTTTTTTTTTTTTCCCTTTTCTGACATTAGGAGGAACACAGCTCATACATAGGCTGCATACACAAATCATCAAGAACTTTGCTTTTAAAGCTTTTTGAAACGTGGGAGCAGCTGCATTTGACACAAAAAAGCACACTTCTCTCTTTGAAAATAACCAAAAAGGCTATTAATCTGTGTGTGGATCAGAAATGATGGTCTAACACAGATTCTACAGTTTGGTTTAATGGCATCTCCTTTGATAACTGATGCTTACATGAAGGGGTGAAGTTATTAAAACTACTTTTCATGTCAAATGTGTTTATTACTCTTGTTTAAATGGTTTAGTTGATGTCCTACTGTACAGTTAAAGTTCTTTGACATACTTTTCTTATTTCAAATTAATTTAAATTATTTAAAAGATAAGATTGGTTTCTTATTTTTGAAAATAAATGTCATACGACTTAAATGTTCTCTTTTTTTATACGGAAAGGAAACCTTATGTAAGCTGCTTCTACAATGGCTGACAATAGAGACAGAGGTTAACCAAGAGAGAAACAGTCAGAAGAACATCATCTGTCATCATGTAGCAGAGCACAAGTTTAGGACGCAGTTCCATATGTGTTGAAGTTGCTAGTTGTGTTGTCAGAGCCAGGGGCCAAAAAAAGCCACACAGGTGACGCAGAGCCGCACAGAGGATTAGCAGCAGACACAACAGAGTATTTTAGGACACAAAAAGCCACAGACCACCTGATCTGGGATTTTATTTCAACCCTAGAATCTGTGATAAGGCAACTATTTTAATGTGGCATATGCTTTTATGTTTAAATATTATAGAGTGTTTTTATTTGTTTCATTGAATAATAAAATACAGAGAATGGAGTTAGAAGAAACTGTTAAGTGTGTTAAAGTTTTTAATCTGCAAAGCATATTATGAAAGACATCAGTATCTAGTTACATGCTAATTCTATAAAAAAAGCATATGTTGGCAAAACAAGTAGTGACTAATGTATTAAAAACAAGAATAAGATTATTCAACCCACATATCAAAACAAAGATAACATTACCACATGTTACAAATGAAACATGTTAAACCCAATGAAAAAAAAAAAATCTTATATTATACCACTAATATGTTTTCATGTTTCCCTATGTCCTTGCGCTGGTAAAAACTGATCTAAAAATATGGCAAATAAAACAAGTGCATTTTCCCTTTATTTGAGCAGGGTAAAAGATGAGTGAGTATTTTTGCTCTAAAATGAAATATATTTTATGCACCTCGAAAACAAAAGAAAATCAAGTTGTGTTTTTCTTGTTTTGAACCTAAATCCTCTTGTTTTATTAGCAAACATAATGGTTATATGTACATGTTCAAATTAAGGAAAATTACTCCACTATTTGAAGAGAAAATTACTTGTAAAATTGACACAATTAGCCTTTTAAGTGATCTGTATTTTAACATAAATATTTCAGATTTTGTATTATCAGTAAGTATTGATATCTAAGGTTGCTTTTTTGAGAAGGACATATTTTTACCTGATCCGCTATCTGGCTATTACATTTGCTTTAAAAAGTTTTTCATGTTAGATGTACTAAAATACATAAATAGAGAAGACACGCTATCTGACACAATTTTTCCAGCCATTTCAGACCTTTCTTATTTAAGGCAGTTCCACAAAAATCAACTTAGTTCAGCCGGACCAACCCAGCTGTCCCTTGTCAGTTTCATAGCTCTGTTCCAGGCAGCACTTATCCTCTTCACCTCAAGAAAGTAGATCAAACATATGAACAGTGTTGCTGTATTCCTGCAACAAGCAGCAATGTTCTGTTTTTTTTTTTTTTGTGCAACCTGCCATACACCTGGGCCCTCATGCACAACAGAGAGCAGCTTTTGCATTCAAAGTTGGCGGGAGAGAAAAGAAAAAAAAAACAGTCAGATGTATAAAACCGTGCATAGACTTGTTATCTCACACCTTCAAACAAGGATGTTTAAATAGTGTAATATAAATAGTGTAAAGGCACCCACCGCTTCTCAAAATAACCATGGTGATGATGTTGTTGGGCAGTCACACTGTCAGAGACTTTGTCTATAAACCTCAGAGTAATATTACAACAAACAACTTGGACTGAAATTAAATACTCCATAAAAAGCCAGCTAAAATAAAGAGTAAGTATAGTTTTGCCTTTACTTTTGTATGAAGTACAAGAGGTTCTCTCTGCTGCTGCATTAAGCTCAATCATTGCTTAAAGCTGACCATTGTAATTGCGGAGAGGTACGCAACGGAGTGTCTGGGCAGGATTTGAAACCACAGACTCCTTGGTGAAAGATATGCAGGCTTAGCAATCAGCAAATAACCAGGATGCATGATCAGTCGGAGGCATAGAGACGGCACCACACTGTCACATCACAGGTAACAAATCAGTTTTAAGACGTAAATAGAAACCTTGTCACCAAACAAGCAAGTTAATTAGGCTTTAATCATTGTTTAAAAATAATTCAGGATGATCAATAAAAAATAAACAAATATAAACAAATGACTTACAAAATACCTAGATGTCACATGGAGCTTTCTTGGAGTCTTGATGTGGAAACAATCATCCGATCCTGAATGTCAGAAGAAACAGGAACAAGTTGAATCCTATTAACATCAATGGAGAAGAAGTGGAAGTGGTTAAGGAGTATAAATATATAAAATATGAATACCTCGGTGTTCAATTGGACAACAAACTTGACTGAAGAGATAACTAAGAAACTGAGAAAGGAAGCTCAGGTCCTTAGACATTTTGTAGGCAAGATGCTACATATCTTCTATAGTCTGTTGTGGAGAGGGTGATCTCTTCTTCCATCATCTGCTGGGGTAACAGTATTGGAGCTAATCACTTTAAAAAGGCTCAACAAGCTGATAAAGAAGATCAGCTCTGTTCAGGTATCTTCTCTAGGACCGCCGGAGATTAATTCATAAAGAAGAATTCTTCAAGAAGTGAAGAATACTATGGATAACAGTGAGCATCCTCTTCAGAAGATTTTTAAACAACAACAGAGTGTCCTCAGTCAGAGGCTTCTTCAGAGCTGGTACAAGACAAACCTCTACAGAAGTACTTACTGCCCACAGCTATCAACACCTACAAAACCTGGATAAAAAATAACATATGAGTTAGTGTCATATTAAATTTTCTTCTGAGATTAATGGAGTATTTTTGAATTTTAGTTGAATTCCCAATGGGGCTATTATTTAGAATGGTTACAAATCTATGCTTCTCGGCAGTCAGACCAATGCAGATTTACATGACCGATACAGAAGAATACAGAAGAATATTTACTTTGTGCATCTGACTCAGGTTGTTTCCATTCCTTAAAAATTGATTAAAAACATCAGATTTGATGCTCTTTCATTTTAAATTAAATGAATAAAACCATATTTCATTTTATTTGGTACTTCAGTACATTTTGGTTTATTATTGTTCATTTAAAAAGATTAAGCAGCTGCTGCAAAAGCTTATTTTAACTCAAAAGTTTGCTTGAGTTGCTGTACACTTTCACACAAAGTTCATTTTTATACATCCTAAATTTGGCATCAAATAATGTGCCTCATGTCTTTTGTGTGCAGGCACACGTCGGACATAAGGCCCCTGAACTGTATAGGCTGTCAAATATTGTTAAAGAACTATGCCTATTTTGTGTCAGAATTGTATTCTGTATTTAATTGCAATTGAATGTAAAATGCTACCCAATTTTTTTAAAATATATTATTATGCTATTCTTCCTCTTCATGGAAAAACAAGTCACAGGCACTAAGCTGTTGACAGAAATGTATGGCAAAATGAATTGGAATAAAATGTAAGAAATCTGTACTTGCACTTTGCTGTCAGTGGAAACTTCCAATTTTGAATTTTGGTGCAGTTTAAAATGGGGATACAGTTTAAGCAACTTGAAAAAAGTTGTAGATCCAGCAGTAGAGTTTTAAACTTCTAACTGCACTTAGTAAACCTGGCCATTGTCATGCTTTTGCTGAAATTAATTTACTGTGAATATTTCAAACAAGATGAGACTAACTGCATCAGATGAGCTACAGATGAAATTTCTTTAAGCATAATTTGGAAAATATTTTATTTTTCAGCAATGTTTTTTTTTTTTTTTTTTTCCTTGGACAAGATACAAAGATGTATGCATGAAATATATGTTTTCAAAACCTGGCAGCTGATTCTGTATGACCATGTCCATGCAGGGTTTTAAAGATTCTGGTGAGCAAATAGTGTTTGTCTTTTTTTAGTTTAGTTTAGATCAGGTTCTACTTTTAGTTTATTTTAGGACAGATGTGCTTTTTGTTTGTTGTTAAAGCTTTACATTTTCTGAGCTCCATTTTCAGCAATAAGATCCTCTGCAAACATCCTAACATAAAGGTGTATCATATCTCTAAATAATTTGTTGCTAATCACTCATTAAGACATAATTATTCCTTATATGGTGTAATAGTCTTTCGATTACTGTACTTAATTATTTTCCTTCAGCTGTAGCATCACTGTAATTACCCCCTTGTTATCACTGCCACAAATTTAAGGCCCCATCCTGCACCAAAACTATAATACACTGGAAACAGATACAGCTTTGGGAAAACACTCGAAAAACCCAACAACCCAATTGGAGCACTGGATGTCCTTTAAATATACGTCAAACACCTCATTTTCCAGCTGAATTTACCATAACACAGAGATCCATTAAAACAACAGGGGAAAACATGGGGGGGCTGAGTGCAGGAGGAATGCCATGGCCCTCTTTTACTCATATACAGTATCTGCTCCTGTTGGGGAGACAGTGGTTTAAAATCAGGAGTTCTTCCAGCAACCCTTCAGTTGCCTGTAAAACCCCCAGCTCGATCGATCCCTGTCATTGTGTCCTTGAGCAAGACACTTCACCTGCATGCCTTTGGCAGCCGCGCTTTTGTCAGTCTTGCTCCAGGGCAGCTGTGGCTACAGTGTTGCTTGGCTGACTGTTCTGTAAAGACGTTTCCAGACACCTGTCTTGAAATATAGGTACAGGCCATTACTCTGCACTTGCTTGGTGGGGACAAGTGGCATGCGGATGACCTTATGGACCTTGTTGTAGTGTTGTTTGTTTATTCCAACTGTAATGTCCCTGCAAAGCTTAGCTTACCTATCTTATGCCTTTACAATTACAAGGTTGCCTTTACTGTACCTGTCAAATTTAAAGCACTCCAAAGTCCAAAGTCGGTCATTGAGGGCCTTTGTTCTAAAGGTTTCAGAGACTTCCTTGCTTCAGCAAAACTGATTTGTGCTGTGAAAACCTGTCGGACAACAGCGTCTGAGGGTCAACTTTTGACATACCTGACTTAGACCTTATTTTTGAATAAACTATTGTTTTGTTTTTTTCTACCTTGCCAGTAAAACTAATTAAAACTGTTTGATTCTCTTACAATCTGAGTTATAATCAGTTTTACATATTGTGTTTTTTATTTATTTTTTTTAGGATGCCTTTCAGACCATTGTCAGTAGGGACAAAAAAATACAGAAGAGGCAAAATAAGAAAGGTTAATCAGGACATCTGTAAAGGAATGCAATGGTTACTAATTTAATAACTTTTAAAGATTCAGCAATTACATGAGATGTTTGTCCTTGTCAATGACCTAAAGGTCTTGTAAATCCTTTTTAATAATAGGGAACATCTGTCAGACAATATTAGAGTGCAGGGGATGATGCATAATAAATGTAATGTAATTATTCACATTTTACAATGTAGCCTTCCAAAAAAAAGAACAAAAAAACCCTTCCTTCCTTCCTTCCTTCCTTCCTTCCTTCCTT
>NW_015150458.1:2695709-2722152 GCF_000732505.1 Cyprinodon variegatus | reverse complement strand
AAAACGGTTGCACTGCAAGAAAAGAATTTCTAGCAAGGGTTTAATAAAGTAATTTTTATTCTAAATCTAATGTTCCTATAGCAGAGGCCTGTACCACGAAATAGGAATGCATTGACGTGAGTTTATTACATCCTAATAATACCTGCCTGTTGTTAGTTTCTAGGATATTGTAAGAGGTTTTATTAATAGCTTAGTCTCATTGTTTAACAGTAATTTAGTATTAACATGCTTTGTCCAGCCTGATGCATTGTGTCTGATCCAATTATTTAAATATTGAGTGTTGTTAATTACTCAAAGCATGTATTATTTCTTAACTTAAAATAAAACAATGTAAATAAATGAAGGGATATTTGGCATTGCATGCTTTAGTAAACTGGAGAGCATAAAGAAAAAAAAATATTCTCAAGCACATGAGTACCAACATTTTTCTCAATTGAATTCTGCCTTTGTGATATTTGAAAATGAAATAGAACTGATCACATCAAGAGACAAATATAATTTATGCTTACACACACAACAGTAATGACAGTAACTGTAAAAAGAACACACTTTTGTGAGGAAAATAGGGCAACACTAGATAATCAGGCAATGGAACTAATCCAGGACTATGGTTTGGTGGGAAAGGGGAGAAGTAAAGGGGGAAAGAACATGGTTGAGGGATGAAGGTAGGACTTCAGAGGAAAAGAGAAACACAGGAGCAGAGGACTTAAACACACACACAGCATACACACAGATGGGGGATACTAAAGCTAGTTGAACTAAGTCCAGCTGCGCTTGGTAGTTTCGTCCGTCTGTCTGTGTCCTATTGTATCTTTGATAATTCTTTAAGCTGCTTCAACTTGTCACCAACACATCAGAAAGTTGAGTACACTTTCACTTTCATTTTCAGAGTTAAACAGGCAATAAACTCAAGAAATATGCATGATTTATACCTTATAAGCATTTTTACCTCCTCCCAATTCTTCATTTGTTCAGCCGCCCACTCAACTGAGTCCTGCAGCCAGTGCAGCTAACAAGATTATGATTATATTCATCACGAAAGTCTTAAAAGAGTGTGACTGGAAACTTCTACTGTGAATATCAAACACTTCTTTTTATTTTAAACAAAAGTTTAGAAAAATGTATAGATAGGAGATTGGCAGGTGCAATGAGCATGGAACCGCAGCAGTTGTAATGAATTTTAATAAATTCACCCTGTGACATAATACACCACTTTACTTTCTTACACAAATGCTCATTATAATCTAAACATGCATTTATAGTGTAAGAATGCAAAATGATCCTGTATATAATGCACAGAATTGTTTCTACAGGCTGTCAACATATATATATATATATATATATGTATCATTTTTTTTTTCTATAACATGCAGGATGCTGTAGTTGGTTACTGTTCTTGTGCAACTATATCATCAACAATGAAAGACACCCTGTACACACAAATTCTAAAACCGCAAGGCAAATATAAGTAACCAATAACCCTAAAAATGAGAGATATTTGCAATTTCGAAAAGAAGTGCAGGTTCAAATTGATTAAGTTCTTCAAAGAAAAGTTGAAATCAAGATTTGAAGCAACAACATACTGCAGCATGCTTACTCAAAGAATTTCTATGTTAGAGAATGTAATGGTAAAGTTGCTACATACTGTAGATGGCCTTGTCTAAAGTAACAGGTTATAATAAAAAATGTCTCCCGAGCCTTTACTGGTTGATGATTTTCTTTATTCGGATCCGATTTTTAATCGGTTACCCCTGCTGTAGGTGATTGTAGGAAAGTAGACCAATCACTCAGTTTTTTCTTCACCACAGAAGACGCATACAGTCTCTGCCTTATCAGCAGACACACCAATCCATCTCTCGATCTCTGGCTCAATTCCTCCTTCAGTATATCTTCGAAGCATGCATACATAGTATAATTAAGGTCTTATTTAAATTGACCTGATTTACTTTGATATATGATAAAAGTAATAAATCTAAGTTCCAACCATATAAAACTTTTTTTTTTTTAACCTGTAACAGACTATATAAGAAGTTCTACAGTATAGTGTACCCTGATTCTTGGTCAATGACAGCTGGAGATAGATCAGACAATACATAGACAATGCTATCTTTCATTTTATCACTGTTTTTTTATTTTTCCATGTGGGGAGAATTTAATTGGCTTTTTTCTTCTAAACATTTGATTGTAAAAGTAGTACGGTTTTTCATGAAGTCTAAAAACTTTATAAAAGTATTTAAAAGTAGGCATGTCCATTAATAATAAATGTTTTAGTCTAATTTAGTCCAGTCTAATTCCTGTTCATATTATTGCCTAGGCACTGTTTTAAAATCATAAAGCTCAATACGTCCATGCATAATTTGTGTTTGTGTGGCCTGTAACAACCCTTTGGTCTCTTTTCTGGCATTGCTGATGATTATCCAGTTTCCTATGAGACCAGGACACATTTTGCCAGCACAGAAATGAATTGTTGTATCATTGTCAAGAATGAGAGTGGCTGGAAGGATTGTGGCTGTAGCAGGCTGTGGAGGGGTGCTGTGATCAGCTGTTTGGCTGGACTGTACGACTGATGAGAACATTTAGATCTGTAGGCTCCCTGCCTCACCCAACACCTGTTACTGCTGAGAGACAGCAGGAGGCTGAGGGATACAGACACAAAGATGAAGCAATTAAGAAAAAAGAAAAAAAGAATGAAAAACTGAGACATAGGTAAGTGGACCTCATGTAAGAAAGGATAAAATAAAATAAAATAGATAATGTTAATTATATGCTAGTTTTTCTAACCCCCACCCCAAGAAGAGAACTTCTCCTTATGGGGACCAGTCTTTGGTCCCCATAAGTACCTATGTCTCCAAAATTTTGCATGTTTCTTGGAAATTGTCCCCACTAGGTAAGAAATACTTGGCTACACATGAAGCCACACACACTCTGATAGCTACCATCATTGGTAATTTTTTGCCACAGATTTAGTTTTGAGTCCGTCAGTGGGGTTTTACTTCAGGAAAACATCTGACTCAGTTCAGTTTAACACATAGATTGGACATAGTGATTGATGGGTAATAGTGAAAGGCCACTAAGCAAGAGCAGTGGGTCAGCAAATACAGCATCTGGAAGAACAGACTAAGAGAAAAATAGTAATGGTTTAGAAATCTCACTCCAAAAACTCAACTCTTTTACAGCACAATTCCAGAAAAGGATATTTTATAAAGAAGTCTCATTGTCATTCTTTTTGTCAGTTTGTCAGCCATTTTATTACATCTCTGTTGAATCCTTTAAGCTCCAAGATACCAGCAGGAAGTCCATATAAAAGCCAAGATTAGATTTGATTACTCAAGTAAAACAAAAAAAGAAACTCTTTAAAAGTTCAACAATATTACTCTATTTGGCTGTAATGCCATTGAAACCTGTTTACTGTCTGTCTTCCCTGTACCCATGTGATTATATATACAGTACATATCTTAGAATATAAAAATGTTCCAGTAAAAGAATTGTTAAAATATGTGAAAGATACTGAGATAAAAACTTTATTTTTTTTCCCCTACGCCTGGTACAACAGATGGAAATTAATCCTTGGCTAGAATCTGGTGTTTGGATTCATGTTGTTATCATCATGTAGTCTTAAAAACATGTTTGTCTCTTTTAAATTAGGGAATAAAAAGGAAATTTCTACAACACAATATGACCTCATGACCAATGAATAGATTAGAAAGTAAACCTTTTGAACAACTCATTAACAAAATTATTGAATGATAAAACACGTGGCAGAAACTAAAATGGAGTTGGGCATTTAGATTTGTAGAAGTTTAGTTCCTTAAGTTCTAAACAAAAGTTGAATTGGGGAATAAATGGGATTTAGAAGACTTTGTGCATCGCATTTTGTATTGCTGCTCTATAGAGGTTGGTCTGAATATACTAAAATGCTTTACTTGGATTTACAACAAGTTCTACAATGACAACAGTAAATAACACTACAATTTGATGAAGCTTAGTGAAGATGGTGCAGTAATGTAAGAAATTGGAGTGAACATGCAGCACCGAATTTATCCTTCTATGGATGGTTGAGGGTGGATATTTCTTATAGTACACAGGCAGTTTGCTTGCAGACTTTCAGTCTCTTACTGACAATTGAGCCTTTTTAAATGACCCAGCTCACTTACTGTATGTGTTGTTGCTGACCTTGTCAATCCTTTTATGACCACAGTGCACTAATATAAAGATGGCCTCTTCTATCAAGATAATGTATCACATCAAAACTTCAAATAAGCTCAAGCATTCCTTTGTTTTGCAGTTTGTATTGCATGGCGGTCCACTAGAGAGCACTATTATGACTGTAGTGCATGTTTTGTGAAATTTTTATTCATGCTGAGTTTTTGTTGAAAGAGGCTGCAATAAAAAAACAGTATATTCCTCATCTCAAAATGGAGTTATTACAAAAGAAGAAAAGACAAGGTTTCTCTGAACAACAAAGAGGTTGTTGAACTCCAGTTAATTTTTGACTCAGATTTCAATCCAATAAAGATATAGTGAAATGTCACATATGCATCATAGATGTGGAGCTGTCAAAGGGTAAAGTGGTTTCAACTTGGTAGCCAGGTGTAACCAATAGTTATTGGTTTTCCCATTAGGGATACCCATTAGGCTTAGTGGGTAGCACTGCTACCTTGCAGCAAGAAGGTTCTGGGTTCGATTCCCACCCGGGGTCTTTCTGCATGGAGTTTCCATGTTCTCCCTGAACATGCGTGGGTTCTCTCTGGATACTCTGGCTTCTTTCCACAGTCCAAAAAATGTGATGGTTTTCCCATTAATCGGTCACTAAATGGACATAATAATCAGCACTGGTATAATCTTCAAACTTGTATTTAAATTTGCTTAACTTTTTCCACTAATGATGGTCGTCCTGTAACTTTCATGGTTTAGCACCCATGAAAGCAATTGGCTTCACCACACTGTCACAAGATTAATCAGTCCCCCTGCCTTTTCTGGAATATGAACTTTTTTGGAGCAAAACACTAAGAAGTCATAGAGTTATTAGTAAAGGACACATTCTCTGCTCTACATTAAAATGTACATCATATAATCAAAGCTATGTCTAATCAGGTGAGAGTCGAAACTAAATCTTAGGGTTCTCTGTTGCTCGAACTGCCTTAAAGCAGCGCTCAGGATCACATGATGGTTCAGTGACAGATCCAACCATCTTAAGTTATATGGGCAAGTTTTTGAGAAGAGGAACCTGCACTAAGCATCGATACACACTGATGCATACTGTTGGTCAATGTATGCAAGTGCTGTATATTCACCTGAAAAATAATTTCATCCATCTTAAATTATGCTAATACTTGAATACCCAGCCTATGATAAGTAGAATATCAAGCTAGAAGTATATTTTTTTCTGCAAAGCAGTGCCAGGGTGGATTCTATTGATAAGACTTTTGGTTTTAATCCTTTTTTACTTATATTTTTTTGGTAATTTGTTAATTTAATTAACTGAAAATGTCTGAAAGTGTTAAAATCTTATCCACCGACCATTTTCATTATTTATTGTATCATGAATCATATCCTACTTTAATGAACCTGACCTCTATTTTAATTATGTTTAAATCTTTCAGTGGTGACTTTCGTGTTGCTAGGTGTAATATTTTTTGACAGTGCTGCTTTTAATGGAGTTTTTTTCTATTTATTTTTAATGTCACAGCTGTTCTCAAAGTTTTAAATTTAATAAGTAATCCTTTAAACAGTTTCCATTTAGGTAAGTGCATCTTTCTCTCGTAATGTTATCGTGAAGATTAACACAAAAAGATGTCTTGTGAGCAAAAATAAAAGTTTTAAATTGTTTGAATAGAAATAACATTCTTTTTGTTGTTTTTTATTGTGTGTTTATAATTTTACAATAGAAAGAAAACTTAACATCCAAAACAAAACGTTTTACTATGGTACAAGCAAGGTCACTGTGCTCTCTGTCATCATCTGCACTAAGCAGTATTCCTCATGAGCCTGCAGTCGTATATTAAGCCTGCAGCAGGATTTGCCTTTAGTGAAATAAACAAACACACAGGCTTTCCTACTGGGTTGGATATCATTATTTTCACCTAGAGTCTCTGAACAGAAATTACCTCTGAAACATATAAATTATGGTTATCAGACCTCACAAGGTAACATATCTATACAAACAGCTACGTCTAATTCCCTCTGTGTCCTCTCCCTGAGGCATATTTGTGGGTTTATATTTTGCACTAAAAATATAAATCATACATAATAAGTTGTTTTAGTGTTTCCAGAATATCATCACAGGACTTTTGGCACTCTTTTCCAAACTGGTTGACTGGCTGACTAACCAGCTGCCTGTATGACTGGCTGTCAATTAAGAACATCTGAGCTGGCATATATTCAGAAACATCTCCTGCTATTTTTGCCCCTGCAGGGTATTTGCTGAACAATGATAAAGAATCTACACTTCCTGAGAATGTGGAAAAAAAGAAGAATGAGAATAACAGTTGTTTGTTTTTAGAAACATCAAGGTACAGAAGCTGTTTGGTAAAACGCTGCAGTTTGAAATCCCTTTAAAAGAAGCCTTTTTTCCTAGATTAACATGGACACTTTGATGTCAGATGCACATTTTAAATGATATTCTTTGCTTTTCATAGAAGTTCTTACCACTTTACTCTGGGAAATACAAATCGCTCAGTATAAAAATCTTTATTCTGTCCTTTTTAATATAAGGCATAATCTACACTCTGAGCATTAGTTTTTTCATACATCATGCGTTTTAATATAGAAAAGCACAAGTTTACTGTTCAGGTTTAAGTTACTGCCTTTACTTTCTTATCAACTTCTTTAAAATAAGCAAAGATACGTTGAGTGATGTTTGTGAGACCTCCATAACCCCGCTCTAGTTGAGCAAAAACAAAATATTTCTGGAAAAAAAATGTTGCTTAGAAAAAAACTGTTTAAGTGCATTAAAATGCTAAAAAAAATATATACATTTAGGTGTTAAGAAAAAGAAGAAAGGGGATAAACAAAAAATGCCATAGTAGTAAGATTGGTAAAAAAAAAACAATTTACAGTGGACTACGAAGTGCTGATATAAATAGGTTTTATTTTTAGAAAACAATTGTTTCTTAATTTGCATTTAAAAGATCTCTGCTCGTATTGATTTGAACAAATATTTGATGTCTACTAGTTGGATATAAATATAATTACAAAAAAATGGTATAGGTTTGTGGAAATGTTCTAATGAACTGCTGAAAATCCTAGTTAAAAAAATAAACAATTAAAAAATAATTTCAGGGAAAAACAAAACACAATTGCCACTAAATAAAATAAAAACAAAAACCATAATCTTTGGTTTACTTAATATTTTTGCAGCTCATTTTCACTTGAGTCAGGTTTGCACTATATTTTTATCCCAGTGTTGTATATTTTGTCTCAGCTAATTTGATGTTCCGGTTTCTTGTACTCTTTAACACTATTCAACAATTTTGTGTGTAAAAACAGGATTGGATAAAATCAGGATTTATATAAAAGTTAATCATGATATACAGTGATAATTTGACATTTCTCTTACAAATACAGGCAGAAGTTGTCTGAATCGTTTTTTGCTGTTGGGTTAGAAATATAATTTATTAAATTTATTACAAGTTTATCTCTAACATAAGTGTTATTTAGAAATATGATATGGACTTTTGACAATTTATTTTAAGAAGAAAATAAACCTCACATCTACTGTTTGGAATACTTTAAATGTTTATACTCATTATAATATTAAAAGATTTACATTCATATTTTTTAAGTATGTTAAGTATATATCACTGATACTTTTGTCAATGTAAATTCAGAAGGAAAGGACTGTTTTTTTCCATAAATGTTTATTTGTTATATATTGCCATATTTATAAATGTTGGTGGAATTTGAAAGAAAATATTGTAGGTGTATTTAAATGTCAAATTGGCTTGTGTGGGCTTACATTTGTGGAGAACTGGAACAACCATTTCTTTGGTTGCTACAAATGTGTGTGTGTGTGTATCCACACATTTTAGATGATATCTAGCTCTCTTTCTCTGCTAATTTGTTTAGGAAGACAGGATGTTAATTACAGGCTTATACGATGAACTCAACTTAGCCTTGTTTTGCTTATTACTGTGCAAATTGTCAGCAGGTGTGTCCATATACATCATACAAGCATAAAAAAAAACATGCAGCTGTATCGTATCCACTGCTAAATCAAATGCAGAAGTGTGCATGAAAACTGAAAAACCCTGCAAATACTGAAATATCTGAAAGAATTCTTCCTGCACTGAAGATTATCGTTTTTGGCTGGATATTTTTTTTTTTTTTTTTGCTAAAATCTATCCTGACTTGCCTGAATTAAACTAACTATTCTAATAAGAGGATCTGGGAAATACAGAGAAAACATAAAATACATACTTAAGTTTGCCATTCTTTGGATAAACGGAGAAAAATAGTGCGGTCATTCCAAAACTGAACTCGTATCTGCCAATGAGTCAGCCTGCTTTGCATAATTTTAGCCCCCTGGTTAATTACAGCACACCATAGCACCTGGCTGGGCTTTGAATTTATAATATATTTTTTATTTTCCTGACAAACATGTGATGGTTCCTATAGCAACAAAGGATATTTTGACTGAAGATTGACAGCTGATGGATCAACGTCACATAGAGAGCCACCTAGATGGACAGCTTTCTCTCAAATGCAATCTTTTACGTATAAAAGATTATTTCCTGTTTCAAAGTCGGCCGCTTTTGCCTTTTCTTTTCAGCATTAGAGCAGACTTTCTATCCTGAGATTGACTTAGGAGTTTATAGTGGAATGTTTATGTATCAATCCGATTTAAATTTCAAAGAAATTTAGGACAATCTTCTTGGAAATGAGAAGAGGAAGAGAAATGGAAAAAAAGGGGGTTGGGGGATTCAGAAAAGGCATTGAAAGAGGAGAGATAATGTGCAAATAGAGCACAAAGTTTCACTCAGCAGCTCAAACTTAGTCACACTGAGGTTTTTAAAAACTATGTATTGGGAGAAAAAAGGGTTTAACTGATTTCAATCCGTCAATATGCAATATGTCATTGTTGTTATCTAACTATGCGATGGCACTTTGATCAGAAAGTTAAGATTGGAGGAAATAAAAATAGAATTAATTGAACAAAGCTAGGAAGAAATACTTTTGAAATACACAGTGATGTAATTTAATTTTAAAGCAGTATTTTTCTTAAAGCAGTATTTCTAGGACAGTTTGTCAGATTCTAGGGAGAGGTAAAAAAAAGGCTAGATTGTATGAAGAAACAAAAAACAACTGGTTAGTCTATAAAAATAATGATAATGTTAAGACTTTAGTTTTGTCGCTACTTTTAATTTTACATACAAATACTAGCACTTTTCCTTGATACTATTAGAGTGCATATTCTTCTGTTGTCATTAAAGGTCATAATTTGCTGACAACTACAGGAGAGACTCAAAGCAAAAGCTGCTGATGAGATATAAAGGCATCAACATAAATTAATACAGTTAATTGATGAGTCAAAAGGGCATTTAAAAAGATTGAATCTTTTCCATTTAAAAAAAATGAGTCATTAGAATCAAAATGAAAAAGAACATACTATTTCGGTGAAACTGCTTAGCTCATTTTTTTCAGGGCATTTCTTGTTTCTTAGCTCCGGTATCCATCAGTTTCATGATAGACACCGAGTGCGTAGGATTACTCTGAGTCATTTTAAGGTTTGACCGCCTGAATCATGCCAACAGTGACTAATGTTGAATTGTTGCTATGCTTCAAGCTAATTTCCTATTGCAACCTTTGTCACTGCCTGAATAACAGTGGCATTTGGGTAGCATTTTAATGAAAAGTGTACGTTTTTATCATTTTAGGCTTTCTGTTTTAAGAATTTTAAAACAGGAAAGATATTTAATTCCGTAAAGCATTTTATTTCTGCTTTTTTCCTAAAATTGCTGCTTCAACAATAATTAATAACATAATGTGTTTAAAACATTCCCTGGACATTGTGTTGTAAACAAGTGCTGCTTAAAAAGAAAATTCAATTTGCTAATTAAATAACATCTAAAATGTCTAAGAATAATTTAATGTTGAATATTAATTTCTGCAAAAGGAAATTTAGAAAATATGAAGCTGACTGGCATTGAATTCCTTATTAAAATTGATTACGTCGATTGTTTTGCACATTTTCATATGTCATAAGTCCTACAATAAATATGTTATGCTGCAGTTGTATTGTCAAAGTGAATACATACAACTTATGCAAAGACAAATGGGGTTTGAAAAGTATGGTTTGAGCTTTGATTTAAAATTCACAAAATGCAAAAAGCTTGAGGCTTCAAGTCTTCACTTTAAGCCTCTCGCGACACAAAAATCTCCCCTGTCCAGCATTTCTGTCTGGGTTGGAAAGCTCAGTGAAGGATTACAGCTGCAACAGAAGGGTGGCAATCAATCAAACAAGGATGAGCAAGGGAATGGTGGAGGGGAATCTCTCTCCTGTCAGTCATGTTTTATACCCCAGAGAAGGGGCATCTTTTATTTCACTAGTAATTTAACTTTTTTATTGCTACTGTCTTTATTCACATTGAATTTCAGATTCATATTGGCAATACAATAAATTATTAACTACAAATGCATAACGGCAGACTCAACATGCAAAGGGGCCTTGCAGGGATGGTTCAATTCAGTCGATAAGGTTGGTATGTGAAGCTGCAATCTAAAACATTATTTTAGCTTTGGTTTGTAAATTTTATAATGGAAGGATAGATTTGTCTGCCACTCAGCAGCTGCAATTAAAAATAATTACAAGATTACTGTAGTACCCAAGCAGTTTTGTACACATTTGAAGGTCTGTTATGAATGCTGAACCAAACTTTAAAACCTTTCTGACACTGTGATTTGTCTCTGCAGCCTCTTGTTCTCAATTACCTTACACTCAATCATTTGCACTAATGATGGAAAGCAACACTGTAGCCACAGCTGCTCTGGGGCAACACTGAGAGACATAAGGATGCCTGCACAGCCTTCTGACCACCTTCAGTTTGCCAAATGACTGGAATGTCAAAATGACTGAGATGGATGCAGTAGAGGATTGATCTAGAGATTCACCAATGAGTTTTTTCCTTATCCAATCCTATACCGATCTGCATTGTTTTGTCTGGTGTATCTCATCCTCTTCTTAGCACAACGACCAATATCGATCCGTTTCAACTGTTGAGTAAATGAAACATTTATTAAGTGTTTAGTCTTGACAAAGACATAAAAAGGGTAAAGAAATAAACACAGATATAAATGTATGTATTATTTATTTACAAGTAAGCATCATAAAGAGAAAAATAAAAATTCTATGCAAAGTGCAGTGGATTGGATCTTCGATATCAAATAACCGATATCCGATCCAGCTATCAGATCGGTGCATCTCTAGATAAAACCAGCTGCCCAAAGTTGTGGGAAAAACTCCTGTCCTTGTTATGATTATTTGTATATTTTTTGTTCCGTGGGGTAAAAATGCTGAACAGAGATTAGTTCAAAACATTAGCATTTCCAGCTCCACAACACAGACTGGGCACTAATCACCTGGTTACTGTAAGTAAACCGAATTGAACAAAACTAAGCAGAGATTTAACTTTTTGGACCTGCATTATCCACCTCTGCACAAAAGAAAACATTGAGAAATAAGAATGTTCTAAAAATATATATATATATGAAAGTTTCATTACATAGATCTATTTATGAGGGAATTAAAAAAAAAGTAAGAATTCCAAAAAAATATATGCTAATTTCTATGCACTCAATTAGTTGGTTCTAATTTGACATGGGCATGAGTGTAATATTAAGTTGCAATAGAACCTTTAACAGTCTCATTCAGGTGATCTGCATTGTTTGGTCTGGTGTATCTCATCCTCTTCTTAACAATACCCCCAAAGGATTCTCTTCAGATTTAAGGTCAGGCCATTTTCTGGCTAATCAAGCAAAATAAAGCTATGATCCCTTAAACAGATATTGCTCCTTTTAGTAGTGTGGTCAGCCACCAAGTCCTGTTGGAGACTGACGTCCGCATCAAGGAACATTTAGCAGAAGGCAGCATGAGGAAGTAAAATGTCCTGGTAGATTGCTTTATAGACAAGTTTTTCAGCAAACACACAAGCAGATAATATGGCACCCTAAATCAGCACTGACTGTGGGAGCTGTACTCTGAACATTTAAGCACAGTTGATATTGTTCTCCTCCTTCCCTTCAGACTCTGGCAAATTGATTTCCAAGTAAAATTTCTATACTTTGATTTCACTTTAAAACACTGAGCAACAGCTGAAGCGATTTACAACTCAAGAACGCTTCTGATGCTGTTTTTGGTTCAGGAATGATCTGACACTGCTAATGGGATATTTGTAACCCAACTATAGGATTTCCCTGTGCTTAGTGGCTATTGATGCACTGACTCCATTCCAAATCCACTGATATTGAACCTTCCCAAATCTGTTAAAGGTTTTTTGTTACAATCCCTTGAACACTGCTAGTATTGTTGTGGTGCACATTTTTCCTACTGCATCTTTTCCCTCCAATATGTTCTTTATGAATATGCTTAGATACAGTGTTCTGTGAACAACCTGCTTTTTTAAATTTTTTTATTTAGCAATGATCTGGGCTTATGACATCCTATCCTTACTAGAAATATATATATATATATATATATATATATATATATATATATATATATTATTTTATGACATGGGAGGGGAATTCCACTACATGAACTGACTGCTTCTACAGTGGCTGGCAATAAAGACAGCGGTTATATCTCCAAAGGCATATTTCAGTCACGATTGGTGAGAGAAGCAGTCAGAAGAAGAATGTCAGCTGTCATAAGATAGCAGACCCCCTCTTTAGGGCGCAGGTCTGCATATTTTAGAGCTGGTGACGGCACCACACAACAGTAAAAAAAAAAAGAGGTGAAGCAAAGCAGTGTTAAGGAGTACAAGAAGATGCAACAGATGATTTACTACATGATTTGTAATTCATATATACCTTAGAATCTGTAGTGATATATATTTTTAGCGTGCCATATGCATTTACATGTCAAAATGTGTTTTTATTAACAGGTAAGAGTTTTAAAGTATAGTAATAATAAAAGCATTTTTTCATCTTCAAACAGTATACACAGCTATGGTCAATTCAATTAAATTCAGTTTATTACAACTAACAGCTCCCCTTTAAAGAGGCATGGGCCAGTTTCAGGTTAACTTGCAGGCTAATAACAACCTCAACGACTCCCCCATACTAAGAGATGGACCTGTGTTTTCGGTTCAATTTGCATGTTTTCTAAGCTATGACAAGGCTTTTGTTGGGCTTCTCTATAAAGCCTGGAACTCAAAGCTACACCAGACATTTTGAATTGAGAAAGCTTGCTGGATGGGAAGCGAAACGTCTTCAAAGTTTGAAAACAAAGTCCAGTGGTTTAAAAAAAATCTTTTTTTGGAATGACCTTGATGACTGAGAATCTTAACCAGCAAAAATCTTACTGTATTTAACCTTATCCTTGGCCTGCAGTTTCAGGTAGGATTTGATATTGCCCCTTCTGGCCCTCTGCAAACATCTAGCTCTAGTCCCTTGTGTCTCTCTGCCTATAGAGCTGCCATTTACTAGAGTGGTTTCTCATTGGGTGTGTCACTGAGCAGGACAAATCGGTGAGAAAAATGGATGAGTTAGTTGTGACCAGTGAGCAGACATCTACGGCTATGCTTTCTGTGTAGCATTACCCAATTGTCTGGCTGTTCAGGCACTGTTGCAGGACCAATACGTGGAAGTGTCTCTGTTCTTTGTGGCTCCGGAAACTTAAAAATTGGGCCTACTCTAACTCCTGGAAGCCGGGCTTTCGAACACCTCCAAAGCAACAAAACACTACACATGTTACACATACTACATCACTAGAGGAATAACTGAAAATCTGGCAACAGCCAGTCCTTTAATGCTATGTTCATAGCATATAATAGCATGAATCAGTGAAACAGTTTAGGACATCTGTAGAATACTGACTATGTACAGAACTGGTTTCTGGTGGCGTTTCTAATGAGTTTTAGAAATAAAATGAACATGGAACTAATTTGGAACTAATCCATTATTTTAAATAAATTTATTTTGGAATTTTCCTAATTTCTTACCTTTGCAACTGATGTGTCTGGCAACAGCTTTTCACTTTGGTGAGTTTTTCACATTAGATCAACTAAAACACATGGGATTATTATCTCCCTACAAGGTCCTCATTCGTTTGTAAGATGTATTATGCCCTTTGAATTCAGATATTTCTTGTTTGAGGCAGTTTGTCAAAAAATCCTCAGATCACATCAGGCTTTGCCCGGTCAGATCAGCCCGGCTGCCTGCCGTTAGTTTTACAGCTCTCCTCAAGGCAACGCTTATCTTCTTCACTGCAAACTGATGTCCACTGTCACTGTATTCCTGCAACCAAGCAACAATTTGCTATTTTACCATATCAATTCTGTTATTGTGCAACCTGCTGTCTTTTGTTCAATGGATGACCCCAGAGTTTCCTTTCAGTGCTGCTTCCAGTTTACTTAGAGCGTAAATTTTTTAAAGAAGAAATACTTCGATTTTTGGTCATCTTTAATCACAATGAAGTGTAAAATAATGCACAATTTTTCAATATTAAAATGTTGTTTTTACAGTATGTCACTTCCAGTTATTGGTTTATTCTTCTTAAGGAGGGTGTTTATGAAAGTTGTCCTGATATCTGCCAAGTCATAAGTCTTTAGTTTATTGCCCAAGGCTGAAGAACTATTCAGACTCAGGGAACTTTTGCTGATGTTACGTTAATTAAGGTGGGAACCTAGCAGTTCCAGGACATTTAAAAAAGTATTAACATTTTCTGAGAAAGAATTATGGAATCTCATTGTCATTTTGAATTTTGGTTGTTTCAGAATAAATGTTTACCAAGCCTTTTTGCAAGTTGAAATTATTACTCATCAAAATTAATGTTGAATAATGATTTAACATATTTTACTTTATGTGTAATAATTTGACATCATAGTTTTAGGTGGGAGAGGAGTACACAAACACAATCCTGGGATTGAGCAGGGTTCCTTGGATGCAAAAACCTAGAAAATCCTTGAAATCCCCACTTTTGATCCTAGAATGTTATGCAGAATCCTGTGTTTGGATTGTAGGATAAAAATAGAGTACCAAAAGTTTCAGCCCTGGACATCTACTTGTTACATTACTGTTATTACAGCTTGGTCATTTACATAAAAAAAAAATAAAAATAGACTTATATCATTGGGTTTTCCACAACTGATTAAAAAAAAAAGTCTTAACAAAGAAATAGCTAGTCAATTGAGAAATGTATATCACGAATGCATATTTGCCCCCTGTCCCAGTTAGATATTTAGTACCTCTATAAATACTTTATGCTAAATGATCCACATAGTGTTATCTTCTTAATGGACATCTGTGGGTGGGATTTAGACGGTCTGAGTTAAGAAGTTGTGGGGAAATCAGTTACTCCCCCATCCACCAGTCAAGAATGCCTTTAGAAGAATTCAGTCTGATACTTAAGTATCAGGATAACTTTCGTCTGAGAAATATTAACCAGGATACCAACAATTACACCGAATAAAAGATGTATATCAATCAGACACAACATTATGAGCAGCAACAGGTAAAGCGGGTATTGTACTGTTTCATTTGCAACAATGCAGTGATAATCTAGCTAATCCTGTATACTTGCTTTTTCTACATACGTCGATACAAAGATAAACTTTATACACATCATGCACAAATATACAATTTAGACATAAACACATACAGCATGTTTCTCATGGTTAAGTCAGACTGATACTGTAAAAAAAAAAATAATAATAATAGTACAGGCATTTGGTTAGGATGAAAAGTGATATTTATTTGCTGAGAAACTGCAATGCATAAAGATGCTAAAAAAGTGTCCATGCCAGGTGATTAATCTGTTTTCATTACTGGCTATTGACCATGTGTAAGCAGAGTTACAATAACATGGAAAGCTGGCATGTGATCAAATGTGCCACTTATATTAATGCCCAAATCTGACACTGTTTCAGCATTTCATGTCAGTTATTGATTGAATTTGTAAAATGTGATTTTTTTTTTTTTTTTTTTTTGTAATTAGAACTGTTTTAGTCTATTCTTAATAAGCGCTATTGCTGAATTTAAAATTATGGATGCATCAAAGTGCATTTCTACTCACAGTCTAAGAAAATGCTGTTTTGTTTTAGTTAAGTAAAACCTGTTCAGTATATGCTATATGACAGATTATATATCTTTACAATTTATGAACATCTGTCCCGCCACCTATTTTCTAGTGCTTGTCTGTAATGATCACTGTGGCCTTGTGCCTATTTCCAGCAGTATTTGGAAGGATTGTGAGAGTAAGCCATAGTACCCAGAGAGAATTTACGCATACATAGAGAAAATATATGTCATGAATAGTAATATGAATATAGTAACAAACAAACAAACAAAAATTATTTGCTGTGGTTTAAGTAGATGAGTGCCAAATTATTTACTTGCAGGTATGAAATCAAAGTTCTTTAGAAAGTTGTTGCCAAACAAGTGTGCGACCACTGACACCATAATAAATTTTTGAAGAGTTTCAGTCGGGCTTTAGAGTTCATCATAGCACTGAAACAGCTCTTTTGAAATTCGCTATTGGCCTCCGATAATTGACTTGTATCTCTAGTTGTCCTGTTAGATCTGCCGTTAGATGCTGCATTTGATCATAATATTCTTTTAGAAATACTTGAATATTTTGTAGGAATTAAAGGAAATAAACTAGACTGGTTTAAATCTTATCTATCTGACTGATTTCAGTTTGTTCACATTAATGAAAAATCTTCCTCATGCTCAAGGGTTACCTGTGGAGTACCACAGGGATCAGTGCTACGACCAATTCCCTTTACTATATATATGCTCTCAATCTGTAGAATTACTAGACAGCATGAGATTAATTTCCACTGTTATGCTGATGATACTCGGCTATATCTGTCTATTAAGCCAGATAAAGCTAACCCATTACATAGTACAGGCATGTCTCGAAGACATAAAATCCTGGATAACTCTTAACTTTTTGCTCCTGAATGCAGACAAAATAGACGTTATAGTATTTGGACCAGAGTCCTTGAAAAATAAGCTTATTAGTCAGTCACTTCATTTGGATGGGATTAAACTGATTTCATATCATAAAATAAAAAATCTTGGTGTTATTTTTTTATCAGGACCTGTAATTTAAATCCCATTTCAATGAGGTTTCTAGAATGTCCTTCTTTTATCTATGGAATTTTGCAAAAATTAGAAATATCCTGTCCATGGGTGATGCTGAGAAACTAGTCCATGCATTTGCTACTTCAAGGCTGGACTATTGTAATTCTTTACTATCAGGAAGTCCACAAACTGTAGTTAAAAGCCTTCAGCTGATCCAAACTGCTCCAGCCAGGGTTCTGATGAAAATTAAAAAGAGAGATCATATCTCCTCTCTCATAACTCCTCTTCATTGGCTTTATGTTAAATCAGGAATAGAATTTAAAATCCTCCTTCCCACATATAAAGTCTTAAATGGCCAAGCTCCATCTTATATCAGAGATATGATTGTTCCTTATGTTCCTAATGGAGCTGTTCGCTCTCAATCTGCAGGTTTACTAGTGGTTCCTAGAATTTCTAAAAGTAGAATGGGAGGCAGATCTTTTAGTTATCAAGCTCCTCTCCTGTGGAACCAACTATCAATGTTAGTCCGTGAGGCAGACACTTTTAAGGGTAGGCTAAAAAACATTCCGTTTTGATAATACTTATAGTTAGAGGAGCTCAGGTGATCCTGAGCTATCTCTATAGTTATACTGCTATAGGCTCAGACTTCTGGAGGACATAGGGACCCCTTTTTCATCATCCTGCTTCATTCTATCTCTATTCTCCAACTCTGCAGAATATGTTAGTTATCAATCTCTGCTTTTTATCATACGTAGTAGCTTCGCCTTGTCTGTTCCTGTTTGGCTATGACTCCATCCTGGAGAGAAATATCAGCTGTGTTGCTGCCATCAACACCTTTGTTTATAGATGTTGGAGATTTGCCTTTTTTCAGTTTGGTCCTGTTTCTCTGACTGTGACTTGCTGGATGTGCTCTCTTCATCCTCTGACACGGGAGCTGGCTCTGAGCTCTTCTGCTGTGTGTTTCCTGGCCGCCTTTTAAAGTTGCCCTTTGTATCTCTGCTTCTGTCTCTTGGAACCCCGGTCGGCCTCGTCAGATGGCCGCTCACACTGGGTTATAGAAGCATTAAACAAAGCTCATATTACTTAGACAGGATGGTGTGAAAAAAACTGTGAATCTTGTTTGTGTTAATGTTCCATCAGTGTGTTTGTGGATAGGTTAACTGTACATTGCAATCATCTATCTGTGTTGCTTATGTAAATGATAAGAAAAACCCCATGAGCATAGTTGAGTCTCTGAAGATGTCCTTCCCCTAGGCCCCTGGACGAATCGAACTGTAGAAGCTTTTAATGTTCACACCTTGTCAGGAATCCTTCAGTTGCTGCACACTCACACAGCCATGCAGAGGACACATGTCATGGGCCTCTAAACAACCCTGACAGAGATAAGCGAGGGAAGAGTAAGAGAGCAAGAGAGGAGATGGACGAGGTAATGGAGAAAGGGGTGGGAAGGGGGGAGGGGGTCCTCCTAATTCTCGTTTCCTCTCTAATCAGCCCTTTCTCTTGTTCCCTTCCTCTCACTGTCTCTCGGAAGCATAGAGAATCAGTTATGATGGTTTGTCAAATAATGCTTTTCTTCCCCACTGTGGATTGGTGAAGTGGTGGTTGTGATTGCCGTGCACGGATCAGACAACATGCATGTGTGTGTTTTTGAGGGAAGCTTGGCCTACTTTAGCACAATGTTTTTTACTGTTTGTATTGCCCATAGCGATAGATTATATGCTTTTCACTGTGGTCAACCACACCAATTCATAATCGCAAAACAATATGTGTAGACTTAGCACACATCCTCGTGACAATGCAAGCACACATGCAGCAGAGACTGAATACATGATCTGGGGAAGAATTTAAACACAAACAACAAAAAATAGGGAGAGATGTACATTAAGCTCATGCCAAAGTCATATTTTCCATCGTCAGGAAGCTGTTTTGGGTTAAATTTAACATGTTGAGCCCTCTTGTTCCAGTTCCATTGTGAGCAGAGCAATGACCAGTTTTTTTTTTTTGTTTGTTTTTTTTTAAGTAGGTCAAAATTATCTTTGATGTTTTGTAAAAGAAGTAAAAAATGTGTTTTGTATAATTAATAAAGTATTTTCTAAGACCTGTCAGGCATGGCTGACCAAGTGAAAGAAAAAAATATATAGAAGGCACTGATTTTCTTGCTCATAACTAACATGTCCAATTTCATAAGAAACTAAAAAGTCACATTTTTTATTCTGCAAAGCATATCCTCTAAACACATTTTCAGAAGAAGTAATATCCATGCGTATTGGAGCTTTTAAAACTTTTTAGAGACTTGGTTTGACATTTTATCTCAATAGATGTGTTAACATACCATGGACTACTTAGTGGTTCTTTTCTGTTTGACTTTTTTTATGATTCAGCTTCTGTTTATGTATCTATAGCTATCTATCTGATCATGTTTTTGTGTATTTGGCTTCCTCAGTTTTGCACTTAGGGGTATTCAGAACAATGACTAAAAGTGTGAAATTGATTAAGTAGTTTGTATGGAGACTAGATTGAAACACCTTATAAAGGTGTGTAGGTGTGAGGGACATAACTTGCGGATGTGTGTAAGTGATGGATATAGCAATATATCTCAAACACTACAGCTGTGTGTGCGTTACATTTGGTCAACAGTAAGCTTTTTGATAGATGGTTGATTATACACCTTACATACACAACTGTATACCACATAAGAGATACAATGAGTACTATTGAAGTAAAGAAAAAAAGATGCACAGAGAAACATGAAGGAAAGGAATAGAGAAGGGTAAAGAAAAATATGTTTGCTTTTTGAATTGTCTGGGCCTTGTTGATCTTTTTCACAGCCTTTGACATACTTTCATTTAGATTTTATATGTATAAAGCTTAGTAAGAAGTACAGTCTAAGTAAAAAAAAAAAAAAAAACACAACAAAAAAACATTTCTTCACCTAAGAATTGGTTATTTTTTTGTTTTCTTGCCTTTTTGGCAAAAGCTTAGGCATTGGGAAACATAAATTGGTGAATCTTTACTTTGCAATTTGTTGCAGCCGTGATAACAAATTGAAATCTCTGGATTTACTCTATGCAGATGAACTGTCTACACTGATGAGGATGCATTTACACATATTAACATGCTAAATGTTTAAAAAGCCTGACAAAACCTACCTTTAAAGGCGTAGGGAAAAGGCTGTTCCAACTGTTGCATTATTGAATTCTCCTGAGTGGTGGTGATTGTGGCCGGTTTGTCGGAAGCATCTGGCTAACCAGTTAGCAACTTAGTGCTAGTAGGTTCCCAGTGGGAAATGACATTGGGAACGTCGCTGTCAAGGAATGCTATAGACAGTGGAAACATGCAAGATGAGAGTTTTGCGTCGGAGGTCGTGGATGAGTATCCTCTGTCATAAATTCTTTATTTAGAGGAGGAAAGTGGGGACGAAGATGTAGTGGAAGAGGACGCCAGGGCGTTAGAAGCTTGGTTTGGTGTAAAAGGCTTACAGCCGTACATATTTGAGCCCTTGCCTCACAACGCTGCCAGTTCTGTTAGCTCTGTTTTATGGGACGATGCAGCTAAAAAACACATTTTCAAAACAAACAAAAGAATACTAACTGCAAAACCAGTTGCTGTGGTATTTAATTGTATGCATTTTTGCAAACAATCTTTAAGAATCTTTAAGGTAAGTATAAGCTCATTGTTATTTTTTTATTTTTTTTTTTACTCCACATCCCTTTGGGTAAACAGTAGACTGAGCGTTAATCTAATGCAGGAGGTCTGGAGATGCTATGATGGTGCAGCTTCTAGGTCCTAAACAGGAGAGGGAGAGAGGCAGTGACAGTTTCATGGGGATCTCTGGGCCTTGTTGATAAGGTTGGTAGCAGACGGGAAGAAATTGTTCTTGTGGTGTGAGGTTTTGGTCCTGATGGACTGCAGCCTTGTGCCAGAGGGAAGTGACTGAAATAATTTGTGGCTGGGGTGCGAGAGATCAGCCAAGCCTCAGAATCCTGGAGGTGTATAGATCCAAACAGAAGATTGCAGCCAGTCCCCTTCTCTGCAGACCGAATTGCACGCTGCGTCTGCTCTTGTCCTTGACAGTGGCATCAGCATGCCAGATGGTGATGGAGGAGGTGAGGATGGACTCAATGATGGAGGAGTAGAAGTGCACCTTCACTGTCCTTGCAGGTAGTGTTTTTTCAGCTGCCTGGGGAAGTGCATCCTCTCCTGGGCTTTCTTGGTGAGGGAGCAGCAGGACCATGATTCAAACTTGTGCCATCTGGTATTCTCTCGTTCTACCTCCACACCAGAGCAGCAACCTTTTGGTCCATATTTGACCAAAGTACCAAAGCTTGTGGCTATCTCATGGACTATTTGGGAAAAAAATGCCAGCTGCCGCCTTTGAACCAAATATCACAATGTATCAGAGCTTTTAAGGTACTTATTTGAACAGTACACTTTGGTAGCAAAAATTTGTATTTGTATTTGTAAACAGATTAATGATTTGTAATCAAAGGGTACATTGGATTACAATATTGCCTGAATATGGGAATATTTTCATATGCATAATCTGTTTGTATGTGAATTGGTTTCACATAGATATTCTAGTTTTCTAGTATAAAGTTGTACAAATAAGTGTTTTAGAGACTAAATTGTCAGTCGCTTTGAGAAAGAATACACTGGACACAGCCTGCCTAAGTCATATTTGTGACCAGCCAGAATTCATTGTCCAATAGACAATGTACCACAGATTCTATCTGTTGTACATATTGTCGATTGGAAAATAATCCAGGCTAGCGTGAGCCTCTGAGGGATAATGCAGCAATTGGGGACGGCTTTATTCTCAACCAACTGTTAATAACAGCTGTAATTCTTGACCACAGATGCACAATTTATATATTTGTTTTTTCCAGTCTTTTGTTTGTTATTCTATGAGTAAACACATTTTCCAAGTGCTACCATGTCTGGCACCGATCCTTCTCTCACATTCACATCTATTAGCTTTTTGTTTTCATTCCAAGTACCTTACATTACTAATGGAACACAGCCGATTTCAGGCTCTGAGCCAGGTTTCAATTTAGTCTTCTACAAGTGTTATGGGCACCTGTGATATCTGTAATGACACTATTTGAGTCTTCAATGCAGATGTAGAGATTTAACAACATATCTCTTTTCTGTAACATAAAAACTTTACCAGATACAATATATATGAAATACTAACATAAAATGAGTGAAGCAACAGGAATTTGGAATGAAGCAGAGCTATAAAAAGAAATGGAAAGATGGAAAGATATTTCTTGCCAACTGAATCCCTTAATATATCTGTTAAAGAATCCTTTTTAACACATGCAATCTTGGCACCTTTGAGTCCAGTTGTCAGTGTCTCAAGCATTCCTACAGTGGTTTCTGTATCTTGTTATTTACATTTTTATTTTTGTTCTAATTGCAAGCGTATTCTATCTACCGCATCGATAAAACCCTTTTTTCATTATTTTTGAATGCTGTTATTCATACAGGTGCAAAGTGGTCACATCCTTGGTAAAAAAAAAAAAGACACATTCATTGCTGACACTAATGTATGGTGTGAATATCTGTAAGAAATTCATGAAAACTTACTACACAAAAGTGCAAAGATTTTGTAATTAACATTACTTCACATACAGATAGCCTTTAAGGCTAACTGGACGTTCACATTTGAGGAACTCTAACTTGGGTTTATAAAGTCATATGACAGTGAAAGGAAGTGTTATTTTTAAAACTGAAACAATACCAGTTTGTCTACTATTAACTACTGTAGAGCACACCGACTTGATGGAGCCTTCCAATAATTATTGTACATATATTCAACTTTCATTCAATGTATCAAGATTTGTATTTGATAGAAAGGATGAAATAAATGTCAAAGACAATACATATTTTAAGTGTTGATTGCAATTTTCTTTAAATAATTTTTCTTTCAGTTTTTAAAGGCTGTGTTATCTAAGCATCTGGTTCATATATGTTTCTGCTGTAACTTTGTTTTGTCTTAAATATTTATACAAAAAAAATATCATTTAAGTAGGAGCTCCTACTGTGTTTATAACAAATTGCCTTTGACATACTTCTGCGTCGGTATACTAAAATCTGATGATGGTGATAAACAGATGGGTGTACACTAATGTAACAAAGACGTTTCTGACAAAGCAGATGTGAGATACATCTGTGCTTTGCCTGTATAATGCTATAAACAAGAATAATCATGAAAGTAGGAGCTCGTTAGTATGGAACAGAGGCAGAAAGAGAAAAGACTTTAGTCTGAAGGACCCTGGGACTTGGCAGACAGCCAGTAGTCAAGATACCCATAAACCTTTGGTGTTGCTGCTGCTAGGCAGACTGAGCTTTTATAAATGCATCCATAACAGCTGATGCTTCATTTCAACATCTTTAGTTTAGCATCATGACTTATGCTTTTACACTGATACCCAGCTGGGAAATACTGGTTGGTGCTTTGATTTAAAAGCCAAGCATATCCCATTATATCATGCTGACAGTATACAGGAATTTATTTATTTTCTGTTTTTTTTTTTTTTTTTTTTTTTTTTGACAACAGAAACTCCTAAATCTTTGTAATGTTTTTTGAAACCGGTTTGTGCCTGAATCCTTTTAAAGTCCTTTAATTCCCCCCATTGTTTCCACCTCATTTCATGTTCTATAAAATGCTAGTTTCTTTAACCTTATTGGATTTGAACAATGATACATGCTACAATTAGGAAAACACTGGTAATACAATCCAATAAGATGAGGCTCTATGCCACCTACCTACTCCGTATTCCTGTTCTTAACCACAGCCTTGACAAATTAGTCCCTCTGGGGTTTTATTGTACTTATCTGGACCTATTCTAACCAACGTTTTTTTTTTTTTTTTCTTTTTTTAATTTTCCCAGATACGGTAAAATAATTAACACTTTAATATGAGATTGTATTATTGAATAGTCAGCTAAAAACGGTTTGAGTCAGTAGTTAGTGGCAGTGTGATTTGGACTCTAACTGTGGTTTTGTGTTGTGAGATTGGTTCATTTTTAATCATTTCCTCTGATATTAAAAGCACTTCAAACTGCTGAAACCCTGTGGAAACACTCAAGGGTCGAACTTATACATTTAATGACAAGAAGGTTCAAAGCAAAAAAATTCTCTCATTTGATTGGATTTAAAAGTGTTTTAAAGGGATAAAAGATTAATGCAAAACTTTTAATTTTTGATAACAGTAATTGAATTATATATTACTGTGCAGTGTATAGTACTCTCAAAACTACTTTGAATGTACTCCTCTTTTCTCTGTGAAATTAATCCAAAAGGGTTACTTTGAATATTGTATAAAAACATTTAAATCAGCCAAAGAGCTTTGGTACTGTATTCCTACTGTTGCACAACTTTAAAGTCTCTTAAAGGTATAAATTTCGTTTTTTTCTAACGGAACATATCCATTTTCCAGTACTTTCTTAAAAGCATCTTTATTATAAAACTGTATCTTACAAAAATACCTCTCTGGTAGACTGTGTTAAAGAGCATTCTCAAGCTTCTTTGGACATCCTGATTTAAATACATGAGAACGCACATGAAGGTTTTTGCTTGAAGCAAGTAGAAAATCAGCAGGATACTTACACATTCATGGCTTATGTGAAGCACTGCCCACTGCTGCAGTGCACCTCAGCAAGGCACTAAATTCCTTGCAGCAATGAAGCATTGTTTTGCCTAAGATTTTAGTCATATGGTGAACCTCTAATTTTCAGGCTCTATCCTGTTTGTCTCTTTGTTTGTGTGTACATATACATTAGTGAGTAACTTGGTTTCCCTAAGGCGAAACAACTGTAATAGCTATTTAGATTAAGAGGACAACGATGTGAAAACAGTCCCAATATTTTCATTTTTACCATAGAAGCTGCACAGTTGAACAACATATGAATGTTATTCTTAAGAACTCTTCTATAAAAATCTCTATGTATAAAAAAAAACATTATTGCTAAGAGTAAAAAAGCTTTCCTTTGGGGGATTATCAACTATATAGTCAGTGATCTGTGAGTCACACG
The DNA here is from genome assembly GCF_000732505.1 of Cyprinodon variegatus. Lineage (NCBI taxonomy): Eukaryota > Metazoa > Chordata > Actinopteri > Cyprinodontiformes > Cyprinodontidae > Cyprinodon > Cyprinodon variegatus. The sequence continues at coordinate 2,696,869 of NW_015150458.1, read as the reverse complement.
GAGAACCACTAAATTTTAACATCTTATTTACAAAAGAAAAAATAATTTGGAAGATGAGAACCTCAATAAGGGGGTTGTGAAAGCAGGCCGATCAGAAAGGAATTGATTAATGACAACAGATTGATTTGCTTAAATGGCAGATTGCATGGATCTGTAGGGTTTTAAATCAGTGGGCTTTGAAGACTGTATCCTTGAGGTCCAGGAGAATGTGAGAGACATCCGAGAGTATTGGTACATCCCAGAGAAATTATGCTGGAGAGCAGGAGGGCAGGTGAGGAAGACTGAAAACTTCTACACACAGGTAAGACCTTTTCCATGAAGATCAGGGAAGAACTCAGGTTCACTAGTTGTCTGGAACAATAACGGACTCTGCGTTAAAAGAGATTCACAAGAAAAACATTTCAACAAGAAAGATATTCCTGGTTTAGGTCTTTCGCTGGAATACCATCTGGGGTAATCTTCTGGAGAGGAGAGATTATCCTTTGCCTCCTTATATACAGGCTAGTCATCTTGATTAAGAAATATTCTCAGATCTGCTGCGACTGGTCTTCCAGCAACCAGCGAAGATCCTCTCCGAGACAAGAAGGTGAATTCTAGGTTAGCGGGTATTTCATATTTTTAGCGGGGTGGCAAATCAATGATTTATAAACTTCTATAAATTTTTTGTATTTGTAGTCCTTAGGCGAAGAAATACCAAGTGGTAAAAAAGTACATCTCTCCTTACTGTCATACACAAGCTTCTTCACAAGTGTGAGCATCTACAAATAATGCTGCAATAGAGCATACAAGTATGTATCAGCTAGGCTTCTTAATGTTATCCAGTGGGAAGTACTGTACTTTGAAATTGTGAAAGTACTTAAAATGAGTATTACAATATTTGCATCATTTTATTTCACATGGAAAATAAAACACAAAAGTGACTGTCCTATACCTCCGGCTGGACCTACCCGCTCCAGCCGGTGAACAATACCTCCTTAACGACCGATTCTTAACAATCATAGACAGGTTTCAGGTATTACAGGAGACAATCCCCCCCTTAATGGCAATCCCCCCTTTAACGACCGACCCCTAGAATCATAGACAGGTTCAGATATTACAGGCTAACGATGGAACTAACGACCAATTCATCGGTTACCATTTGCATGTTTCCAAGCGATACC
>NW_015150458.1:2682660-2695661 GCF_000732505.1 Cyprinodon variegatus | reverse complement strand
GTCCAGTGGATATTTTTTGAATTTTTACGGAATGACTATGACCTGGATGACTGAGAACCTTCATCAGCTGACTGTCCTATAATGTATGCAGTCACCACAATTTTAAGTCTAGAGTTATGTATTAATTTGAGACCAAATATTTATTTTGACTGCATGTAACATTATGTTTCTGGAGTGAAGAACATTGAGTTTCATCTTGAATTTCAAAATCCATCAAGGTTGCTCGACTTTAGAATAATGGCTTGAGGTTCTTCAACCTTAAAGACTCGAAGTTCATAAGCAAAGATCTGTCAGAGTTAAATTACCAGTGGAAGGATGTAACAAGCCGGCAAGCAAATAAAACAAGGGTCCGGTTGCTCTATATTCAATAAGAGTATTCTTATTGAATATAGAGAAGGACATAAATTTATTTTTCTGTCAAGCATGAAACTTCCGATACAATGATTTTATATATATATTGGATCATATCTTGTCAAACATTAATATATATTTTTGGATTATTTAAATTTAAAGGCACACTGTGTAACTTTTGGCCACTAGGGGCGCTAGACCTGGAACTTTCTGTATTTTGCTTCTATTAAACATCAAAAACAATAACAAAGATATATGACTCTATACTAGGAGCAAAGTGTTAACTTACCAGTATAATAATAAAATTGAGAGAAAAGAATCTGTTTTACACCCGGCTCCTTCTTTCAACCCATCGAATAAACTCCTTTCCAAGATCGACTCAAATTTTTCCTCAGGAAACGATCCCTTTTACGTTTTCTTTTTTTAGCTTCCTCAAAAGGTTTAAACCTTTTCCTTGCCTCAGCCATTAGTTAACCAGTAGTCGAGCAGGCGGAAGGATAGTACATCAAAAGTATTAGCTCTCTGACTTTTAAAGTGCCTGTGGGTAAAGCAATAAGTTCTTCCAGGTCACATGACCTGGCCAATGACGGTGCGTTTTCTCCCAACTTACATAATCAGTATTTCCCTACTCGTAACATTGATAGTGTCAAGTGCTGTATATTGGCCTGAAGAATCATTAAAGTAACTCATATGCTTTAACTCTTTAAGTCACAAAGTCTGCAGTCTGCATTTAAAGTAGCACTAAGTAATATTTTTTAGCTTGACGCATCCTCCTATAAGATCCTATAGGGGGAGCCTGAAACGGAAATTAGTCTAAAAATATTACTTTAAAATTTACTTGCTGCTTTAAATCTTCCTGGGAAATAAATAATTTGGGGTTGAAGTGTATAGTTGACCCCTTTTCCTTGTTTATATTTTCTAAATAAAAAAAAAAAAAACACACATAGCAAAGACTTAAAACAATATGTTATACTGAGGCAAAAAAAAATTCTGTCCATATTCTTACCTTAACGATTTCTACTTTTCTTGTTTTAGCTAAATAAAATACCAATGACCTTAAAACATTTGGTTGTTTTTTCAATCTGTTGTAAGATTGCTTTGATCATCTGTCTTTTTTTTCTCAGTGGTGCTTCTCTTCTTCTTTCGCCCTCTCTTCTTCTCTATGAGAAGTGCCTCTTGTCTCTCCATTTACTCCATGCTGTGTTGTGTCACTGACAGACTACTGTTCCACTGCAAATTCTTAAAAAAATGGAATAAGTCCCAAGATGGCGGGTTGAAACAAATAGCTTGAACCAGAGGCATACATCTACTGTACAAGTGCGGCTTGTGTCTAGCACTGGTAAATAGAAGCCAAATGTTCTTTGAGACTGTGGCAGGCAATAGTAATACTTGTTTGCGAGTGAACATTGATCTTGCTTCTGGCTTGTGTGTGACAGATTGTTTTTCTAAATGTCAGAGCTGGTAGATATATTAGGAACGAAAGATATTAACTGCTGCCGTCTCTTTAAAAAAGCCAGCTTTTCTGGAAAGAGAACAGGTCAACAAATCATGTTGCTTCATAATTGATTAAAGAACACTATGAATTTTATAGTTTTTAAGTCTACAGATTTTACCGGCTCCATATTATGTAATTGTCAGAGACATGTTTAACAATAGTTCTCTATTCTAAGTAGGTTTTCAAAAATATAATGTAAGATGGAGGCACCCAGGCTTTCACTGTTTTCTGAAATTATTTTAACCTCTTCTCTTGGATGTCACTAGAGCAACCTGTGGTTGGAGCACTGATGTTTTCAAGCAACATATTGCATAGTCCCCCAATTTAAGGTCAAAGAGGTTGTGAAGTCCTTATGAGCAGACAAGATCCATCTTAGCACACCACACATGCCAGGGATATCTTATAAGATTATCTCAAGGGGTACTACAATCATTGGGCCGTCCTTGCGATTGTCATAAGGGGCACACTGGGAAAAAAAAATGATCTTTTTATTTTACTGTGTGAACAAGCTTTGAATCATATATGTGATTCTGATGAAATATTCATAGAATAAATGACACATTCCTGAAGTGAGCAGTTGTTAAGAAATATGGTTGTAATCTCTATAAAAAAAGAACTAACCTAGACTACTATTTTGTTGCTTTCTTTAAGGCATGCTGCCTCTACAATGGCTAACAACATTTACGGTGGTAAAAAAAACTATTCCCACTGATATATTTCAGTCCTAGACTACATGATTTATCTTTCAATCCTACAAATTGATTTGCAATCATTTCATTCAATTTTAAAAGACATAAAAGGGGGCTGTTCAAAGAAAGTATTAAAAGTATATAGGTACATTCAAACCGAATGTGGATTTCACAGCTGGAATGAAGGATTCCCATGTTATCTCTATATAGAATGGCAGATCTGCAGTTAAGCAAAGTGGAACAAAGCTCAGGGAGGTGATAGTGGTGAATGTAGCTAGGTGAACAGCATAATTTTATCGAAATTGGCGACATCTGCTTGCTACCTCACCTGGGAATGAAGTTGAAAAATCTGAACTTTTTTATTTTTATTTTTTTTTAATAAGAAATTGGAAAATAAAGAAGACTGCTGGAGATAGGCACAAGCACCCCTCACGACCCCACTCGGGACAAGCGTGTCAGATAATGGATGGATGGATCGAAAAAATAAAGAAAATTATTTTGAAAAGGGATGAAGTAGGTAGCCTGGGTGCCATTCCGAACTTAGTCCCGCCCACAACGTTTGAGGTCAGGAAGTTCGGTCATGCATTGCTCAATAGTAGCGCGAGTATGCTCGCACAATATCTGGCGGGCCAATCAAATTGTCAGGGTGGGCTTTATATGATGATGGACAGATGATCAACTGTAACGTAATCAACCACGTCACAAAAGCGCGCTTGGGTGACAACAACAATGGCTGCCGCTGGAGAGTTGAGGTGAGTAGATTCTGCTATTAGGTCTGTTCTAGAAGCAAATTAATTTAAAAAGAGGAACAGAGAAACGCGATCAAGTCTCATCTTCTTATTCTAGGCGTGCAACTGCACGCTTTGATTTTTGTTGACAACAACTATGCGTCGCTTAACATACGTCACGCACTCCGTTGCTCTTATTGGTTGTAGGTCTATCCAATTGAGTGCAGAGGCATTTTTTTTCCTGGTTCGTTCGAAACAGGCCCCATAATCACAGCTCTATGGAGCAGTATCAGACTCATATTCTGACTAGAATTGAGTAGGACTACGTCAGGCTATGAAGTAGGATCATTTTAAGACGAACTAAGGTTGATTTTAAAAAAGCTGTTTTAATTTAGCCAAATGAGGACTAGACTTAGCTTTCGAACATCAAATGAGTAGCAGCTTAGCAGTCGAATGAACATTTCAATTTCATAAAGTGCAACAGTGATCAAATGTACCATAAACAGTGTGGGAGAAAAAAACGCTGCAAAACACAACAATCTAGAAGTTCAGAGCATTTAAAGATTTTTATTTTTAATTTTTTTTTACAGTTCAGCAGTCTGATGGCAGTTAGAAAAAAGCTGTTGCAGAATCTGCTAGACCTGTAGCAGATGCTGCAAACCTCTTGCCAGAGGTCTGTGGGGGGAACAGTCCATGGTGGGGATGTGGGCAGTCACTGATGATATTTGGGACACCCAGGCCTGGGATGAAATCTAAGAGATCCTCTCTGCTGTTCTCAGTGCTCTTCTTATGTTCCTCCAGTCTGAGGCGCTGTAGCCTCCAGTCCACACCATACAGTGAGACAGCTGGTCAGAACGCTCTCTATGGTGCTTCTGTAGAAGGTGGTGAGGATGGGTGGGGGTAGGTGGGCTATCCTCATCCTCTGCAGAAAGTACATGCGTTTCTGTGCCCTTTTGACCAATGAGGTGGTGTTTAGAGTCCAGGTGAGGTTTTCTGTGTTGTGCACCCCCAGGAATTTGGTGCTGTTGACCACCACTACAGCTGAGCTGCTTATGAGCATTGGAGCGTGTTTAGGCTGGTTCTTCCTGAAGTTGACGATGATCGACTTCAGTATCTCCACAGTACTCTTTTCATCTCCTGCAGTTAGCCTAGGGGCTAGATCCAGGTGCCCGTAGCCTCTCCTAGTTCTGCCTCCATGGTTGGTTTATCTGATGTAGCACTCACCTACTCCCAGGCAGCCTACTCTGACCAGCCTTCAGTGTTGTGTCTTGCCTGTGAACTTATCTGATCTGCTGCTGTTTCCCTCTATAGCTTTGGATTATTGCAGTTCCTTCTATATTAGCCCAAAGCCAGCTGTAGCCTCTCTACACTGGTGTTGTTTCTCCTAGCGACCCTCTCGCTCTGCCTCCTCTCCCTGCTCTAGTGCCACATTCCCGGAGGAATCCTCTGATCTCCCGCTGTGTTTCCATAGTTCAAGATGGTGACACGGCTGGCCGCCTGGTTCATTTTCTTTTTTTTTTTTTTTGTTTTTTTTTCTTTTTTTTTTTGCTGATATTCTTGCACTTTTGTCCCACTGCCCCTGTCTGACCTCCTCACCTAAGCCTCTGTTGCCTGGGTGATTTAAAGGAATAGTACACCCAAAACATGATTAGCCTTCATTTTCTACTCACCCCCATGCTGAAAAACACCCTGGAGTACTTTTTTGATATCTCAAATGCATCTGGAGATCTGGGAGGCTTCTTGCTGTCTGCTGACATTCAAATAATGGAGGTCTATGGTGACCGAGACAGAAAGGTCCATAAAAGTCCACAAAAAACGTTTTAATATTCCTCCATACTGGTCGTCCAATGTATTCCAAGTTTCCTGAGAGGGTATCATCCAGAATTTACTCGAAACGAAGTCATTTAGAATGTTTTTAGAGCATAAACAGTAGTGTATAGGATTTCCTGAAAGCGCGCATATGCGCGATCACGACGTTACGGAAGCCGGCAGACCAAACCAGATGAAAGTGCGCATTCAGCGTCTGCTCTGCCAATAATGCAAGCGTAGAAGAAGAAATGCGCCGTTTACCTGTGCAAAGAAAGAAACAACGAAAGAAAAATGTCTGAGGACTTCAGTGTTGAGGAAGAGCATGAGTTTTTTGCCGAGCTGAATGCGCTGGTTTGGTCTGCCGGCTTCCGTAGCGTCGGGATCGCGCATGTGCTCGCTTTCAGGAAATCCTATACACTGCTGTTTATGCTCTAAAAACATTCTAAATGACTTCGTTTCGAGTAAATTCTGGATGCTACCCACTCAGGAAACTTGGAATACATTGGACGAGCAGTATGGAGGAATATTGACACGTTTTTTGTGGACTTTTATGGACCTTTCTGCCTCGGGCGCTGGGCACCTCCATTATTTGAATGTCAGCAGACAGCAAGAAGCCTCCCAGATCTCCAGATGCATTTGAGATATCAAAAAAGTACTCCAGAGTGTTGTTCAGCATGGGGGGTGAGTATAAAATGAAGGCTAATCATGTTTTGGGTGTACTATTCCTTTAAAAAAGCAGCAGACTAGATGACATAGGTTCACATTCTGTGTGAATGAACCTTTAAAATATGTTTTTTTTAAATATATATATATATATATATATATATATATATATATATATATATATATATATATATATATATATATATATATACATCTGTCATATTTAGAGAAGAACGACTATGAATCAGGGCAACCACGGAGACAGTCAGTTAGGTAAAGAAGAGCTTAATTTAGTAGGGAATAGGACATGTTGTCTGGCAGGATCTTCCTGCAAGCAAAGTCTTTACCATACTAATAATGTTTTTGTGCAACCTTCCGTCTATCTGAACTGTTGGCAACTGCCATTGGATGATCTCTTAGTTTCCTTTTAGCCTCACTTCTGGTCCACATTTCAACTCAAATTTTAACAAAGAAATACAGCTTTTCTGTGCCATTTTTATGACATCTTTAATCACAAAAGAGTGTAAAAAAAATGGCATATGCACTTCAAGATAGATGACAGATATCGATTTACCAAACACCAAGGCAAACTTTTATCTGCACATCTGATTAAAGGTGCAGTCTTTAAAAGATAAAAGTCTAGAAAGAACTATGAGAACTATAAGATGAGTAATCATAGTAATTTAACAGTTTAAGTAATAGATTTAATTTCCTTTACTTTTTTGCTATTTGGAAATATAATATACCCTGGAAGTTAGCTCAGACAGTGGATCCTCTTCCAGCTAAGCCCATGTAATATCTTATCCATTACAAGCTTTTGATTATGGCATGTTCCTAGGCTGTCACTGCTCTGCTCTCTCTTTTACTACAGCCTGGCTGCATTTACTTCCCTTATGTGAGTCACATAGCATTTAAAAGACTGGTTTCCCGCTTGGTCGTTCCTTGCGAGGAGCAAAGAGGTCAGAGCCTGGGCGCCAAACATCAAGGCTGTATATGTTGGATATAATCTACTCCACATGAGCTGGTTGACAGAAATTGAGATGGCTTCAAAAAGATGTTAGAACCAACTCAGATTACGTAAAAGTTATCAGATGTTCTGCTTAGTGAGCAACTTGTATGCCAAATGTGCCAGTGGACTGTAAGTAGATTGTGAAGATTACAGCTTTGATCTAAACACAAAAATTAAATTTTAAAAACCAAACAAAAATATATAAGTCTCAATAGGTTTATTTGAACACCCTTAATAATTTTAGTTGCAGTGAAAATACAAAGAGAACAAACCTGTGTATGATGAATACATAAATGTGAATCTCATCAGATTTCACTGAATGAAAATGTGTTACTTTATTATTGTTCTTTGCAGGTAGCCTATGTGCACTGAAGAAAGCTAATATTATTTGTGTTGAATCATTAAAATAAAAGCTTCCGTCTGTCATTAACACTTTCTTGCTACATTTGGGCAATATCTTTTAATATACTTGTGTTACAAACTCCAAAGACCCATAAAACCAGCTGGTCAATTTTGTACTTCTGCATTACTGCTTAAGTACCCATAATCCTCCAAATAGGAAGACATTAAAGAGCAACTAAGACATCCTCAAGGTATTTTGAAAAAAATGTTTATGAGCAGTCTATATCTTCCCTAAAGTAGACAGTGGTCATAGTTTATGTTACAATAAGTTTCCATAGAACTAGAGGGTAGGAAGGATATTAAGGAAGTTTCCATGGACTGTAATTTTAATATTCAGGTTTGAATGGTCTAAGTACTATAGATGTTAAAATAGAGGAGGTTAAACACACCTAAAGTAGTGAGAGAAGAGGTGGAATAGCCCTGTAGCTTTGTCTAAGTTAAAAGCTGCAATTAATAATTTAGATACATAGAGACATAGATTTAACATTTAGTTAAAAAACAATCCACTGGACTTGGTTTTCAAGTTTTAAGATGTTTCGCTTGCCATCCAAGAAGCTTTTTCAATTCATGGGTTTTTTATATAGAAGCCTAAAAACTTGTTTTGGCTTAGAAACATCCAGATTGAACCAGAAGAACGGGTCTGTCCCTTGGTAATGGGGAGTCATTCTTGGTTAGCCAGCAAAATCCGATACTGGGTTATGCAAGATGTTTTCTCCCTCGCTTGAGAAGTGGGAAGGAATCAAGCCTATCGATGCATTGCAGGTTTTTGAGAGCTGAAACACGAGTCACCCCCTCTATTTAAGGTTGTTTTTTCTTAACATAGATGGCTAACTTTACACCCCTCTCATTTCAATTCAGTTTATTTATATAGTGCCAATTCACATCACATGTCATCTCAAGGCACCTTACAGTTCACCAAATCATACAGTCAAATTGATTCAAAGTTTTCTTTTTAAGGAAAACCGGTTGATTGCATTGACTCATGGACTCGAAGGCAATCCCTCACACTAAGTATGCTTGTAGGAAAAGTGGAGAGGAAAAACTCCCTTTTAACAGGAAGAAACCTCCTGCAGAACCAGGCTCAATGTGAGCGGACATCTGCCAAGGCAGACTGGGGTTCCAGGAGACAGAAGCAGATATACAAAAGGCAACTGTAAAAGGCGGAGCTTTCCAGGAAACACACAACTAGGCGGACGAGTTTAGAGCCAGCTCCCATGTCAGAGGATGAAGAGAACTTATCCAGCCAGTCACAGTCAGAGAAACAGGACTACACTGATAAACAGGACGATCTTGAACATCTATAAACAAAGGTGTTGATGGCAGCAGCACAACTGATATTTCTCTCCAGAATGGTGTCACAGCCAAACTGGAACAGACAAGACAAAGCTACTACTTATGATAAAAAGCAGAGAGAATGATAACAGTAGAGATTGAACAGATTCTGCAGAGTGGGAGGATAGAGATAGAATGAAGCAGAATGATGAAAAAGGACTCCCTACGTCCTCCAGAAGTCTAAGCCTATAGCAGTATAACTATAGAGATAGCTCAGGATAACCTGAACCCCTCTAACTATAAGCTTTATCAAAAAGGAAAGTTTTAAGCCTACCCTTAAAAGTAGACAGGGTCTCTGGCTCGCAGACTATAACTGGTAGTTGGTTCCACAGGAGAGGAGCCTGATAACTAAAAGATCTGCCTCCCATTCTACTTATAAATTCTATTCTTGATTTAACATACTGTAAAGCCTGTGAAGAGAAGCTTGGATAAGGGAGATATCATCTCCTTTTTCAATTTTTATCAGAACTCTGGCTGCAGCATTTTGGATCAGCTGAAGGCTCTTAACTACAGCTTGTGGACTTCACACTTCAAATTTTTTATTATGATGTAAGTGGTCGCACACTTGTTTGCAACTACTTTATCAAGAATTGTAAATAAGAAAGGAAGATTGGATGTAGGTCTATAATTGAGCAAGTCATCTGGGTCAAGAGACAGTTTCTTAGGTAAAGGTTTAATTACAGCAACCTTAAAAGCCTTTGGTGTCATGTTGGGCTTCAGGTGCCTAACCCACATGCAGAAACACTCAGAGACTGGGAAAAAGTTCAAAGATTTTTTGAAGTTAGAGCACAATCAATAAACAGATCCAGGGGTTATCAGATCCAGGACTGGTCACGAGTGGGTTCACTGCAGAGGGGGATAGAGGAGTTAGTGGATGTCCAGGTAATTTGCAGGATGAAAGTATGCAGGTCTGTACCTGTTCTGGAGTTTGAGCTGAGTGGCAGAGGGGGGGAACCAGGAGGGTCCAGAGGTTGTTGGCAGGCAGAGGGCTTGGCGGAGGCAGAGCTTGGTTTGAGTGTTGGCAGGCTCTGATTTGAGTTTCCCTTCCAGTCTTTTCAGAGAGCGGACAGGCAGGTCTTTGACAGGGATTATTCTCCAGGGTTCTTCAGAGAACAGACAGGCAGATTACCGACAGAGAAACTCTTCTGGGTTTCTGGTTTCAGGCAGGTTCAATCTAGGAAGCAGAGAGGAGAAAACAGATCAGGTTCAGGTTTTCAGGTAGTCAGAGATTCAGACCGGCTGGTTGGCTCAGGCTTGCTAACCATAACTGGCAAACACTCTGGCACTGGAGAGACGTCCTCTGCCTCCTTATATACTGGTCTCCTGATGAGCAAACGAGCGACAGGTGGTACAATTAGCTCCAGCTCCAGGAGACCTTGTACGCCCTCTGGTGGAGAAAGTGGACAGACCTCCAGATCCCAACATTTGGTACATAGCCCTGTAACAGGGATAAATGAATCACATCTAAATGGAGGACAAGATCAAATGGAATACTTCCTTAAATAACCTGGTTGGAACTGGATCTAACATACAAGTTGAAGGTTTAGTTTTGCTAACTCTGAAAGTTCAACTGGACCAAAGCAGTTTAAACCTGGTTTAGATTCAATGGCTACCTCAGATGCTGCCTCTCCTTCCAGAAATAAAGCAATCCTAGTTAGGGGAATGCTAATGATCTTATTTTTAATAAGATCAATGTTATTTATGAAGAATCCCATAAAATCATTAATGCTTAGAGCAGGTGGGATGGACGGTTCAGCATCTCAAATCACCTATCTTCTTTGTCCAAAATGTGAAAATTTTGGTCCTCAAATGAGTTTCCCTTGTCCTTGAGGTGCAAGTGGACAGTAGAGTCCACTCCAGAGGAGGTAGCTCTTCTGTGTGAGACCTCTCCACAGACACATCGCTCAAAGCTTCAAACTCAACGCTAACTCTGACATTTTGAATTTAAAAAGCTTCCGGGATGGGAAGCGAAACGTCTTCTCACTTGGAAACCAAGTCCAGTGGATTGTTTTTATGGAATGACTATGACCTGGATGAGAATCTTCACCAGCATATTGAAGCGGTCATAGAATGATTATATAGGGTATTTGGCGCTGGTCTTTAAGATCTCTAATAAGGGTGTGTAACATTGGTCACAATTTATGGCAAAGAGATTTTGTGGTTATTGTATTTTCAGTATATTTTAATAATAATCAAAATATAAGTATTAAAATGCTAGTTTTTCCTTTAAGGAAGTTAAAACGTCCCCATAAACAGTTTGGTGAAACATGTAGTTTTTTTTTTTTTATCATAGTCTAAAGGACCGACATAATATATGGTAACAGCCATCATACAGTATATTGTGAACTGATAAAGTAATCCGGACATGATTGATAAAATGTAATTTTACAAAAAATTGATTGGTTATAATTATTTTATATTTCAGTATGGTGAAAATTGTTATATAAGCTGTCATAACATCTTAATTACATATCACATTTATTAGAATATTAATGAAATATATCAGAGCAAGCAAAGATGGGTATTGGCAAAAAAAACAAAAAACTGCTCCAATACATTTTAATATAAACCTCAATAACAATAAAAATATACTGTACAAGGTGCACTGGTCCTGTTGCTCTCTTGTCATGTAGGGTTGAGTTTAGGTAACATTATCTATGCAAGTGACAAGAGACGATGACACTCAACCTTAGACAACAGCCTATAGTTCTTTATCTGACAGTGCAGTGAGTCTGTAAGCACAAAGTTAGAGATAGAAAAAGGCAAATGTAGTCTGTTTCGTGAGTCATAAAAACTAATAGTGTGTGTAGTATGGTTCAGATCAGACATTCTTGTACTGTACAGTATGCATTACTGAAAATTTAGGGATAGCAGAGTGGTGACACCCCAGTTTCCTGAATATTTATGCACAACTAGAACAGTACTTTGTTAGCACAAGTGCAATCAACGTGGGTTTATTTATAAGCTGCAACACAACCACTTATTGCACATAGATTTACTTTTCTTTTAACAATTTAGAGCTCCATTGGAATCTTTGAACAGAAATATAAATAGAAAATATAACTGTACAATGTCTAGATGTGTGTATAGTAGTTGTTAGTCTGGTGTTTAACAAATCATTCTGTTAGGTTTATTTTATTTTTTCAATATCCCAGGGGAACACAGTTAGGTTGGTGACATCATTCCCAATAAAATGTCCAAAGGAAATAGAATTCTGCATAACACAGCATACTTGGACCTTTTCCCCTCATCTATATTGACATGCCTTATCACAAAAGCACTGCAGTCTAGCCAAAACAGTAGGGTTCACTTTAGCGGATATAAATAAGGAATATTCAGACAGATAGACTGGCAGCTAGAGTGGGGGAGTGACTGAAACAGATACAGATGGGCAGTTAGACAGATGGACAAAGTAGCAAAATGGCATAAAGGCAAGCTGCCCTGTTGGTTGACTATAGAGGCCAGCTGCCTAAATTCACTGAGCGGCTGTCTGATCACATAAGCTGGTTGACTGACTAGAAATACAACTGCCCGGCTGAACAATTAAACCATCCGAACAAGCTTGCGATTATTTTTGTTGTTTAGTATGTGCCAAACAGGCCGTGGATCAGCGTTTACCTGCTCAGGAAGCATGCTTGAAGAAAAGAATATTTAAATGGACTGAAACAAAGGGAGATGAGGATTTAATATTTTTTCCTTCAGTTTGGTGACAAGAAGACATCTGCTGCTTATTACCTGACTGACAAACTGACAGTCTTGTCTGGTTGCTTAAATGGATGCAAAATTAAGAAACATCACTTTCACCTAATTAATCTTCCATTTAACACGCAAAGTATGACTTTATTTTAATCCCAATTTTAGTTACAAAAAATTGTGTAATACACTTTTATTTATCATGTTCCTATTTTGTGCTGACGCTGATTTCTTATGTCTTTCATATGTGTCTAGAGTAAATTATTGTAACACACAGCAACATTACATGCAATCAATAAACAATTTATTATTAAACCTGTTAAAGCAAAAATTGTGTCCCAGTCAGCAGCAGAGCTTGCTGAAACCTCTTCACAAACACTTACCTCAGTGGTCATCAACCATGGTTGCTCTATAATGTCACCTTTGCCTCTATGATCAATAGCAGTGCTGTAAGTATTTCATCCAATCTATCTGCTTAGTTGTTGACCAGTTGTAAAAAAACAACCTTAGCACAAAACACAATGCACACTAAAGGTAATCAGTCAGTGAAATTATTGATACTGGGTTTTAGCTTGTTTTTCATAATCCTACTTTGTTCACACCATATATATTGGGGATGGTGGTGGATATTCATGAAATAAATGAACTACTAATCCCTGTAAGGAACTAGAGGGATATCACGTGCAATGTTATTCTGCTGTTTTTCCTTTTTTTGTTACCTTAATAAAAGAGGGGCAGACAGAGAGGAAGCTTTTACACGATAACTTCTATAAATGTTGATCCCATACAATACAGAGATCATAGGACAAAAAAAAAAATAAATAAATAAA
>NW_015150458.1:2677306-2682590 GCF_000732505.1 Cyprinodon variegatus | reverse complement strand
ATATATATATATATATATATATATATATATATATCTTACTAGCTTATCTACAACATTTGGAAATTAAGGCAACATTTTGCTTACTGTAATACTGAATCATTAGCTGTGAAAAAGTGTTATACTATTTATCAGGGCTGCACGGTGCATAGTGCATAGCACCCTTGTCTTGCAGCAAGAAGGTTCTGGGTTCAATTCCTGTTGTTTCTGCATGGAGTTTGCATGTTGCCACGGTACGTGATTGGGTTCTCCCCAGGTACGCCAGCTTCTTCCCATAGTCCAACCAACTCATACACTTTGTATACACTTTTTCTCTTACGACTTTCGGCCATTTTCATGAGAAAGGTGAGCTTCGATGACTGTCTGAAACTGTAGCTCACCACAGAGATATGCCTGAAAGTGCGCTTGCACAGAAAAAGCTAGCTGACGGGACAAGCATTTAGGGCTGCCTTACGTAAACACATCACCAGAATGATTGACTATTGGGAGGACCACAAATTTAGATGATCCACCCGAAAAAAAAAAATCGTCCTTTATACTTTTAATATCCAATGCACCTCTTTCACATATAATCACCGTAATCAAATTACTTCATTTTTTGTAGGGAAAACAAAAGTACAACTCATTAAATCCAAATTGCAACCGCTTACGCCAGTTCTCTCGACATTTTATTTGAACGTACCTGATACATAGACACTGCACAGATGGCTGCTTGCAGTCAGCGTCCATTCTTCTGATCTCTGACAGCCTTCTCTGACACACTGATTCTGTTTTTGTAAGCGGAAAGAAAGAAATATTTCGGTCACTTTTTTATTGTCATACCCATCCACGCCACATATGGATGATATCTTTGAAGTGCAGGGGACCAGAGCAGGTGATCAATAGGGCCGCGCCTTGATTCTAAAGTCTGTGACATCAGCTGCAAGACATCTGTAGTGATCCAAATGTATTGCTATAATAAAGTTGAAAAAGACTCATGGGATATAAAATTTGTTTAACAAAGATGAATGTTATTAGATTGTTTGTAACTTCTTCCAAATAAACTACACATGTATAATTTTAAAGTGACACTAAGCTGTAAGAGCCTGTCAAAATATAAAAACTTTTTTTATTAAAATTTTGCAGTCAATGTTTTAAATTATCTAATCAATTGGTCTACTGATGTTATTTTTTTGGGGAGTTTGATTTTTTTATAAATTCGACTTGCTTGATTCTGTCTTTACTACTTAGAGAAGTAGTCCCTGTTTTGAGAAAGCTAACCGAGACCTCATTTTTTGTTCATCATTTGTTGGCAAGGATGCATTTCACTGTATGACCAGGAACGACTTTGTTTTCATTTTAGTAAGTAAAAACCATTTGTATAATATTATGGTCTCTCCCCCCCAGTAAGGGAGAAAACTTGAGTAGTTGAAAGATATTCATGCAGGCACAGGTGGGATCAATGATGCTGCATTCATGGAATACTTGAAATTCTTCAGGGTATACATTGACCTGATATGTGTTTAATGATATTAGCAGATTTGTAGTGTATTTAATGCAAATCTATTATTTCAGGTCATCTTTAAATGTCACAAAATCCACATAGAGCTTTTGTCCATCTAATCATTAAAAACACTGCACAACATTTTATTAACCTATCCACAGGAAGCTTAAAGCAGAGTTTTAAAGAAACACATAAAAGAAGGAGGAACTGTCTGTTCTCTTCTATTTCTCATTTCCACAATTTCCTATGTTCCTTCTCTTACTTCCATCTCCCATTCTTTTTGTTGCTTTCTCTATGCTGTTTTTATCTGTTCTTGTCTGTCCTTAGTGTCCTTGCTCTAAGGCCAGAGAATTAAAGTTATTCATTTTTTTTTCTCCCATGGCTGTTTTCTAACAGTCCCCTATGTGACTCAGTGTTTGAAATGGATTACTTCTTTTCCTCAATGTTTTGAGTCTTGAACCTTGATTTTTGACACTGGTTAAGAAAAGAAGAAAAAAAAATCATATTGTAGATACATTAAATGTTGCACGCACAGTTTAAAGAAATCCCATCAATGGCTTTAGATTTTCTGCCTAAACTGTTTGACAAAAACTCTCTATGATCTTTGTCTCTACTGCTAAAGTTTTCCAATTTTTAGGATCCCTTTACATCTTAGGTTCTTATACATTATAGATAGATTTTATTAGAATAAGACATTCAATAAGATTCCTCATTTTATATATATAAAAACATAGCTTAATTATATGCAAATAATCAAATCCCTCATTTTAATACCACCCTAGTTCTCGTCAGCTTTAATTTATCCCACTCTTAATCCATGGGGCTCAGTATGGTGTTTGTCCATAAATGCTTCAGCTCTTCTTTCAAGGCTGTCCTAAAGGTTTAAGAGTGGTTCTCTAGAAACTTTAGACCATTATTCTAGAGGTATATTTGTCAGGTAAGGAACCAATGCTTGATGAGTCTCTGTGGCTCTTATTCTCCACCTTGAATAATCTCAAAGATGTTATTTCATATTAATTTCAGTACTGTACAGGCACTTAAAACTCTATAATTCATGTTTATAAGGACTTTGTGCATGATTGTACAATGCTTTTGGAAAAGGAACATTTATACTTTATACTGCAGTCGATGTATGGCTTGTGTGCAACTTCTAGACTATGGAAACCCATTCAGTAAAATTCTTCAAGCACCGTTCTTAAAGGAATAGTACACCCAAAACATGATTAGCCTTCATTTTCTACTCACCCCCATGCTGAACAACACCCTGGAGTACTTTTTTGATATCTCAAATGCATCTGGAGATCTGGGAGGCATCTTGCTGTCTGCTGACATTCAAATAATGGAGGTCTATGGTGCCCGAGGCAGAAAGGTCCATAAAAGTCCACAAAAAACGTGTCAATATTCCTCCATACTGGTCGTCCAATGTATTCCAAGTGTCCTGAGTGGGTAGCATCCAGAATTTACTCGAAACGAAGTCATTTAGAATGTTTTTAGAGCATAAACAGTAGTGTATAGGATTTCCTGAAAGCGCGCACATGCGCGATCACGACGCTACGGAAGCCGGCAGACCAAACCAGATGAAAGTGCGCATTCAGCGTCTGCTCTGCCAATAATGCAAGCGTAGAAGAAGAAATGTGCTGTTTACCTGTGCAAAGAAAGAAACAACGAAAGAAAAATGTCTGAGGACTTCAGTGTTGAGGAAGAGCATGAGTTCTTTGCTGAGCTGAATGCGCTGGTTTGGTCTGCCGGCTTCCGTAGCGTCGTGATCGTGCATGTGCGCGCTTTCAGGAAATCCTATACACTACTGTTTATGCTCTAAAAGCATTCTAAATGACTTCGAATAGAGATCATTCTGGATGCTAAGCACTCAGGAAACTTGGAATACATTGGACGAGCAGTATGGAGAAATATTGAAACGTTTTTTGTGGACTTTTATGGACCTTTCTGCCTCGGGCGCTGGGTACCTCCATTATTTGAATGTCAGCAGACAGCAAGAAGCCTCCCAGATCTCCAGATGCATTTGAGATATCAAAAAAGTACTCCAGAGTGTTGTTCAGCATGGGGGTGAGTAGAAAATGAAGGCTAATCATGTTTTGGGTGTACTATTCCTTTAAGGTAATCTGAAGACCAAATAAATTAAAACTCTTTAGTGACTGAGGCTGCAGACAGTTGGAAGTCTTGGTGCATTATGCATGTCGCCATGTCATGCATTAGACAGTTTACAAAAGGGGAAAACTTAGCCACTTCATGGCCGAGTTTCATAATTTCAAATTACTTTTCCAATTATACTTTCCTATAACACTGACTTTTAGGCTTCAACTTGGTTAAACCCCTTTTTTTCTTCAAATATTTTTTTTTCTGTGGTTCTTTCCGGTGTTTCAGAGCAGAAAATGTACAAGACTATAAAGGGTTGTTGTTTGGAAGTTCAGTATTATCCAAGATAGAGGTGTGAAGGAATAAGAACTTGTTTCAGGATATGAAATGTTAGCTCAAACCCTACCCATGTACTGTACAGTATTGTTCTGACTTTCAACTTTTTCTTTTGTACTTTCAGTTAATAAGGCTTGGGCAGTGCTTCAAATAAAAGTTGATCTCCTGATTCAATCTTAGTACGTAAACAGTTAAAAAAAATTGTGTTTGAGGACGTCCAATTCAAGATTTTGGATGTAGTAAGCAAAATAATGTTCTTAACTTTGCTAGCCATGCAGAAGGACAGTATTGCCAGCAGTTGTCTTAACATAATATGGATCTGCACTCTGCTGGGATGCAGCTTACATAATCATGGACAATATCAGGCACTGTGTTTCCTCAGGGATTCTTGATACTATTTATTTTTAAAAATCAAAGAGTGCTACCTGTGATTGGATAAAGACTGCTGTATTTATGTATCAGCACTTCTGTTGTTGTCCTTTGGTGATGATAACCCCTTAAGCCCAGCGGGCCCCATAGAGGGCCCAACTGACCCTGGTGATATTTAATTATTAACACCTTTTTTTTGTTCAGGATCAAAAATATTATTTCATAGTCAGGGATGTGTTAAGGCTATTTAAGCAAACTACTTTTTTAGTAATTGTTTATTTACACTTTAGAGATAGTTATCTGGATTTTATGGATACTGATCTCTTTTGTCACCATCCTTACATTGGACATAGTTCTCTGAAACCAATTGGAAAAAAATAATAACAATTTCAATCCATCTAATTTCAAAACCCTTTCTTTTTCAGAGTACTATGTCTAATACCTGCAGCACTACATTATCATTTGATACCGGAAGACAGGCTTTCATGTATCAGAGACCTCTATGGCAGGCATTAAGTGTAAAGGTGATCAAAAGCACACAGGCATTAAAATATTTTCTGTTTCTATCACAATCAATGTTTATGTATTTCTAGTCTTGAAATCCATCGTTACTCTGCTTTGCTGTCATTGTTTGGTTTTCAAATCTTCTCTGATACACTCTGCTGCTTTTGTCTTTTCAAATTCCCTTCTTGTGATTAATTACAAAGTCAGCAAGGGAATGGTTCTAGGTTGGGTTCAAATTTACAAAATTTTTACTTCATACCCTTCATTTTACAAAATAGAACAGTGTTTTTATTGAAGCATTGGGGATATATTGAAAAAAGGGGGTAAATTTGTTTTTTTTTACCCTGAACCAACATGAAAGATTTTAATTACACAGAAAAGAAAGTTGTCTAACACCAATATTTCAGATAATCAAAAAATGTACAATGTTAGATGCTTTTATACTGCCCAAAATCACATGCTTTTGATAAACATCCCATCGTTCCAGAAATCCTACTTTTT
>NW_015150458.1:2643361-2674540 GCF_000732505.1 Cyprinodon variegatus | reverse complement strand
TACAAAACAGTCTGTCCACACAGCACATTATTCCCCCTGTTAAACACACAGTCTGTCTTAGTCCCAGGGCTATTCCAAAGATCTCCATGAACTTGAGGAAAAAAAGTCCATGCGCCCATGAATATAACTAGTATTACATTTGTGAGACATTAAAAGCTGCAAATATTATGTTTTTGATTTATTATATTTGCAGGCATTATAATGTTTGCAGGCGTTGCACTGCTTTTTAAGTGATGGCAGACTATCCTGACTCCCATTGAAATAGGTTTGAAAGTAGCATTCATGGAAAGTAGTCAAAGCTGTGTTACTGTGTGGTACCAAAATGAAGTTTTTGTCTGTGCTATTCATGATGTTATAGGAGTGCCCCAGTTAAAAGACTTATGCATCACATTTACTGTATTAGTATTTTTTTCTTTTCTCTACCCTTAAAATATGTTATGTCAATTCCTGATGTTCTTAAGACTTTTTTTCATAAACAGTCTCTTTCGACAAACCCACTTGAGAACCAAAGCACTAAAGACCACTTTTTATACCAATTTGAGTTTTCAAATTAGGTAGAAGCACTCTCATGATTGCTTTATCCACTTATGACTGTTACATCAAAGAAGATACCTTTTTCTAATGGTTTTCAAAGAGAAAATGCAAATTGACTACCTAAAGCAAAAGTAGACCCTGCTTTAACTACCTGCTAACCCTGCTATATATATATATATATATATATATATATATATATATATATATATATATATATATATATATATATATATATATATATTTATTTATTAATTTCAGCATTTAGTCTGAGATGTGTAGCTTTATTGTATGTCTTCTATGCTTCAGGTGAATACCTTTTTCATAAGAGATTGTAAATTGTCTTCAGGAATAGATTGCACTGCTTACTTGACTGAAAATTAGAAAGTAATAACGTTAAAGATATTTCATAATCATATCTTTCAAATGTCTCATATTTGATACAAGGCACAACATTCACAATATAAACATTCTGTAACAATTATGTGTCCTGAAGCCTATGTATGAGGTTTCAACTGAAAAACCTTCACCTCTACCATTGCCTTTCACCCCCTCTTAGCTAATGTCTTTTCAAAATGGTCTGTTTGAAAAGCATTCCCCTTCTGATGTCATAAAGGGAAATAAGCTGCTAAGAGCAGTCTGTAGCAGCCCATTGATCAAGTTCCGATCAATCTTTAGAAACTCTGACTGGTTGTAATATTTAATAATTAAGGCATGGCTTTCAGGATGACAGGGGCATGAAAAGCTAAACCAGCTCTCAGAAGAGGGCTGAATTAGGAAAGTTTTGGTAAAGGCTGTCTGTCTAATGTGAGAGGCATTTTCCTGCAACAAAGGAAAAAGCATGCTCTGAAGACCTTATTTTTAATGATTTTTACTTTTAAAAATCATGCAGGATGTAAGTTCACGCTTCCTCCTGAAACCACTGATCTCTTTTTATTCACTCAATTGCTGATTTCCTGAAAAAAGTAAAGCCACCGTCTGCCATGCTGGTACTCCCAACTCACATGGAGATGCGCAGTGAAAATGCCTACTTGTGTTGCATTCTAATGCAAACACAAGCAGTTTGCCTGCTGTGGGAAGATATTTCACAGGTAATTTAGAGTCAGTGGATGAACTAACCAATAAAATCCATATAGATGTGACCTATAGTATAGTATGTAGTGTAACATTAGTCTGGCTATCAGACTGAATCGAAGAGATTGACTGAGTTAGTCATTGGCATTGTGTCTAATGTTAGAAAATAGAAAGTAGAGTAAATAAAAAGCAATTCACTGTAAGATGTCAATGTAGTAATTCTTTACTAAATGGATGATGCGGTCGTTTTTTTGTAGTGTTTGTTGTATTTTGCATTTGAAAAAGTCATATGCTGAAATATATTGCATGTTATAGCGACAAAAAAAGCAACTCAAACAGTTGTACAGGCTAATGCACAGACAGAGCATAAAAGTATATGGCATCATGCATGCATATTATGCAAATAGGAAAATAATATAGCATTAACATACATGTACTTGTAATTCAACCTTGAAGCAAAATATTGAAATTATATATAAAATGTTATAACAGCAATAATGTAGTCAATGCATGTATATTACATGTACATCATCAGTTTAGTACTTATGGCACATCATTGTTATTATGCTAAATTAACACATATTTTATTGTGATGGATTTGTATGATATGTTATATTACATGATTTATAGACTTCATTGACTTCATACTGACTATGCAATATGATGTGCCCATTTTTTTATTCTTAGTTAAAGCAATCTACTTAAGCTATGAAACAACAAGTGTGTGTCAAAGTGATCATATTATCCTAATTTTAAGTCTTAAGTCCCCCTGAAAATGAGAACATCATCTTTGTTCAATGCTGTAGAGCACGTATTGTTTACATTGCGATCGGTCTAAGGGAGTACCAAAATGCCGGCCGGTGGCTTTACTTAAACCCTGTATTACCAACGGCCAATCAGCAATTCAGTGAATAAATAGAGATTAGTGCCTGAAACACAGGTAGGGTAAGTTCACCAAAATAAAACACAGAAGTTAAACAATCAAACAAAATCTAGAAGAGTTATGACCTGATTTACACCTGTAATCTGTGTAAATAATCTCTACTTGCTGAAAAATTAAAGTAACTCGGGGGACAGCAGGGGACTATGGTTCAATTCAGTTTTGATCAATTTTTTGACCACTTGTGATAATTAATTTAACAGCCAGCCATCACAACCTCTCCCTGCTTTGGTCCACTCTGCCCAGTTGACTTCTCTGATACTGCTGTTTTCCTTAGATCTGCTGCTGCTAGCCTTCAGAGCTAGTTCCAGACATCTGCCACCTATCACCGATCTGAAGGCCTGTTTGCCTTGATGGTTTTATCGATCTACCGCTGTCACCCTCAAGTCCCCCACTTTTAGCCTCCAGAGCTATTCTGGCCAGCTGCCGGCTCTCCCCCACTTTGGCGCTCTGTGTGCCCACCAGGCTTCTACTATATACTGCTTTCCTCCTCCAATCTCCCTATGTGGTTCCTTAGTAACAGAGGCAGGCATAGTCATCAGCCTCGTCCCAGTTCTGGCACTCTCTCTGCTACGGTTCTTGCTCTGATTTCCCTGCTGCTGTAGCCTGAACTCAACTAAACCTTCTCTTCTCACCTGACATGGTGGAAAGCTGTCATCCAGCCCTGGCTCCCGGACTCCTGAATACTGGGTATCTTTGGGGGATCTGCTGGACCCAGGGAGGGTAGCAGATTTGTTCAGCTTTCCAAAGTAAATAAACTGCCATGACTCGTTCCATAGAATCCCTGTCTTATATGTTGAGATGAAACCTTCAACCAGCGGACTCATTGACATAGTGAAGCCTTTTTCTGCCTGGCGAGCAAAACCACTGCAAAATATCAAATTATTGCGTTTGGTTAGGCTTAATAGCTAAATTGTACAGGATTTTAGACTATAAAAAAGTAGATAAAACTCTATTTTTTATGAAGTCCAAAATTTTTAATGAAAACCACTTATTCATAAAATATAAAGATTTTATGAGTTCAGTGTAAATGACTAGACTCAAAAATTGCATCCTCTTATGACAAAGGTCCATTTTAGTCTAGGAAATTATATTTGTCCTCAAATGGTTCCTAGACTTGAATTTCACTTCTATAAAACCCTTAATAAAAGCATCATTCCAAAGAGTAAAACAAAAACAAACTTTTTTTTCTGTCATACATTTTAAATATATCTGAAGATTTTCAGTTTTTTTTTAGAAGGTCTTCTGCTTGTTGTTTTTCCAAATTGGCAGAAATGCATTATTCATAATTACACTGCTTTCTGTTTACAGGTTGTCAGGATTCATGCTGCCCTCGCCCATTGTCAGCAGTGGCTCCATACTAGCCCTGTGGTTTACAACAGACTTTGCAGTGAGTGCACAGGGCTTCAAAGCTATATATGAAGGTAAGAACATTTGCCTTTCTGCATAATGATTAACAGATGGTGCTTGGGCATGTGTTAAAGTTCTAGGAAGGAAATACACTGAGAAATATCCACTAAAAGAATGTTTAAATATTGATGATCAGACAAACTAAAGTTTCGATTTCTTAGAAACTGAAAAATCTATTTTTTATGAATCGTCGAAATGAAAGTTTATATCCACAATTACCTAATTATTTAAAGCTATCAAATTCAGTCTGTCTTTTGTAGGATAAAAAACACACCCTTTTTTGTTCCCAGCCAAAAGTGACTTTGTATTGTCCTAAGAATTCAGAAAACTCTTAATCAAAAACTGAATAACATCTTAAACTCTGATGTATATTTATGTGAAGCTATAATAAGAAGCTTCATTAGAATAACTTTGCCACAATAATGTATTGATGTGTCCTGTCTATATTTTTTATCTTTCTTCAGTAAGAAGGGCATTTTCATATCAGTCTATCTTTAACAGAGTCTAATATTTTTGTTCTAAACGTGATAAAGGAGGCCATTTTTGCCTTTCCTTCACTCTGGGCTAAACCAGACACCAACCTAATCCTAAACCTAACTTACTCTATTATCAATCCGACTTGGATGTGTGGGCAGTGGTGGGTTGGTCTTACACTATCCCCAATAGGAAACTAGTATTATAGTGTCGATAACCATTTATCTATGAATCGTAAACTCTAAATATCCAAAACAAGCTGGTGACAATTAAACTTTATTTTGTAACATTTGTTTGTGTTTCTTCATTCATGTTTAAAATATATTTATTTGGCAGACGCTTTTCTGTTACTGTGTAATAAAAAGTGTTTTATCATCTTTCGTCCTATTATTTTCTTTTGTTTTTTTGTATGAAGATTTTTTAGACATGAAATATTGACCCATTTATGTGTATCTAGAGAAAGTTAGAGAAATATCATTCACATATGTTGCTATGTAATTTTATTTTTGTTATTTAATGTGTGTTTGTTCTTTACTGGGGTATTGGTGATTGTAGCCAAGAATATAATTTGCCCTAAAGAGCAGACATGCTAGATTTTGTTGAGTATTTACAAAAATGCCAGAAATGTTGATCACAGTATCGTCATTTTGCATATATTTCTCTGTCCAGTGAGAACAGAAACTTTTATACTGCCACTATAATGCTACTCTGAAGTCCCAGGGAAGATGAATTACGTTCTGTTTAAAAAACAGTGCTTTTCTATTTAAACAATTAATTCTTATGAATGATAAGCTAATGTCATTGTTAAAATAACGTACTGTGAGCTGTATCCTTAGTTGAATCTTTTGCATAATGAACTTCAGTAAAGGAATGTGCTTCATAAAGCTAAAGGCATGTATAAAAATATGCAGCTAATGACATTTATCACTTCTTCATCTGTAATTCTATTTCATTTTTTTTAAATCTTCACCCAAAAGCTGTATTTATTTAGAACCCCCAAAAAGCTGAAAACAACCCTATTCCGTATATGTATTGAAATGCTTGACAACTTTGGCTAGAGTTTATTTGTTTGAAAGGGTTTATATTTTATCTCAACGCATTAAAAAAACATGTGGAAGAATTTCCACACTGGTAGAGAGCAAATATTTCAAGAATTTCACTAACAACACACTGTATCCTATAATGCTATAATGTAAGCATAATCTTAAATATTTCAATCTTCAATGTTTCAGATTTCATTGATAGATAAAAAAAATTTATACGCAGCTCTTATCTCATTCCAATACTCAATAATGTCTCTTTACCTTCACTTTCTCTCCTCTCTGTCATTCAGCCCATTATCAGTTTTTTTTTTTTTTTTGCATCTTATTCAAGATTCTCCTTTTTAACAGTCAATTATTTTAGTATAGGTAACAATGTTGCACATTAAACTTCGGACGAGAGCATGATGTGGCTACCTCTCCCATGTTGCTGGCTCAACATGATGGTCTTTCACTGTTGAAAGCTGTATGAAGGAGTTGAAGCCATAGATCTGTAGCTGTTGGAAATGGAGCACATTTTTGGATTTAGAACAATCTTATACCTAAAGTACTGTCTGATAAAGTTATTTCTCTTCAGAGCCGACTGACGCTCACATGTCATATTTGAAAAATACCACCCTTGAAGGCATAATCCAGAAAGATGTGGAATACGCCAAGATGGGTGGGGGATCGGCTGGAGGCAATGACGACTGTGACTAACACTGGCAAAACAAACATGGTTGTCCAATTGATGATGGTGTTGTGATGAGTTGTTGGCTCTCTCTTCACCATCTTCACCAGAGCACAGAGGACAGGAAGAGAGGAAGACTCTGTGAAGGAGGCCAGTATCCCAGACCCATAATGATTTCAGACACTGGCTAAAATATTTGGTGTGGTGGGTACTAATATTAGTTTGTTTTAAAAAAACAAAAAAAAAACAAATCAACTTCTAACCGGAAAAGTAGACCTTTAAGCAGATGCTACTCAGATTAGGAGTTTACCCTCTGCTGGTCTTGCACCTCATGTAACAAATATTGCAGGGGGTGTAAAATGCATCTTTTGAAGTGGAACCAAACGCTCAACCATTTTCTTTTAGTCAAGCTTGCTTTTTTTTTACTGTACAAGTGGCTTCTGACGTTATCATGCATGGTATGTTCTTACACTCTTACACTCCCTCGATGTCACAATGTTGCATTGAGGTACTGGACTAACTAAATAAGTACTTAGTAGTACCGATGGAATCCAGTTGATTACTATAAAAGTACAGATTTTGGTACCCATTCCTAATTGATATATTATGGGATATGTTGAATAAGACATTAAGTCAACAACTTAATTTTTTTATTGTATAATCTGCATATTCCAGTTGAAATGCAGGGGAAATCAGAGAACACTTCTCAAATATAAGCATATACACTGGTTTGTGTGTATGAAAATTACCCTGATAACAACAGCAGTGGATAAGTAGATATCTTCTTAGATCACTAATGATATTTCTGAACCATATCTTCAATAAAGTGTATTCCTTTAATATGGAAACCTGTCAAAAATTTGCATAGCTGCACTTTCAAATTCTTTTCCTTTAGTTTAAATTTTGTTTTTTTAGTTTTGTATTTTTGTGGCATAAACATAAGTTAGTAATATTTTTGTTTGAAATGACCATCTTAATGTGTTAGTCGAGCTGCTGCACTGCAAAAAATAAAAATCTAAATAAGTGATTTCTTTCTTCAAATATTTGCATTTTCCTTGAGTTGAGAAGGTAAGTGAGACACTTTGCCAATGGAACAAGATCATTTACATTTCAAATAAGAAAAAAAAACAATTTCATTGTCTGATTTCAAGTACATATTATCTAATTATCTTATTTTAAGGGGGAAAATAGAGGAGCTGGCTGTCTGAGTAAAACAACCTTTAAAACATGACTAATACTTTTAGCCCCATTCCTTTATTTTTATCTTGTCAACATTATATATTCCTGCACTTTCTCTTGTTCTCTTTCTCTAGGCTTTATTTTTTTCAAAGTTAAAACTGGTATCCATGTCAGTTTGCTCTTCCTATACCATGCTCAGTTCTTTTAAAATTGCCTTAATCATTTTATTAACTATCATTTAATTACAAGAAACGACAACAAAAATAACTATTCTTCTTAGCACATCTAAAATCATCTTTATAAATGATAGAGTAAGACTCAGATTAGGTGAAAGAGAGAGAAAAAAATAACACATATCAAGGAGGCTGGGGGGCCAAATGAAGCTGTAAGCTCTAATAAAGCAAGGTCAGAATGGCAGAAAAAGACAAAAGTTTGAAAAACAGCAAGACAAGATAGTGATCATTTAATATCCCTCAAAGTAGAAAGAGACATAAAGAGAAAATAAAGGGCACGAAGATATAACCTGCTGATAAAAAGGTGTGGGAAGGATGACTTCGCAAACAATTGATAGAAGTAAACTGTACTCTATTCTTTAAATAAAAAGAAAAAAATTGCACATCTAAAAAAAAAAAAGAATTTTCAAAAGGCAATTTAGATTTTGGTGATCTGATGACTGTACAGGATGTACTGACAATATGGTTATTTTGATCAAAAGATTCTTCCTGTCTCCTTTATCTCCACCTGCTTAGCTTGTAATATGAAAAGTTATGTTGCAATCTAAAATATGGATATAGTTCTCAGCTGCTTTATCAGTTGTTACACACGTATGCCTTGCTAAAAGATTTGTTTGAAAATAGGGCATTAAAAATGTGTTTCTTCTTAATTTGTTGCGTCAAAGACTTTCATTTTTATTTGAAACAAATGCCTTTGCAGTATTTTTTCGGTAACTAAAAGCTTGACATATCAGTTCCCTTGATACTAAATGTAAAGTAGTCATTAATATTTTAGGTGTAAGTGGCTTGCTGCTTCACCTTAAATTAATTTCCAATTGTCGCTTAGTAACATGAACCTCTAAAAGCCCTTCCCTTGAGTGTTGGTTAAGTGCTTTTACCTGTAAAATTAAACTATGATTCTCTACTTTCTTTCTCTCAATGACTAAACTGTTTGTTGTTCCCAACATCTTTAAAAGTTGCAGTTAAGTTTCTGTGTCACTTACTTTTAGATGATTTACATTTTCTATGTTCAAGGATCATTTGCAGACCAGTAAATAACCACTTTCAAATTGATCAACCTCCCAGTGTTAAATAATCTATTAAGATGTAAGATCAACCTTACATAATATGATTCATTTGTCCAGTAATAGGTTGATGATCTCTACAATGGTTAAATAAAGCTTAAAGTTATAGTGGAGGATGTTCTTGTTGTGGTTGGATCATCTAAATAAGTGGTCCTCCTAATTGTCAATCTATACTGGTGATATTTTTACGTAAGGCTGTCCTACGTGCTTGTCCCCACTTTCACTTACCGGTGGTGAGTCTGACATAGTGGAAAATTTGCAAATCGTCTTTTGAAAAGTAAGCTTGTATAAACAATGCAAAAAGCAACTTTTAAACAGAGCACATGAGAAGAAATGGGCTTCTGCACGCTCTTGAACGAGTTTAATAGGCGTTCCCTCTCAGGAGCGGGTACAGGGTTTTGCATGTTAATTTTATTTTCAGTGGAGAGGGTCTTTTCAGAAATTCACAAAAATTCTCCACTATACCGTTGAGCATAAATTCATTGTGGAAGACCCTGATCAGCCTCACCTGGATCACCTTCTGATGTCCCATGTTGAATCGTCATCGGGACTGCACCTCCTCTGGAGTCTATCACCATTCAAAATTCCCCTTATCAAGTGGTGGGCCCTACTCCCCTTCTACGTACCTGCCATTGTCCTACCGACCTCTGCCCCATCTCCTCGCTCAAGTAGTGAGGCCATTCCTCCTCAGGCTTATTCCACCACCAGTGTCCGGACCCCCTGAGGGACAACTAAGCAAATTTCAGTCACATATCAATTCAGTCACATATCAATTCCCATAAGCAGCTTTTTGCTGGGGTCAGAGCTAAAGAACCAATTTCATTCATGTTAATAAACTGTTATAATTGCAACCTTTCTCCATGTAAGTCACTCCAGGTTGAAATACTGTGACATAGACTGAGCTTGACATAATATAAATCTTTCATCAGTTAGGATGAAGGTACTATAATGCAACAACATTCACAAACATTCTCTGTGTGTGCTACCAGTACTGTATATCTCCTGATCAGGCTTTTAGGGGAAAAGTTCGTAGTCCTCCATCTCCTTTCCTCAGATTTGATAATGCCAATTCGCTTGTAAGCTCATTAAAAACAAAAATAACCTTTAAAGGTGACATGCTGATTTTGTAAGGTTACTGTAATGTCAAGCCATTACATATTTATATATTTATTTATTATTTTAGTAATTTTCCTGTGTGATACAGCAATAAACTGAAGTTTCCTAGTGCTCTTTTAAGCTAAGAAAATAAAGTCAAAAGTACATTAGAAATAATTAAGATATTACATCCAGAGGTATCATTATTAACCAGGATAAACCATATAAATGTATACAACGAGGACCTGTGACTATGAAAAGAACACGAGTCTAACCAAAACTAATCAGCAAGTTAGTTGGTGTCAGATAAAGTTTTAGCCTAACCAGAGACCTACATGAAGGTAATTTTAAATATCAACTATGCATTGCAACTTTTAATTTGAAGTCACAAAGAAAAATACAATGAGATTTGAGTTATTGTAGAATTTTTCTGATAGTAACAAATAGAATTTTACCTTTTCAAATTACTGAGTACAAGTCTGGAAACTGTGTTCTGTAAATCACAAATGGAAGTCTCCTGCATTTTTTATTTTGTTCCAATTGATTGCAATGATGCAAATGATGCAAAACAAATTCAAACACCTGCACTGAAGTCTTCCCTTAAATATTTAAAATATTTTTGTACTTTATCACATTAACAAATCACACATGCACAATAACACATGCACTAATCATCTTCCCTGGGTCACATATTCAGCAAATTACACCTTTTCTTTCATTTTTGCTAGAAATATCACGGTCATTTAAGCAAAAATGATCTAGAATTTGTAAGTAATTAACATGGCCATACAGCAGAAGGGGCTGCCTGCTCAGTTAGTCTGCGCTAACCAGAAATAGATATAGAACGCACTGCCATGTTGACCTCCAAGTACGCTCTCCACGTAGGCATTTTTAGAAGTAGTTGTGCTGGATAGACTATGCAAGGCGTGGCTGAAAACGCTGCAAAGTGGCAGTGATGCAGGGTTTCAAGCCTCAACCCATCTACAGAGGCTTTTTTCCTCGACGCGGATGTCACAGGTTGGAGTCCTGACCTTTTAACCTTTGCCACTTGTTCCTCCTCTCTCTAATCCAATTTCCTGTCTGCCTACTTTAAAAAATATAATAAAATAAAGGTCACAAGAGCCTAAAAAAAGGTATCTTAACAACATTATTGTCTTACTTCCTCCATTATAAAAAGATTTACAGCTCTATACAAAACCCAGGCATTGCTATCAGCATCATAATTTAACAATTTGAACATTGTGTTTGGATTTAGAAAGGTACTGGATGATTTAATGTATTTCCTTATTTTAAATCGGCCATATTTTTTGAAATCTAAAAAAAAGAAAAAAAAATCACTTATCTCATACTTGAATAGCACTATAGTTTTGCACCAAGACTCAATGCATAGTAGGCAGCTGGGTGTACACCCAACTGTCTGTAGCAGCAACGGGGTACGTCTAATCCAATATCAGGGTGAATTTGAACACAGCCAGAGTGGTGCCTGGAATCTGCTGTTGAAAGCGGGCCATTCGATGCTTATTGAATAACAACAACCTTCCAATATCTCCTTAACTCTCAAAAATTAAAGCTTGCAGTGATTATTATTTTTATATTAAACAGAACTGCAATCTTTCTTCATGTCGGTCCATGTCATTACAGTCAAACCATTAGACGTCAGTGAAAATTTCACAATGTAGCTTTAGGGAAAAAATTTATATTTTAAAAATTGTGGTAATATTCGAATACAGTTGTTTGAAAATCTTCAATAACAAAACTCAAATGTGACAATGCACAAGTAGTTTTGGAAAAAAAACAGTTTTAGATAATTTGGAGCAAAACGGAGACTAAAAGTTTTTTTTTTTTTTTTTTTGTGACTTGCAGACCACATTTTGTGTTCACGTACTCAAAAGCAATGTAAACATGTAACTTTCATTTGTAATAGAAAAGGATAAAATAAATTTTACAATTACAAATGCCTTATTTTATTTTCTAAATATTTGCTAAAAACTAACAGTTACAATGCATAAATATTTTAGATTAAAAATAACCCACAAAATTTCCTTACATTTTTTTTATATTAGCTAAAAGGTTTTATAAGTTAATGCCTTATTGTGCCATTTAATATCCCAGGCATTAGTTTGACAACTTGATTAGCCTTTGTTTAAATTGTCCTGTGTCCAAAACTGTGTGTTTGCTGCCCACCTCAGGTTCTGCATCTGATTTTTGCTGGTGGGGATGTGAAGTAATTTTAAAATCGCAGCTCTGGACAGTGTTGTTTTTCATTTAGGGACTGACAATAAATTAAATGATTTTGTTTTAATGGGAATTTAATTTTGGCTTTCTCCATTTTAAAGGTTAACAAAAATAGTTAATACATTTAAATTTGATAAATAAGTCTGCATCTTACAGCATGTCCAGTATAGTGTAAAGATTTGTCATTAGATTCAAAGGAGTAATTCTTTCCATACTTGGTAAAAAGATGAGTATTATCTCTGTTCAAATCAGGGGAAGTTTGCCTTTGGAAAAAAAATAAGATGTTAGGATCCACATGCTGAGGTGGTGAGCCATGTTCTCTGTGAAAGGTGGGAAGGCTGACTGCTTCAAGACATGAGAGTGTTAGTCGGCACATTATTAACTTGTTTTGCTATCTCCAGTGTAAATTAAGAGTGCATCACTAAAAGAACTATTAAACCACTAACAAAACATGCTAAGCATCTTAAGTCTGGCAATAGGAAATAATGCAATTTTCAATCTGAATGTGCTGCTTTACTCCTGCCTTGAATTCACAGAAAACTGTGCTAAGTATTTGCAGATGCAGATGCATTCGTCTAGTGCAGAGTGTATGAGCAATCTGTACCTATTTTTATTTTTTTGCCTCAGGTTGTATATGTCCTCTTACCAGTCTCTTGTGCTTCAGCTTTCTGTATTGTTGCTATTAATTGGAGTTTCATGACTTAATTCACTCATTGTATTTCAGGACTATTTAAAGATAAGAGCTATTTTTAGCCTGGTGTGATAACATTTTCTTGAATTCCAGTATTTGAACAATGACAATAAATGCAACAGTGGTATCTTTAGGTAAAATTGCAACGGAAAGAATCATGTTTAGGATGGTATTTATAAAACCCAGATTTTAAAACATATGCTGTGATGTTAAATACATTTAACCGATTTAGAGTACATTTGGTGACATAAGTAGTTCCTCTGATTACTCAAGAAGAATGATCTTCCACAGGAGCAGCTGCTCATCTTCTACAATATTATTATCTACTATGTCCTTTGCTGGTTTATAATTGTGTTGTTTGGCTTATCCACAAAATGGTAAAAAAAAAAAAAAAAAGGGACAGGGTGCAGGTTACAATAAGGTCTGTAGGACGAGAATTATCGAGGCTGACCTTCCCTTCATGTAAAAGGTGTACAGGTCTGGGGGCAGGAAAAGGTAAGCTAGCATCTCTGCTGGCCACAGATCCTGCACTCAATGTACTCAGACTTCTATATTCAGGTCGCTGCTTCTTGCTGCACATTCACACTCTTTCATTTATCCTTATGCAATATAAATTTGATAATATTTTTTCCTAATGTTTGTTGGGTGTGAGTGCTTAAAGCCAACGTCAATGATTTTGCACTGATTTTGGCCAGTAAAACACATTTTGAGCTTTTTATTAGTCTTTAAATAGTATTCAGTTGCTCTCTGCTCAGTACATACTGTATAAAGATTCAGGCACTTTTTTTTGTTGTTTTTAGTCACTTTGTGGATATAACAGGCGTGTGTCTTTTATCGAGTGCCACTTTTGTGCTTAATTAGAACATATGTCCTTGCCTGAACATAAATAAATACTGAAAGTTCATTCCCTTTGGTGTTGGCACATTTTTTTTTGTTTCTACCTCCTCTCTCATCATGTGTCTTGGTGACTAGTGTAGAATCCAATCATATCACTTCTAGAAGCTTCTTCATCTTACTGATTTGATGCATGGCTTGCATTAACAGAGGTGATAGTCTAATAGCTAACTGTCGTTGGACAAGACATAAAAATCATTGCAGGATTGTGACTTGGGGATTTTGTTTTCTCACAGAAGATGGCTACATAAGAAGGATTTCTTTCATTTGCTTTGTTTTTTTTCCGAGGCCTCCAGCCAGATCCTTCTTTTCGTGCTGCTCTTATTCAAAGTGTTTTTGCTTCGTAAAAATCTCAGAGGCATAGAAATAACTATTGCACAAAATTGCACAGTTGAAGAAAGAAATTGTGACATCTTTATAAAACAGAGTAGTTGGCTCCTTGGCTTACACAGCAATGGATTGAATTTGGAAATTAACCAGGATTTTTCATATTTAAATCATATTTGGAGTTGTGAAACACTTTATTATCGGTCAATTCTTAAACTAAACACTGTTATTATATTTTAAATGCAGATCGTTCTTCTACTAACCATAGATCACAATGTAATAAAATGAATGTAATCTAAATTTTAGAGATCTAAACTTTTTCCATGTGTTACACTATAGCTAAAGCTGATCCTAAGCAAACAAATTTGGTGAGAGATGAGTTGCAAGGTCAGTGTAAATGAGGATAGGAGATTGGGTTAATTATTTGGTTTTTCATTTTACAGCACTCTATTTGTGGTATACTTGTAGGTAGGGTGGTCAGACCTCCCTGTTATGAACAATGTGTCCTAAGCAAAAGCTGTCCCCAGAAATGTCCAAGGTTTTATCGATCTGATGAATGAGGAAAAAAAAAGTTGAGTATAAACTATTAGTCTATGATAGCCATGCAGAGCACAAATCAACTGTGTTCTTCATAACAACAGTTATTAAAGCAGGTGTTAAGGAGAGCTGATCTCACTGATTTTAAGACATGGGATTAAAGAGTACACCACCAGTCATCTGTCCTACTATTGTATATCTGAATGAGGGACTGACTGACCATCAGTTTCTGGACAAAATCTATGACCTCAGGGAAGCACTTTCAATTCAGTTTATTTATATGGCACCAATTCAAAACACCTCCTCTCAAGGCACTTTACAATTCAAACAGATCATACAGTCAACTTCATTCAAAGTTTTCTATCTAAGGAAAACCAGTTGATTACATCAACTCATTGACTCGTAGTCAATCCTTCACTGTAAACATGCTTCTAGCGACAGTGGAGAGAAAAGGCTCCCTTTTAACAGGAAGGACCCTCCAACAGAACCAGACTCAGTGCGAGTCGCCGACTGCGGCTCAAGGAGACAGAAACAGACATAAAGAAAGAAGCAGAGATACAAAAGGCAACTGTCAACCGCCTCAACAGGTGTGTATATATATATATATATATATATATATATATATATATATATATATATATTGAACTTTGAAAAGAAATTAACTGAAAAGGGTGAGGCGGGCATGTAGGAGGCCTTTTTTATTGGCAAAACTAAGATCTAATAGCCTGTGCATTCACCTGTGACAGGAGAGTGTTTTCCCCATCATACACCATCCATTGCATCTGCCACAGTTGATCAAAAGCAACTACGATGGTTGCTTCAGACGGCTGCTCTCGTTCTGATTTTTCGAGGTTTCAGTTGCTCACGAGTTTCAAACATCAGACACAAACACGGGAGCAAGTTGGACAGAAATGCAACGGGTATGCACCGTGCTGACCAACACTGATTAGATCTGCTTAAGTCTAGCTCATCTCAAACAAATCTGTTGTGTAGCCGTGGTGTGCAGCTCCTATGATACTAAGATGGAGATAATACTGAAAGGAGTCTCGAACTAAGTGAAAAAAAAACAAAACAATATTCTCTCCTTTCAAATGCTGCCAAATGTGATACAATCACTATATGGATTGCCAGGACAGAGCCTCAATCAGTTGGAACTAGAGCGAGTTGGAGTGATGGTGATAGCTAGGGGACATGGGCATAAGGCACAATGAAAAGGTATCACACCCTTTTCTGGTTTTACCATAACAGGAGTGTGTTATTAAACATGGTGGTCCGTCCAGGTCTAAGATGCAAGGGCCAGTTTTATGTCCCATTCTGCCTTGGGTATGCTTGAATTGATTACCTATGTGATAAAGGTTTGCCTCGGGAAAGGAAACATCAGTAGCGTTGTCAGCATTAAGCGTTTCTAGGTGAAAACATGGTCTGGGATCTAATTTATTTTGTTAAAGAAGAGTACCCATGTGCAAAATAAAACCTTTTCTTAATAAACAGAAGAAAAATGCATGAGTTAGAGAAAAATTCATAACTGGATGATTAGAAAAAAACTTGCAAAGCACTGCCTCCAGGGTCAACAGGGCTCATCTAAAGTTATATGATTTAGAAGTGACTATTGACTTTTAGGGTGTATTTTGACAGCTGGTGTAGTGAGCAGTTTAGACATTTTTTTATACTAATTTGTGAACATAGACTTTCAACTTTAGTTGTGTTTCTTTACTCAGTTTAGAGACCTGAACGTGGCTTAATTAAAAGTATGTGAGGGAAAAACTGAAAGAGGCAATAATCACATGAACAGAGATAATCACCTGGTAAATGTGCATTTTTTACTATTCAGCTTCTTTCTCTGAATAAAAAACAAAAAAACAAAAACAGTTTTTTAGGGGTGGAGATTAAGTATAATATATCAATCTTATGTATAATTTCAGATGCCAGACACAGTGGAAAAATGTACCTCTGCTTTGAGTACATTTAGCAATACACGTAAGATATTTTTTTTATATCTGCTTAATTCTACCGGAGGTATGTTTAATATATTCAGCCATTTGTACTGTATTAATTTTGATCTAGCATTTATGGTCTTAGAGTGTTCTTCAACGCAAGCATTTTCCAGATCATAATCATACATTTTTCTTTGCAGATCCTCCTTTTAGGTGAATCATTTAAATAATGAATTATCAGAAGCTTTGGATATCAATAGATTATACAACAAAGAAATTATTCACTTCTCTAAACTGTCTTTTATCACGATATTTTTCAGAACTGACTTCAGTCATCTCATTGTTACATCATTTTGTCTCTTTAAAATAATGCTTCTTAATTGGAGGTACTTTAAAAGTGCTTTTTCTTTAAGGTAAATCTACATCTTAGCTCTTTGAAGTACATTATTATATCAGAATCTGGCTGTTTTACATATTGGATCTTTTTTATTATCATAATTTTACATTTTTTAAACTGGGGTCTGCTCAGCCTCATAAAAAGTCTTGGTTGCAATATTTTGGGCTGTACTGATGTAGAACCTGCATCTCTTTTAAGTACTTTTTGTTTTCAAACCAACTCTTTATCATAAGCTCAGAGATAAGAGAGCTTTGAATTATAAGATGTATTTCAAATTGGTCCTTCAAAAAGATTTTCACTTGTAGAGGTTCTGTTTTTATGAACAAGGATCATAACTCCCCTACTTGCAAAGAGAGTGACCATTGCATGCACATCAACATGTTACCTGCTCCTAATTTCCCTATGCTACCATAAATGGCCTTCTTGCAGAAACACTACTTTTTTAAAATCTAGACCTTTTAGCTTATTTATGACCTGTTTAACCCTTTTAAGCTTCTAACCTCTGCAGTTCCATGAAATAAAATTGAGATTTGATCCCAAAAAGATAGATTACATTGCCATAAAAAAACAATTTTGTTAAGAAATATAACAAGTAATAATGTTACAAGTAACTATAAATGATTTAACAAGAACAAAGTCCCCTGTCCTGCTGTTGCCGGGAGCTATTTTGCTGCTGATTTGGCTAAGTTAAGTCATAATTCTGGAATCCATTCCTCTCAAAACAGTAAGAGCCTTCAACATCTTTTGACAGTCCCACAAGTCTTATATTAGTGATACGAGACCTAGTTTTATTTTTTGTCCAAATAATTTTCATCCAGTATATTATTTGT
Organism: Cyprinodon variegatus; assembly: GCF_000732505.1. Classification (NCBI taxonomy): domain Eukaryota; kingdom Metazoa; phylum Chordata; class Actinopteri; order Cyprinodontiformes; family Cyprinodontidae; genus Cyprinodon; species Cyprinodon variegatus. The sequence goes on along the minus strand of NW_015150458.1, from coordinate 2,656,985 downwards.
GAATTGCATCTTATTTACTTTAGCCTGTGCTTTGATAACATTTATTAACCAAATTATACCATCCTATTTTGCTGAAATGATTCTCATAGGATTTATGGGGGCTAGAATGATGCCTGCATTAGCTTCTGTGATCCCTTTAGGTTCATATCATTGTTAGACTTTGCTTGCATGCTGAGCGGTTGGTAGTTGGTCAGCTTCTGCTGGGTGGATGTTTAAGCTTTAACCTTGTTATTTTTGCTGGCTTTCGGCACTACAACATGAGTGCGGTTTTGCTGTTATGAGTTTTGTATGGCAAGTATTTGTAGTGTTTGGGGCGGTGGACAGTATAGCTGCTTAGGTAGATGGCAACCAAAATCAAAGGTTTAATTTCAATTCAATCTAATTATACTTTAATATACTCCGAAGGGAAATTCAATTTCGATACAGCCCGTCTAAGCAGACATTAACACAGAAATACAAAACACAGACATTATACAATGACAATCTTTTAAGATTAATATAGGAAAACAAACCAGGGCTGATTTATTTTGTTACAGATACTGTGCATTTGAAATTCAAACTAAAAGTATCTGTGGCTTTTTTTTTTTTTTTAATTTACATTTCAAATGCACATAAGAATAAAAAAAAGAACCATGGAATAAATCCATGTTCAAGTTTTTGTTTTGTTTTTTTTTTCTCCCCATCACCCGGTTTTGCTTCTATCAAAATCTGTGTGCACTAACCTGAGAATAATGGGTTGGCTAGTTTATTTAAGGCAGTTCAGCAGGGAGGCTTTGACAGCAAAAACATCAAATCATTAAAGGAAGGAAGGCCTACAGCAGGATATGTCAACTTGGACAGTGAGGTGCCTCCACATCTGTGGGTGTTTATGTGTAGAGGTAAGATAAAGAGATTATTGGAATGAGATATTGTGAGAGAGGAAATGGAAAAGCTGTACCTTACACCATTAACCCATATTGACTGAAACACCATAGGAAGCTCTTCACTGCGGGAGTGTGTCATATAACGCTGTTGGTACTGACGCCAGAAGTAGTCAGCTATATCGACTGAAGTAGCAGTGTCAACTGCTGTGTGAGGATGTATGAGGTGTTTGAGAGTGTGTGCTGTGTTACTGTGGTGGGTTAACAGAAAAAGGTTCAGTTTGGCTGCTGTCATTAGACCTGGTTGTTAGCGCAAAGAGACACGCTGTCTCATTCATGTGCATGTTGTGTGTCTTGTAATTCTGTAATAAGTTTCTCAGCATGTATAAGGCTCATCTGTTTCATCAATGCAGAACAAAATTTACCTGATCTCCATGGACCAACCAAACTCCCTGCACAGTGGCAAATAAGAGCAACCTGGATAAAGGATGTTTTCTTTTTCAGTTTTTCAGCTTTGAAACACTCTCAATCCCAACTTATTTGTCCGGAGATGAACAATAAAAAAAAAAAAATCCAGTGTGCACCAAAGTATTATTTCTGAACTGAAGTTTTAATTTACTCTTCAGATTAGAAGAGAAACATTGCCAAGAGAATGAAAACCCAAAGTAATATGAACAATCATTTTAGAATACAAAAACTGAAGGCTCGGACATAATTGGTTGTAGATTTGTACTTCGCTTATTGAGAAAAATAATATTTTATGTGCATTTGCTTCAACTTTGTTCCGCAGTAATTCTCTAACAAACTGAAACTGTAGTGATTGCCAACTAGGATACGCTATTTTTTTAATTTTTTTTATGCTGTATAATTAAAACTGTTTTGACATTAAAAACTGAATCCAGTGGATTTGGAATTATATATTTGGTGTATGTATTCGATAAACATCTTACAGGGTACTCTTCTGCCCAAAATCATAACATTAGTCCTATACTAAAGCATGGTATGTTGGGCCCTGTCATGCAAAAAGGAATTACGGACACATGAAGAACAAAAGACACAGGCAAAAACACTTGTTCTCATAATACAGGATTTACTCATTTTCATCACATCTTGTTTCCCCTACAACTGGATTTTACTGACATCATGCTCCCTACATTTACATGGAGCTCTCCACTACTTGATTGTGGAGGGTGAGAACATTAACATCTTTACTCGTTGACCGAGTAAGGGCCTGCATCTTTGAAGAAACCTTGGATCCTATGTAAAGAGCTATCAATATCTCCAGTGCATGTACCTGGGCCAAAAATAAGCCTAGCCACCTGAGAATGGCAGTCTGAGCTTTTCTTTTTCAGAAAGAATCTGAAAGAGTAATAGATTCCCTAAGAAGGGTGATTTTCTTAAATTACTTTGTAAAAGCTTTTTTTCTTGTTTTTGTCCACCACTGCCTGCATTGAAACTGCACATACCATACCAAGTTGTGTATGTTTCTTGGAGCTACTGAATTCACAGTGATTCAATTTATTCAGTTTATTTATATAGCGCCAATTCACAACACGTCATCTCAAGGCACTTTACAGTTCAACCAGATCATACAATCAAATTAATTCAAAGTCCTCTATCTAAGGAAAACCAGTTGATTGCATCGACTCATTGACTCAAATACAATCCCTCACATTAAGCAGCAGAACCAGGCTCAGTGTCAGCGGCCATCTGCCGACTGGGGTTCAAGGAGACAGAAGCAGATAATCTCCTCTTAATCAAATTGGTGCACACTTTGACGTTGTTTCTTTGTAAAAAAAAAATATCTATATTTTTTTATTTTTTTTTGGGGAAAGAGTAGTCTAAATATTATTTGTTTCATTGTATTTTTTTGTGCTTTAATGTTGCAACAAAATGTCTTTATTTGAGTGGTTCCCTAACATACATACACCAGTCAAACATAACTCTGATGCCACTGCATTTCCTTACCGATAATTGATTTCAGATTCATGTTTACTATTTTTACCATTTTGCCTTTTATTTTTATAGATGAGTAGTTTTCCTTATTCTTTTAATTTTAACTTCTCAGTTTGTACTGCAGCTGGCAGAGACTGAGCTCTTAGACTTCCCATGGTAATTTTGATTAACCGTACCAACTCTATTAACAATTGCTCATGGCACTTATTAATATTAATTCATAGCCAAACTACTCCTATTGTTACATAACACGGAGAGTATATACAGGCACAGATCAATTGAGCGGAAGGTAAAATATTTTTTTATTTCAAAGGATGTAAAGGAAAAGACTGAAAAAGCAGGACAGAAGACTGGTGAGTAACGGAGTCTGGAGAAACCCTGGAATACTAAACATTTCTACTGTTGAAAGAAAAAAAAATCTGTGAGTAAAGGAACGGTTGCAGTGAAAGATGAGAAGCATCACTAGAATACCAAAGACAGAATTCATGCCTAAAGGCTTTTCAAATCATTTTCTCCTTTAAAATTAAAACTCTCTGCAAATAGTTAGGAACTGACTGTATACCTGAAATAATTTCCCAACATGTTTGAAATGGTTATGTTAGACTGGTTGTTTTAAAGTGTGTTTTGTTCCAAAAATATTTGTGCCAGAAGACCTATAATTTTGGAAAGGTAAGAAGAGAGAAGGTGATAAGTGATGAAAATGCAATGAAAATTAAAAGATGGCGAAGGGGAATAATAAAAAAAAAAAAAACGGACTCCACAAATCCAACTCACTTGGCTGATTTTGTACCTGCTCCCAAGATGCATTTTGTTTGAAAGGTGCCTAAAAATAGAACCCACACACAGGCACACTTAGAGACTTACACCACTCTCCAGGGTCCACTCACTGTCATGCATGGTAAAACATATACTCTGCAGACACCTGTGTACAGACTGAAGACAGCATGTTGTCCAACATTAAATGATTACCACAATTCATTAGCCTCTTTATGTTGCATTTCAAAGAAGAGTTTGATACCAGCAAAATAGACCCATAAATGTAAGATCTTTGACATAAAGCATATCCAAACTTGAATCATTTATATATATTCCAAAAAAAAGAAAATTAAAAACAATTCACTGGACTTTGTTTCCAAGTTTGAAGCTGTTTAGTTTCCCATCCAGAAAGTTTTTTCAATTCAATATATAAGGAATACCGTTGAATTTGAGGTTTTATACAGTAGCCCATCAAAACCTTGTTTTTGTTTTGAAAACATGCAAATTGAAAAGGACTAAGGGGTCCACCCCTTTGGGATGGAGGTTGTTTGACTTCTTTTATTAGCCTACAATGCCCCATACCCATCAAAGTGTCTGAAAGGGGGGTCGTTAAAGGGAATTGTTGGCCTGGCTGAATAGACGAAGGTTCTCCTCTCCTATGCAGGGGCTGGGGCTGCGATGATAAAGGGAAGGGATTAACTCAATTACTGAAATGTAGGTTTTTTTGACAGCTGAAATATGATTCCATCCCCTCTGTTTAAGGTTGGTTTTTCTTTCTTAACAGATGGCTTCCTTCACGCCCCTCTCAAACTACCTATTTTCTTTGTCCAAAATGTGAACATTCTGGTCCCCAAAAGAATGTCCTTTGTCCATAAGGTATAGATGTACCACAGAGTCTTGTCCCGAGGAGGTAGCTTTTCTGTGTTGGGCCATGCATCTGTGGAGATGTAGTTTGGTTTCTCCAATATAAAGATCAGAGTCTCTCACCGTTATGTTCTGCTTCTTGTCTTTTGGGTTTCCTTGCTGATTTGACAAACGCCCAGTTTGGGTATCCACAGTTTGAAGAGCGTCTTTGATCTGTTTCTGTTCTTTGTGCTTACTTCTGTGTTTGTAGGGACATGCTCAGCACAATGTTGTAAGGTTCTGATGACTGAAAGTTTGTGTTCCAGTGGACGGTGTGAGTAAAAAAAAAAAGATATTGGTCTATGTGAGTGGATTTCCTATAGACTTCAATGTTAAGGTTTCCATCTCCTTCTATACTCACCAAACAGTCCTGAAAAGGTTGCTTGTTGTTGTATGCATTCTCTCTGGGGAACTGTCTTGGTGAAGAAGTGTCAGCTGCAACACAAGCTGGCAAAATTAAGGGAAGTGCTTCCAGAGTATATCCTAGATGATGTAAATACAGCACCATCCCTATTGTGGCAATTGCAGAAGCACTATGAGAAGGGAGAATAGCAGATGGTGAGGAGAGCTTTAAGTACTTTGGAAAACCACAGGGAAACGACATCCCAGAAGAAGCCACACAGAAAGAAATGGCAGCCAACCTGTAAGTAAGGAGAGTCATGAAAGGTTAGAAAAAGGTCTAAGCAATCAACAGCTAAGGCCTGTCAGTAATCAGACATGCTATAGGGATAATGAGTTGATCAGAGGAAGAAATACAAACAGAAAAACAAGGAAGTTAGAAACAATGAATGGTGGATTCAACTCCAAACACAGTATCCTTGCCCAGGGATACAAGGGTACTGCTGTTTTTTTAGTATATTTTGGGGCCTGATGCTTGGACCCCACTCAGAGAATTGGTGTTTTTTTTTAAGGATTAGGGGTCACGTTTAGGACTAGGGTTAGGTGTGAACCAGTAATGGTTAAGATAAGGGTCAGGATTGGGCTGTAGAATGAATAAAAGTAAATGTATATATATATATATATATATATATATATGATTTACAGAACATTTACAATAAGTGTTCGGATAAAACTAGTCAGGTAGGTCTCAGGAAACAGAGATGGGAAGAATAAAACAGTATGTCTAAAAGAAAGCATAGATTTTCAGTGCAATCATTAAGAAATTGCAGTCCAGACATTTGGACATTTTCATTGAAGCCTTATGAGTTTTCAGTTCATGCATTACTATTAGCAAGCAAGTACAGAATTTGTGAGCACAGATTTGAAATTTTGCTCTTTGACTGAATATGTGCGCTCTTGATTAAAAAAAAAGAAGCAAAAAACAAAACAAAAAAAATCCCCCATAGACATCCCATTATTAATCTATGTAGTTCAATATGACAATGTGTACTACCCACCCCTAGCTTTAGCAGGTTCAGCTATTCAGGGAAGGCTGTCCACAAGCCTTAGGAATGCTTTTGCTGTCTATTGCGACAGACCTTCATGCTTAATATGATTTTTAGATTACCTCAGGAGCAGTATTAAAAAGCCTCATGGACAAATACCGGCACCCAAGGTTACATCACCATGTGCACTGCAAAGCTTTTAATTCAGTGGTGTAAAGCCAGTCACCACCAGACCAATGGGTGAAGAAGAACAGTATCTGTCAGTCAATCTGATGGAAGCCTGGGCTTGAAGTCTACCAAAAGAGTAAAGTTCGGTAGAAGGGGAGTGATTTGTCATAAGGTTTCTGTTCAGGACCTGGACTAGGCCCTTAAATTTCAGTGAAAGGAATGTACTATTGACATAAGCAGTACACATAAATGTTGTAAATAGCACAATACTTCATACTGTTAGAAGAGTGTAAAGTTACTAGCATTATAGTTGAGGTTTTCAGATCTTGTGATTAGCTGGGGAAAGAAACCCTATATCATCACTGTGGCACTTTTTCAACCTATGAAGCTTGCTTCACACTGATTTGTGAATGTCTCTTGTATATTGTATTTTTATCTCCTGATGCATTGAATGGTGCTCAATCTTCAGTTTATCTGAATTCCCTGTTTTTGATGTATTTATTTAAAACTGTCTTGTTGCTATCTTGGACAGATTTCCTTATACTTTTTTATTTATATAGAAACAATCTCAATAAAACAGGATGACTGAATTAGTGGATAAAGAAATGTTTCTCTGAAAAGAATTTATAGTTTGAGTGTCATAAAAATCGAGATGGTGAAGAATTTTTCTCTTTTATATTTCCAAAGAAATAAAATGCTCCCCCTCATTTTATCAATTTTCCAATTGAATTTCAGGATCTAAATTTAAACTAAGGATGATCAGTTCCTTCGTCTTTTTCAGTTTGATGTCTAAATAAGGTTTTTACTCTGAACAAGGGTATAGGTGTGCTGTATAATCACTCTTTTACAAGTGCCATCCTTTACCATCATTTTCCAGAGTTACAGAGGTTTGGATATACATTTTTAATCAAGGCTGTTTCTCTTTCCTACTATTTATTTTTTTCTCAATAGCTTGCTTAAAGTAGTTTTGATACTTAATAAAATCATTGACATCCCATTTTAACCCAATCAAGCTACTTTTTGGACACCTACAAACATTGTGAAAGATTTAATTTCTGCTCTTCTCAAATATTTTATCTCAACCTTGAGTTTTTTTTTTTTTTATAACAAATGTTTATACTTTAAACTCAAATTAAACTTCAAAGTATACTTTCTGGCAGATCAGTCATTATCTTAACAGGGTTAATGATGTTTTGTGTTAAATTTTCTGCATTGCTCACTATTTTTAGGTGCCATTTCTATGTAGTTTCTGTGGGAAATGAATATCTTGGCAATCCTGAAGTCTTTTGCATAAAGCTTTAAAAATGTGATATCATTTCCTGATTGTGGAAGGAGTGAAAAAAAATTTTGAGTAAAGAGTCCACTTTTCCTTGCCAGCAGCCATTAGTTCTTATACCTTATCATATCTTTCAGAAGTACCTCATCATGCTCCTACAGAAGATCCTCTACAGTGAGGCTACTTGTTTGTCATCAAAATCCCTCTCTTTCTTTTGCTCTCATTCATCTTTTCACAAGGAACCCTAGATGTGAGGATAACTGGCTTTTTTTTTGTATAACTGGTCCGCCTTTGTAATGTCAGTCCTGAGGCCATTTAATCTCATCAATCATTACTAATTAACTGCATGTAGAGTACAAATGCACCGGGGGAGGAAAGTTGATCACGTTGCTGGTATTGAATAAGGAGAGATGAGGTTCATCTGTGATACAATCAAACCGCTGACGTATATTTGACTAATCATTTGAGCAATATTCTGCAAATAGTAACCTAAGCAATAAACCTGAATATGTAGCATCATTGATTACTTGTTTACATTATATTAATGTAAAACAGCCCTGGTACAAAAATTAAACTCCCAGTCAAATATGTGCAAAGCATATAAAAGTGCTTCGCATTTTCCTTTATTTCTTTTCCAGGAAAATGGAACATCCTCTGGTGAAGAAAGAGCAAACCTATTTCATATTTATTATAAAAACAAAAACAATACTGGCATTCCTAATTTTGAATTTCAGATTTATAAATAAAAAAAGAAAAGTTGAGGGTATCTTACAATATTCTATTTTAAATTCCAAAATCGCTGCATAACACATAGTGAACATTTCTTATTAGCACTTTTCTCTCACTGTATAGTAAATTAGATCAACACATTGAGAATTTAAAAGTTGTTAACCAATGAAGATGTTTTTTCATGGCTAGTATTAATTAATTCCAAGTTCGAACTTTAAGGATAAATGTAAAACATTTCTCTTTAAATTCTAACAAAAATTATAAATTTTCTTACATTTAGGGCTTATCCAATCTTGCTTTTATCTTAAAAATCGTTTCTATAGCTTTCTTATTACCACCTCCAACTCAGTAGATAATTTAAATACTCACTTTACAACAATCATAAGTTTAGTGATCGAGGGGAAGTTATTTTATGTCTTGATTTTGTGCTTCTTATTGTTTTTTTTTTTCTAAGATAGTGGGCACTTAGCTGCCATTTCATTGTACCATCGCTTTGGAAACACTATGTTTGTCTTTATTGTATCTCAGTTGTACAGTGTTACTCACTCTACATGGGAGCTTGTGACACAAATAAATGTTGACAAGCTGACTTAACCTTGTCAGTGTAATTGTGAAGCCAACACCAGATTTGATCATAATATGACAATCGGAGACACTATGAGTGATGGTTGGTTCATTGGTGGTAGAACTTTAGAAGGGTTCATAAAATGCTGGATACGTTTTTTGTTTTTCGGGCGTCTTCTCGACTTAATTCAACTTTTAATATATCTGTGAAATCTTAGTCATGATCAGTCCCCTCCTGTTCCCTCCATTTACCATATAGATATTCTCTCTTCGTAGAAGAATTGTTAAAAAATTCTGAATGTTGGTTTACACAGATTAAAAGCACCCTTCTTATTTTCCCTTTTAAAAAAACTAAACAAAAGCAAAAACAAACCAACAAACTTTCAACCTTGTTGAATTTAAACAGTCTTATTTAAAGTAGCCTTGGAAAGCCTACGATCCCGACAGCAAGGAGTGACATCAAGCTCTTGCTGAAGTCCTGTCATTTACTAATCACAGCTGAAGGTATAAAACAGATCGCTCTGGATCAGTCAGCCAGCTCTGGACAGTGATGGACATAAAGCAGTTTTAATTCCTCTATATTTATTTTTTTTTCTGTGGCTCAACTGTCTATATCAGTAACATTTGCATTTGTAGTGCTAAATATATTTGCAAACAGAAGAGAGATGATAAGAATTGTGATTACCAAAACCTCTGAAACTGGGGCTCTGCTAAAAAAAAAAAAAAAAAAAATTTTTTTGTTTTTTTTTATGCATAGTTTTTCATAGCTTATTACTTTGAATGATGATACACGTATGCTGATGAAGATTTTCAGTCATCCAGGTCATAGTCATTCCGTAAAAGTTCAACAAAATCCACTGGACTTGGTTTCCAAGATTTGAAGACGTTTTGCCACCTCTCCAGAAAGCTTCCTGGAGCGGTGGCAAAACGTCTTCAAATCTTGGAAACCAAGTCCAGTGGATTTTGTTGAACTTTTACGGAATGATGATACACTTTTATGGTGGGCCAGCTCTCCCATATTTATACGTACAGTAAATACAGAAATAAAAAAATACTCTCTAAAAATAAATAAGCATACAATTAATTGCCCCCCAAAATACAATAAATTAATAAATGTGAGTAGTAATTAACTTATACAGTGATACATAAATGTGTATATATATATATATATATATATATATATATATTCTTTATTTATTCACCTTCATAATAATTACCTTATTTATTTATGTTCATGTTATGTTATTCTTTCTTTGTATTTTTGTACTCTATTAATTTTTTTGATAATATTCTTTCTGCATGTGGTTTTTACATTTCTGTATGCATATCTGCCTCATTATGCAAATGAGGAAAGGGTCAACTTCTGCCCATTGGTTGGTTAGCATTTTACTGCACCGGTCAAATCTACGTGCCACCGGCCACAATCATAACAAAGATGGTGACCCTATGTTGAAGTTTTCAGTGAGCTGAGGCATTTAACGACTGTTTTTTTAAAACAATGCTAATGTTTGATGCTCTGGATAAATCAACAGCAGTTGCACAAAGAATGGAATTAGATTACATATTTTAGCAAGTATTAGAAAAAAAAATGATTACTGAATATAACTACAAACCTTTCTATTATCTGTCTTTCCTAAACAGGAAGATATAACACTACTACTACTACTACTACTACTACTACTAATAAGTATTATTGAGAAATTCACTTCTCCATACTAAGCATCCCCTTGGGGGGCAGTGGGCTGCCACTGTGTGTCACCTGGGGAGCAATCAGGGCTTAAGGGTTTTGTTCAGGGACCCACAGCGCAGGCTGTGGGGATCGAACCGGATACATGCAACGCCTTCCAGAGCACAAGCTCACTGCACTAACCACTAGGCCAACACTCTCCCTTATGGTATATGATATACAGTGTTTTAATGTGGAATAAATTTTCACTTATTGGTCAAAAACTTTAACAGATTTGTTTTGCATTTCAGTGATGGGAAAATTAGAAGTTAAGCTTTACAGTCACTGTTTAGGGTCAGTAACAGGCCAGCTGTCACAGTTTATTTTAAGTTTGCAAAACCAAAACAAAATGTTTCTCCTAAAATGAAGCTATTCCGGATAAAGACAATCTTTCTCTTCTCTGTCTGTCTGTCTTTGTCACTATATTGCATATGTACTTTCTCCTGCCTTAAGGGCGAACCCTTAGTCAGACACAAGAAGACACGCTCAATGGAATCCTTTCACTTTGATGAAAATGCATTCATAAATGAGACATGAATTAACAATAGTGACTGCTAGCTCTCTTTGCTAGGTTACAGGAAACAACAAGGCATAATTTTTTTCACCCATTAAAGCTCGATGTTTTAAGGTTTATTTTCTAACTAAATACGTTATTGAACAGTAAATTCTTTAAAACAATGAAAACAGTTTTATTAGATGTCTGTGCATACCTAGTACTAAAGTAAAAGTGTAAACTAAAAGATCTCAGCCTGCAGTTGCCTGCAGACTGTTAACACATCCTTCCTGATAATTTAATTAACTCACACATCACTGAATATTCATTTTTTATTTAAACTTTTTTAAAGCTGACTCTATTAGTAAACAATGTTAACTCTTCCATGTCTTGCGAAATTTCTACTGGCATTGTGTGGGTGTTAAACCAAGCATGACCTAACAGTAAAACACATAGGGATTCAAGAAGAAAGAAAAAAGGTAGTATGTGTGTGTGTGTGTGTGTGTGTGTGTGACTTTGTGGTCACCAGTTCTGTTGGACATACAGGTCAATTCCTGCCCACCGAAATTTCCCTTTCTCTCACTGACAGTAAGTCATGCACACAAACCAACACAAGAAGTTCCCAACACACGTTTTGACACACTTGTCTTGCCCTGGGCTGCAATGAGCATATCAGCAGTCAAATTCCCTCCACAACTGAAGTGCAACAAAATCACTGACCAAAACAGCCTCCCAAATACACTTGCACAAACTTCACTGGCACTGTTCTGCTGGTTAGATTGCTGAGATGTGGCCTGAGCTGACAGCTTTCATTTTGAGAGCTGAAATCAGTTAAAGCTTTATTCCGTGTCCTCCGTTTGTGTCTTTGTGTGAGTATCCTTTAGGTGTGCGTGTGTCTGTTTGTGCATCTGTACATATAAAAAAACCAAACCAACAGATTGCAAGCAGTCTCTCTGTTGTTTTCTGCCTGCTCATGCAACAAATCCATTTACGGCTAGTCAGCAAAACAGAGATGTCTATCTAAAAGAGGTCTGACACCAGAGCCATCGGGGCCAAAATGCAATTTTAGCAAGTGGGGAAAGCCATTGCCATTATTTCTTTCCAGCCAAAGGAATAAACCGAATAAACACCAGGGGCTTAAAATGTATCAGACCTTTCCATGTCAGGGGATATATGTTTCGTTTCTTAAACTTTTTTGAGGCAATGCATCTGTACAACAGTAGTGTGGGAGGGGAAATGACCCAGACCAATGTAATGCATTATTAACCTTATCTTGGTTCCACAAAACACCAAAAATGGTTGGCCTGTGGCAGGGCTAAAGACCTCTCTTCTATTAAACAAATGTTCTCCTGAGGCTGTGGTTAAAAAATTGGCTGTTATATGTGGAAAATGGATAAATGTTGAGATGGAACAGGCTCTTTGATCTAAAAGGTTTCAACAGAGTGCCACTTTTATCTTTCAAAGCATAATTTGTAGACTTGATTAAACAAGATCGTTCTTCACCTTATCCCTTTATGGGTGGGTGAAGCTGATTACCTTCATACCAGTTTCAGACAGCATAGTTTATGTATAATACAACTGTTGTTTTGCACGTATGCCCCTGGTACTAAAGATACCGTAAAATCTGCTTTTATATAAATGAACTGGTGCGACTGTGAAATAAACATACACATTGAAGAGCAAGGATCCACAGTGAGTCCACATATAATTTGGCAGATAAACTCAGTTTATTTATTTCAATTTATTTATACAGCTTTAATTCACAACAAGTCCTCTCAAAAACACTTTAAAACAGTTTGTTGAATTAAAGAAAATGGCCACAATGCAGGCTTATTGACATCTGACCAAAATTCTGACGGCTATTTCTAATTTTGGGATCGAAGGTTTTCAGATTAACTGGGTTATACAGAAAATCAAGATTACTATTAAAAAGATCAGGGATCTGTATAATTTGAGTGAAAATTTACAAAATGTCAGTGAAATGCATTTATTTCCATAATGCAATATAAGGTTGGTTTATGAAATATGGAGAGAAAAGTACAGTAAAGTCATTCTTTTTAGTTTAGCTGGATTTAAACAATGGGATAAAAACAGAATACATTTATAACACTGATTTGTAGTAGATAAAAATTGCTATAGTGTTTGAAAAAGTTAAATAATTAAAACAGAATTCTTATTTTAAAAAGCATGTTGCAGATACATTTCTTACGCTGTTCAATTTCAAGGCCTACGTAACACCACCTGGGACACTGTTCTTAGTCAACTTACGGTATTATGAACTAGGTCAATTTGAAATGCTAAGATGATATATAAAAAGAAACACTTGTTTAAAAGACAACTTCATATGTGTTGTTTGGGCAAAACTCATTCCAAAATAGTCAACAGAGACATTGAGCTTCATACTAAACATTACGCTAATTATAGGTACATATAATGTTGAAGCAAACTACCTCTATTTAATCTAAAATTTGCCAACAAAAATACAATTAATGCAATCATTATATTTTTGTACAACTGTGTATAAGGGATTGCAAATAGTAATAGTGGATCAACATAGTAGCAACATAAATACTCTCTAGTAGTTAGTAGGTAGATCTCTTTAATGATGAACACGTAAAATGCTGGCATCCAGGTTAAAATTTTCACTATCTCTTTGACCCGCACTGATCAAATCAATTTGTTTTCCTATTTTAAAGGAAAATTCCGGTTTTTAACACTTTTAGCCCCTTTTCTGTAGTGTCCAGGATGAAATCGAATGATCGACACCAAAATTTTGACAATTGGTCCTGTCTCTGCTATTTGGCTCAT
>NW_015150458.1:2625613-2642295 GCF_000732505.1 Cyprinodon variegatus | reverse complement strand
GGGGCTCTGCTAAAAAAAAAAAAAAAAAAAAAAACAAAAACAAAAAACCAAAAAAACTAAAAAAAAAAAAAAAAAAACTAAAAAACAAACATGGATCAAAGTGAAACTCAAAGCTTAAACAGAAACAAGAGCATTACAATAGCATCATAGCATGGCAGGTTCAATCTTTAAAACATTCAGAAAGGATTTTGTGTTCAGAAGATTATCTCCCTTCCCAGTAAACAAAAAAAATGGTTAAGGGTTTTTATTGTCTGCATACTTGTAACTGCTTTGACTGACCCAAAGAAAGCCAAAGTACAGGGGAAAAAAGACCTCTAGGACACAGACCCTCAGTTTTGGACAGATTTCATGTAGACAGATTAAATTAAAATAAAATCGGTAAGCCAGAAGGGTTTTGATTTAATTTGGAGAAAAAGGCAAGGGAATTTGCAAACCTGGGATCATTATAACACCTGTAAAGTATTATGTAACTTTGTTCTCTTATTTAACGAGAACCAGATAAACCTTATAAAATACACTCCATTAGGACCAGAGAATATTGTAGGCAATATAAAATAAGATCACAATGCACTATCAAAGTGCATAAAAAAAATCTTTAAAAAATTCAGACATCTCATTACTGAGTGTTTTTTTTTTCTCAGTATGTGCTAAAATGAACTTTGCTATTGTCTTCCCATTTGTGAGATAATGTAAACTTTGAAATTTTGACCAGTCCAAAAGTTGTGTAGGCAAGTTATTTATCAGTAAGAAAAATGATACCGCTCAGTGCAATTGCCTCACCCAATTTAGCTTAGGTTTGTACACCGGCTAGACATTTGGGCAAAACAATGTGAGAAAAAAAATCAAATCAGTTCTTTCAAAGCCTTGCTGTGCAGCCTTCCACAGTGCTGGGCAATTGATTGTATGATCTTAGTGTTGACGTTTAAAGCTCATTATAGCTTCCTTCTTTCTTATTTTTTTTTTCCTTTTTGACCTTTTAATGTCGTGCAAGTCTTTGTTCAGAAGGAAAGGTCTTTTAAGGGAGGACTGTGTCTTCCACATACAAAACCAGAAGTAACTGGGCACCTGAAGCCCTTAAAGCTAGTTAAGTGCAAGCTGTCTCATGATAATTTAGTAGATACATTAATACATTTCCTTTAAATTGTTTTAAGTATCTATTTTTCAACAAATTTATTTACATATGAGGAAGGAGAAACCAAAAGCTTAAGAGAGAAAAATACCCGAATAAGTTGAAAATTACTACTATTATAATGACAGTGAAAACATAAAGACAACAATGGCTTTGCATAACCTTTTAATATGGAAAATCAATATTCATCACCTTTTTTTGTACAGTATATCTTCTTAAAAATAAAGTGTATACGTTTAATTTGTTCCCTCTTTTATTGATAATGTGTTTAAATGCCATAGCTTAATGCTAAAGCTGCACAATGAGGTCTGGGCAAAAAACTGCTTTTCAGGAACAACAGCCTCATATTTAGGTCAATCTTCCAAATGTAATTTTTAACTACAACTCAGTCACATCAAGATTTACACTGAAATTATGTGTTTTCAGAGTTTCAGTCAGCTTTTAGAGCGAATTATAGCACTTCTTCTGGTGACTACTGTTTTCAGTAATATAATATACTAATGTATTATAATAATATGAATTGTTAGCCTAATATATTACAATAGTAGCCATTCAAAATTTCACGACTTTCCTTGGTGGGCCCTTGGCAGGTCCTTGGCTTGGTCCCCTACAATTCCTTTTTATTTTTTTCAATATTTGTACTAAAATGTTCTTTCTGTCATGATTTGTGGAAATTAAAATTTTAAGAGAAGCATCATCTTCTGGTCAGACCCTGCAATTCAGTGAAAGGGTGGAGTCAGAGTGAAGTGGCTGGAAGTAGGAGGGGATTTTGCTGGTAATTGCAGGGAAGTGGGCTGCCATTTGACTGGGAAGGGCCACTTAGAATGGTTGCTACTGTATGTTAGTAATGGAATAATATAACGTTATGAACTAATTTTCTTGTAATATTAACGCTTATTATAACACTTTACAATCTGAGCTGAACAACAGCAGGACTGTTTTTCTTTGTTGTTGTTATTTTATATCGGGAGAATACGCTTTAAAACAACAGAAGAAGAATACGGCTTCAAGTGGCTATACTACAAATATTTTTAATATGTCACTGAAATGGAAAAGAACTTCACACTAAGATGCTCTTTTATTCTATTCTTCTATTCTAATTCTTTATGTGCTGGCAGCAGGGTGAGGGAACTGTCCGCAACCCAAAATAGCACAAATAACTTCAAGAAACCCCTGGATAGAGTGAAAAGCAACCTTAAGATATAGAGACCAAGTGACCTTTTACTAGCTACAGACTGCTCCAGAAGAGCCTTACTGCCTACAACTTTTAACAACTACTAGAACTTTTTTTTTTTTTTTTTTTTTAAGAATTTTTTTTTTAAGAATTAATAAAGTACTTTTGAATTAGATTTAATTAAATCATCATTAATATTCCCATCTTCCTGGATTTCAACTTGATCTTTTGCTTATGGCTATTTCCAAACTGCTAGGAGAACACATAATTTTTTTATTGGAATAGGGTGATTTGAACTAGCTTTGCAACTGTTATCTGTTGTGTACAAAATACTTTTAGATCACCCAAAAAATGCCCACTTAATGAATGCATATTTTTGCATGAGCAGTTTAGAGCTATTTGAAATAGTTGAGGCACAGCCCCCTAAACTGCATTTTCTAAAATCATGTATTTTAAAGCCAGTTTGGAGTTTCTCCTCATATGCTACTGTATGCGTTTCCATGACGGTAATTTCATTAGCTCCATGCTTGCAGCCTAAAAGGTTATGACATTTTAGGCTCCTCTACCTTATTAACCCTACGAGGTAATAAGGTAGAGCTGTATGCAGAAGAGCAGGTGGGATTTTTTTATCCCATGATGGTCTACCACTTGGGTCAGAAAATACCTTTTACTGTAGGTAGAAGGAATTTGTTGGCTGGAATTTTGGCTAAGTTGTGCGAAAGAAAAATGTCTTACTAAAAGATTGTTATGTTCTGAAAGCAAAATGATGCATTTTCATACCTCAGTGAGCAAACTGAGATCTAACCTTTTATCCAAACTCTTACATTAAATTTGACCTATTGCAAACTGTCTTTACCACCATTATATCCCTATGTACATTGAACTGATTTACAGAAATGCCAAAAAAAAGTGTGTGGGAATGTGTGTAAATATTTTTGCACCAGACAAATAAAGTCTCTATATCCTTGGAAATCATTATGCAACATGTTGATAAAAAAGATAGATGTCAATACTGTTCTTAGTTTACTAACAATTTGTTTGTGATTCTTTGACACATACAAAGTGTAAAGTTAGTCTCTGCTCTTCAAGTATTTGAACTGGGAAAGCTTAGTGTTAACACATACTGTGAGAAAAAGGGGGAAAATATATTAACATGTTGGGGTGTATTACCATGTTGGCTTTAGCTCAGAAAATTATAAAGAGGAAGCAAAATTAATTAACTGGATTTTTTTTTAACAGAGCTAGAATGCTAATAAAGTTATTAATTGCAAACAATTTTCTTTGACATGTTTCAAATCCTCTTTTAAATATACTGGTATATTTGAGAGATTAGATTTGTTAAGCAATTTAGGCTATTATAGCCATTAAGTTTATTTTCCTTTAAAGTAATTGCTGTTCTGACTTCTCATTCTGAAGTTCCTAGTTCTCTGATTTTCTTAGTCTCTCCCTTTCTCTGGCTGTCCTTGTCATCCACTCATGCCTGATGTGTCAGTCAGTCAAGAACTTAGTAAATCACAGTGTCTGAGTCTTGGAGAGTATGGATGTGTGTTTGATGTGCATGAGTTTTGAATTCTTTGTTTGTGTGTCTTGGTGTACATGTGCTCTATCTTGTGGAGCCAGGCTTCAGTAATCTGACATGCTTGGTTGATGTTCTTTAGCTGAAACTTTGCATGATGCCACAACAATCTCTACTTAAGCTGCCAGACGGTGCCAAATCCATGTATCTGTTGGAGAAATTAAAAGTGAATGTATATTTGAAAACTTAGACATACAGAGAAGGGTAAAAAGCATGACACAAAAAAGACAAAGATGACATAAAAAGGGGCATACAATATATTTTACATTAAAGAGAAGAGGATAACCTTTGGAAATATACTATATGGATTTTGTTTTGAGAATTTAAATTAGAATCCAATTCAGCTGTTTTTTAAATATGTAATGTTTAGAAAAAATTACTTTGCCTATGTCCTCATCTCTAAGTAAAAGATACAAACTGTTTATGCTGGTGAATATATAGCCACATTCTTGATCAGTAATGATACATTTTGAATGCTATGGTTTTAGATTATGCCTTCTTCTATTAGCAATGTGACAATACAATACCTGAAGACTGGTGTGAAGCACACAACAGGCACAGTACACCACACACAAACAGGTTTCACTCACAAATATACAGAATATCAGACAGGAATTTTCCCAACACTTCTTGAGGGTAATTTTTAGTTTAGTAAACACAAATGGCTGATAGAGAATAAACAATGACAATAGATTGTGAACAAATTTTAACACAGAAAAACATTTATAAAAGGAAAGGATGCTCCACCCACCTCACTATGGTAAATTGTTTTTGTAATATTGTCATTTCTGTAATTTTATCACCTCGGGTGTGGCGTACCAAGACAATCCAATATTTTGGATCACCTGGATTTGATGTCAGAAAGGTCCTTATATCCAGCATACTAGAGCTTTCTTACAACACCACACAAAGTGGAAACATTTAATATGATTATCTTTAAGATCTTTAACATTTTCAGAGGGTTGAAAATTTTTATCTTGCTAGACGAACCAGGCGTTCTTCCTGGCTAAGAACTTTTAACTCATCTTGATGGCACTAGACAACAATCAAGCCTTTTTGAACTTTTTTTTCAAAGGAAATAAGTAATAATAAAATGCACTTAGCTTATGTATTGAGGACATGTGTTTGCTAAACATATACTGTTATTAGACAGTATATCTCAAATGATAACACATCATTGCAGACTTGTTTTCCACAAAAAACAAAATTTTTATTCTACTGGGGATTGAATCCCCAAGGCTTTTTTATGAATCCAGCTATGCAGGAAAAAAATATGTGAAAAATATGTGTACTTTACGAAAAACACAATACATGGATTCAAGGAATGAAACAACACAAAGCTGAAGGACAGGTTTCAAACTCAACCATAAAAATCTATGCACGATATCAACTGTAAAAGATAAAGTAATTAACATACATACATGTTAATACCTTTTTTTTTTTTTGGTTAAATGTGTTTTTCTTCAGAGCTTTTGCCTTGTAAGCCATACAAGATTCTTTGGGAGGTTTAATCTGGTAGGGTGCCAAGATTTAAGGCAATTGCTGATAGACATAATTTCTGACACCCTCTGCTTTGCTAGAAAAAGTGCCCCTTAAAGCTTAATTGTTTGGCTCAAGTCAAGAAATATTTTTCCATTTCAAAAAGTTTTGTTTTTCTGTTTAAAAAAATTAAACCATGCCAATAATATGCTTCTTTCGGTTTTAGCTAATATTAGGTTTAAAATCAGATATCTGGCCTTTCCGCCAATATAACTCACCAATTACATAAGGAACTCTTTTTGTAACAAGCAACTGAGTAAAGCACCAGCAGGTCACAAATTATTTATGAGTCTGCAATAGAGGGAGAGAACGACGCTAAAGTAAAAAATGTCAATGGTGTTTGTTTTTTTAAAGTTTCAGAAACAATTTGCAGAACTACTATTTGCAGGACAGAAGACAAAAAAACTATATCAATTATATAAACTATATAATTTGTGAAAGTGGGCCTAGGAACAATAGGTATCAGATTTTAGCTAGGTGAATAGTAATATATATATATATATATATATATATATATATATATATATATATATATATATACATATATATATGAGCAATGAGCAAGGACTAATGAGTTGAATAGCCACTATCCAGAATGAAACATCCAAGGCTCCAACAGATGACATCCTCAGTGAATGTCTTAGACAATGGGGAACAGTGGTGCCAGAGACTCCGTTACGGCAGCTTAAGCCCCTACATGAGATGTACCACCGAAACACGTTCGAAGTGGCAGATATCAGGAAATCCTACCAATGGCTAGACAAAGCCGAACTGAAGGACATCACAGAGGCAGTCATCTTGACTGCACAGGAGCAGGCCCTGAGCACCAGAGCAATAGAGGCCCAGATCTATAACATCAGACAAGACCCCAGGTGCAGACTGTGCAAAGAGGCCCCTGAGACAATCCAGCACATACTGTAACTGCAGGTTGTAAGATACTAGCAGGGAAAGCTTGCATGGAGCGCCATAACCAAGTGGCTGGAATAGTATACAGGGACATCTGTGCAGAGTATGGGCTGGAAACCCCAAGGTCAAAGTGGGAAACACCTCCAAAGATGGCAGAGGATGACCAAGCCAAGGTCCGGTGGGACTTCCAGATACAGATGGACCGAATGGCAATGGCAAACCAACCAAACATTGTGGTAGTGGACAAAAAGCAGAGGAAAGCCGTTGCGGTTGACATAGCAATACCAAGTGACTGCAACATCAAGAAAAAAGAACATGAGAAACTAGAGAAATACCAGGGGCTCAGAGAAGAGCTGGAGAAAAACTGGAAGGTCAAGGCATCAGTGGTGCCCATGGTCATTGGGGAACTCAGGGCAGTGACCCCCAAACTGGAGGAGTGGTTAAGGCAGATCCCTGGAAATACATCAGACATCTTGGTCCAGAAGAGTGCAGTTCTAGGAACAGCAAAGATACTGTGCAGAACCCTCAAGCTCACAGGCCTCCTGCAGAGGACTCAAACTTGGAGGAAAAAGGGGGGAAGACCACCCGCAATGGGTGAGGAAGAGTTTTCTTTTTTTTTTCTTTTTTATGCAGTGAAAAAGTATTTGATTAATATCCTGATTTTTTGTTTGTTGCTTCATGTTTTTCCCGTGCCTGCGTTAGCAGACCTCCTCCAATTTTCCAAAAGCAGGCATTTTAAGTAATTAGTTAACTCAAATTGCCCTAGTGCATAGCAGTACAAATAAAAAAAAAATATTACGATAGAAGAAAAAAAAAAAAACAAGACTTTATTTTATATTGGTTTTAATTAACAATCTGACCTACATGCAGAAAATAACTCTTGCAATTGTGCGATGATGAAACTGATCAGGATGTAAACAGCAAAATAAAGAAAGGCAAGCTCTGAGAGGGACTGATCGGTGAAGGAAGATCTTTTGGAAATGAAGAGGCGCATCATGAATCTTGACTTACAGGGAAATTTGAGGAGGAACCACCAAGGAAAGGTACAATAGGTGGATTGCTGAGTTCAGAGTTGTTACCAGATACAGTTGAGTGACTGAATTTGGTTCTAGCACAGTGGACTAGGGGATCCTGGTGGTCTTGCTTCTGTAATGTTTGGGCAAACAGGATAATAGGCAGAAGGAGTGGTTTCCAGATGTTCAGCTTGAAGCCTAAATTTTAAGAACAGAGATCAATAGTGATATTAAAGGCATGGAGGACAATCTTTTATTTCCGGGTGGATCATCTAAAAAAGAGGTCCTCTTAATTGTCAGTCATTCTGGTGATATGTTGACATGAGGCCTTTCTACATGCTCGCCCCTTTAGCTAACTTTTTTTGCGCATGCCTACTTTCAGCCGCATATGTTGGGTGAGCTACTGTTTCAGACAGTCATTGAAGCTCACCTTTCTCACAGTGGTTCTTTGAAAATAATAGAGGGTCGTAAGAGAAAAAAACTGTCTACAAAGTGTATGAGGAAAAAAAGAAAGTCTTCAGAAGAGGCAGATAAATCCCAGAATGCTTTGTGCTGAGAGCTCTCCTCACAAAACAATCGGGGATTTGCTGTCACAGTGGCCCACAGTCGCCATAAGCTTCCCGACAGCTGCGACTATTAACAAAGAGGGCGCTGGCACCATGCGAAGAAGGAGGAGTTACGTGAGCAAAGGGACAAAAAGTAGTGATCATCTGTCCGAACAGTCAATTAACTGAGTTTGCTATAAAGTCCACTATATAGTCCCCGCTGTATGTGTACACAGAAAGCTTGTATGAGCTATGAGAACAGCACATTTGAACAGGTTGTGCATGAGGAGTAATGGGCTTGTGCATACAGTCTGGAGAGGGCGAGTCTTTTAAAAATTCCTCCACAATACCTTTAAGTTTAAGCCACGCTTTTGACATTGCATCAATCTTTGTGGAGCGGAAGTGTCACTAAGCAGTGTTTTGAGCATGAGCCCTTAACATGACCACTGCCGTTGAATCCTCATTAGATCACATTTCGAGTTGGTTCAGAGAGAAATTTGAATCCTCTAATTTCTGCTTCTCAAGGTGCTTAGAGTTGCGGTCCACCTGGCCAAAATAATGAATTAATTTTTGAAAACAATGCCATTATTTCCATTTACACTTTGAATCAGAGCCGGGGAGAGTAACAGCATATATTTAATTATAGTCCAGAATTGATGTAAAAAGTTTTCTGCATATACGATGCAACATAGACAGGCATTGTCACACACACACCACAGACATCCACTAATTTACAACAGATGTTTTTTTCACAAAGCAAATCTAAATTTGACACAAAACTTGTTGAACTAAACTGTATGATTGCAATATTTAATATTCCATATGTATAACTGCAGTAGTTTTTAATAGATTTTAAAAAATGAATTATAAAATATTGTGACTCTTGTGTCTAAGTGAAAAATACAAGACTCAGGTATGTTTTCTAGTCGATGTCACGCAGGACGGTTGGGTGGGTTATGATTGACTTTAAGACTTTTTTTCATCTATGGTGCAACTTAGTTTATTTAGTTTTAGTAAATACACATTTTGGTTAAGCTTATAAAATAGGGGACTAGCTCTGTATTTACTGTCTCTTTTGTGAAAAGGGAAAGGTCAGATGCAGCAGGGTATTAGACATAAGTAGAGCATGCAGTGTGAAAATAAAAGCTACATTCTGATCAATTTCTCTCTTTCACATCACCCTTGATTGAAGTGAATGCGCTGAGTCAGGATGATGGGGCCCATCCAGCAGCTGTGAGCGCATGATTGATAGCACATCTGTCTGCTTTGCTATACACTGTGCATGAGTTTAACAAGCGCAGTACCTCCACACGGTCTGTGATGCACTGGTGTGAGCGCAGGGATTGTTTTTAGTAGCAGTTACACTTGAAATAAAAATGTTTATTTGCACTGGGTTTACTTTACGCTCTGGGCCTCTAGTGTGTTCGTCGGGCCTGGGTCACATTGGGCCTCCTTCCCATTTACAATTTACAGCAACATAAGCACTGGCCCAGTTGGAGAAGCACATATCTTTATCACTGTTAAAAAAAAAAATGCATCAGTGTTGTCAACACAAAAGTGTGTTGTGATGCTGTCAGCAGATAGGTTTACATGGACAAAATGTAAATGAAATAAACGACCGATCAAATTGTCATGTAAACATATCAGTTAATACATTCTTATCGGGTTCAGCAGGATGAGAGTGAAAATGTAAAAAAGGGGTAGTCTATGCAGATTAACAATCTGATCGGCATGCATGTAAAAGCTTGTCACAAATTATTCTGAGTTGAAGTTATTCTTAATATGGCTGACCTGAGTGCACTTGTGCGTTCTAGAAACTTTGTGCATGCAAACAGACTTTCCTTTCCATGATGAACAAGGAGCTCTTAGCACATAGTGAAACCAAAATAGTCCCTCCCTACACTCTTTGTACAAAGGCTGAATACACAGGCATGGACCGGGTTGTGATCCAAGTGCCCCAGTGGAGATTATGAGCTGTATACCTCCTTAGTGTTGTCATATAATAGTCCTTTAATGAGACTTAAGCCTTATTGGCGACTTCTTTTAGTATCTTGTTGTTTTCTATAGAATGACTAGCCAACTGATGATTGTTTTTAAAGTACACATCTTTCAGACTCTGTTTAGCACATTGGAGTGTCTGAGTTCTTTTAATCCCTTATAACACTCTGAAGCTACTATAATCTTCTTTCTAAGGGTTGTAGAGACTTTTTTTCATTTTTTCCATAATGTTTAATCTTACTTCAACATCAGCAAGCACAATAAACTAAATATTCAAGGTTTAAACAGTGCAAACTTCTTTCAAACTGTATGTAACAATATTCTGATGTTGTTCCTTAAGTACTTTATACACTTTTAGTCTACTTTTAGGAGTAATCTTATTTAGTACTTACCTCACATTATTTTTCTGACGTTATAGGGAGCATTTGAAGGGATATTTTCTTTATTACGTTTTCCTATGAATCTTACTTGAATTTCTCTGAATTATTCCAATTAATATTATATGCATAAACTGAATTTTTAAAAACCTTTTCCATTAGTTTTAACAAAAACTAGCTCAACATCTTGCCAAATCTGTATGACTCACCATTGTTAAAAAATGTATGCAAAGTATCTTACATAGGGTTTAGTTTATAAAGGCTAATTTTGATTATCTTTAACTCAAGGTTTAACCCATCAGAAATATATGATGTGAGAGGATAACATACTTCAAAGTGAATACAAGGGACCACTACAATCACAACTGTTAGATTTTGGAAAAACCTCCCCTTTTACCCATTTACCTAGTGTAGAGTTTTTCAAGATCAGCACACTTTTGGGGTGATTACAAAGCTTTGATGCACCCCTGCTGTGAAAGAGCCAGCATGGCTTAGTTTAATTGCCCTTCAGTGCTCCTGACCTCTAAAAGGACATCCCAATTGCTTTCTTATGTCTCTAATAGACCCTGCTGTTCGATTCTGGTATGACGTGACAAATGAAAAGAACAAAGGAGTCAACACTAGTCAAAGGACAGACTTATGTTTTACTGTACTGCAGCATTTGTCATCTTCTATACCCATTTCTAATAACACTTTTTCTATTTTCTTTTCCGCTTCAGTATCAGCATTACTATTTGGTTCTTGGTCCTTAATGTAAGATTCATTATTTTTGGTTCTGGTGGTTGCTTTTGTGTTGTTGCATTTAGAACTGAGCAATAAGATTCTTTCCCAAATCCTCCGTTGCACAGATCCACAAACAATGTCATGCTTCAGTGCCAACCTCTGTTCCAGCTTACGTTTGTCTTAGTAAGTCCAATCCATGACATAGATGCGCATTTGCGAACAAAACACTATTTCTGCTAGTGGAAAATTATTCCTATTAGTTT
Source organism: Cyprinodon variegatus (assembly GCF_000732505.1). Taxonomy (NCBI): domain Eukaryota; kingdom Metazoa; phylum Chordata; class Actinopteri; order Cyprinodontiformes; family Cyprinodontidae; genus Cyprinodon; species Cyprinodon variegatus. Next base: position 2,631,052 of record NW_015150458.1, on the reverse strand, counting down.
CATTCATCTTCCATTTATCATTTTCTTTATTGTTTCTGGCTCTACTGTTTGAAAATGTGTTGTGGTTTAAAAGAAGAGAGCATTTGATCTCATTTTGTGGGGTTATTTTAATGAAAAATGTCAAAAAGCTAAATGCAACTTTCAGAAGTATTACTGAAGAACTTTATGGGGATGGTAAAGTTTTATAGAAAGGTATAAAGGTAAAGTGTAAATTATATTTAAAAATAAAAACTTCAAAGTTATCTGATAGTTTATTTTATACTCTATTTTTTTGCATACCAAATTAAAGAACCATATAAAGAAATCTTAAAAGAGCTCAAATTTCTAGCTTCTACCACACCCTACCTCCTGTATGTAAAGGCCTTTAAGGGAAAGTTTAGACGTAAGAGGTCCTATGAAATGATGAAATTGTGATAGTTCAGCCATCTCTATCGACTTAGAAATTGAAAAACATCTGTGAATGGATTTTGCTGTTGGCTTTCAAGAAAGAGTGTATGTGTCATATATCAGTGTGGCAGTCACAGTAGCTGGAAAATTGAAATTAAACACCTTTATTGAGCTGTACTCTTGACAAGAGGGCCAGACTGGACAAGATAAGAAGAAACTTTAATAAAAAGTGTGAAGAAATCAGGTCACAGAAGCATGACAGACAAATCTGAGTGCACCTGCGTTTAAAATAAAACTCTTCAAAATGAATCCTCAAAATAATTATAGACTGCTATGATTGAAAATGCAATTAAGAAAGCAGGCAGTTTTTGTAGAGATATTGTCTGTACAGTGTTATTAGTTTAAAGGTAATATCTTTCTAGTTTTGAGTAAATTGAATCAGCTTACAGTAGATTCTCTGGTATGTCACCTTTCTTTTGTTTATAATGAATGTATATGTCTATGACCAATATTACAGATGTATGATATGTATCTTTTCAGATATTCCTACATGTTGCTCTCATGTAAACCACCTTTAATATTTGGAATATGCTTTTATGTTTCTGATGCATACAGTACTGTGAATTGATCATTTTAGGAGACAGCAAACAGAAAAACATAGAGGTGAAAATTCACTATAAGAACAAACAAAGAGTGAGTTTAATAGTAATCTGAAAGATTTACCTTCTTCCATGCTCTCCCCATGCTCTTCCCATGTTGTTGCATACCATGTGGGTTGTTTTGATATCATAATTACCAGAATTCACTGAGAACCCAATATACTTAAGAAAAAGCTGTCCAGTTTAAATTAAACTCAGCTATATGTTCAGTAAGGAAGTTAATAGGATACTCCACACTGTATTAGCATTTAGCTGTTTTCATCTGTCATTGCAGGTGTTACTGTCCAGAGTTCACATGTTCTTGCTGTGGTGGACATGTTCTCCAGCCAATCCATATTCCTACCACAGCATAAAACCTGCATGTTAGGTTAATTGGTGAAGCTAAATTGGCCCCAGGATTAAGTAGCTTTGGCCTCTGTCCTGGCCTTGTGAGGGACTGCTGACCTGTCCATGTTGCACTCTGCTCCTTGACGGGCGAAAGGTGGGATGGGCTCCAGCATAATATTATGATGCCAAATTGGCAAATTGTGATGAAGAATGATTAAAGAAATATTCTGATTGTAAAACAAAAAGGCATGCTCAAAAGAGGAGAGAATAATTGTTTACGCACACTAATGTGCAATGATTCACAGAGAACTGCAGCCTCTTTTGTTGCATTGGAGGCCTATACATCCTCTGCTGCAAAGGATACAGCCCAAATGGCAAAACCAAAGAGGATGACTTACCTGTGACTCTATACTTTGTCCAAAATAATCATCCTCCATCTACATGGTCGTTTAGCTAAGTTCACACCATTTAACTTTTCTACAGTTATCTTTTGTTCTGTAAAACTTGATTTCTTCCAGACTGATTTTGCAAACTGACCTTATATTCTGGGTTCTTTGTGATTGTTAATGCATATTAGCTTTTCTCCATTCATTCTAATCACTCATCAAAATATATTGAAAACATAACAAAGAAACTTATACTGGTTTCTAAAAGATACTACACAGGTTATTTTTTTTTCTTAATAGATAATATATAACTTACACCATTAGGGAAGAGCAATAGTCATTTTTTCATTTCAACACATATTTATTTTTTTTTTTTTGCAAACACCTTTAGGTTAACAAGATTATCTAAATCTACATGACTCCAGTTTTAGGATTCTTCTTTAGACCAACATTATGTATTTTTGTGCACATGAATTGCTGATTATATGAGAACTGAAGTGTTATCCATGCAGTCCTTTTTTGTTTAGAGTCTAGGATATTACTAAGTATCTCAAATGAATAAATTCTGCATGACTCAGATTTAAGGATGCTCTTTATCATCAGCTTTTCATGAATTTTGACTGAGAATTGTCAAGCTACCTGTGAACAAAGAACATTTGTTTGTGTCATCCAGAAGCCTGGGTATTTTTGTAAATGATTGAACAAGTTTAATTGTAGAGTTTTATGCTTGTTCATTCCGAGTTAAATTGACTTGCCTCAGCCCGGAGGCTCAACTCACTGGGAATTGAACTGCCAACCTTCTGGGTCACCCGGTCTGAAACTCTTCCTGGCCATTCTGAGTGATCTGGATAATGAGCCCACTGAGAGTAGATGAGTGTGTAGATTAGTATAAATTTACATAAATTAGGGAGGCAATTAATATTCTGTTCAATCTGTTCAGAAGTTATCTGACACTTGGAATGACAAGGAAAAAAAACACGAAGACACAGAATTTGGGAACATAGTAAAAATTACTCTATGCTGAGTAAATGTTTTTCAGAAAAGTCATTGTCTAAATGCTCATGCATTATTATTTATTAATGTGGTATCATTTCAGTGCGTATGTTTATAGGTTTTTACTGAGTTAAGATACTTTAGAGACGATATTGCTTTAAAATGTTGAAATACGGAGAAAGTATAGTTTTATAGGTCTTTTCTAACACACACCTAAACTTTTAACAGGCATGAAATTATGTTTAGAGTTCGTAAGACTTTAGGTGCTTTTCCTATTACGTCATCTTTCATTTCAGGTTCTATGGTTTTCTTTCTCTCTCTTAACCATTTCCTGTCCAGTTCTCTTTTTTTTTGTCCAACCACATCTACCGGTGTTTGTACCACACATTATGCTTGGATCTGACTCAATTTCCAGTTTCTTTGTCTTTTTATTCTCTTAACTTTTACCTTTATGTTTTTGGAAAATATATTTAGTTTAGTCAAGTAAATAATGCAATGAATCTTTGTGTTGCTAGGATAGATAGGGATATCAACAGGAGATGAACTGACTCCTATCTACATAGAAACAAGGCTGGTTTGTATAATGATGAGGAAAATGTGGAAAAAAATTAACTTAGCGCTCAATCGACAGCACTTCCCAGTTTTCAGGATATATATTTCATGATTGAAAAACAAAGATATTGGACACAAGAAGCTGAAAGGAACTTGCTTCTTGTTGGATTTAGTCCTAAAAAAAGGGTGAAGAGCTTAAAGTTACAGTGAGAGAATAAAAATCAGCTTCTCAGCTAATTACAATACTTCGGTGTGGAAAGGTCCCTGAACTTTTTCCAACTCTAGCAGCCCTTCCCTCTTGCCGTGATGTAACCCTGCCTGGATCAGGACCTGAATAATTTCTTTTGCAGATATGACTTCACATCTCACACTTACACAATGGTCTAAAAAACCACCTGGAGATAAAAATCACCATAAATGACAGAGATAAGGGTGGACTTTTGGAGAACATCCTCTACTATGACCCCCCACCCACCTGGTGCCAACTTCTCTATAACATAACAGGTGGTCCTATCACATAGACTGCTCCAGAAGTTCAGTCTTCCTTCAAGCAGCTGGTCATCTGTTACAGCTACATCATTCAGTGTGTTTAATACACATCAATCTCTGTGTGATGCGGTTCGTTAACGTAACAGGACAAGTCCTAACTGCAAGGAAAAATAAGATCTGCAGAGAAAATCAATGGGACTGATAAAGCATTGATCCATGACCTGTACAAGTGTAGTGTAAAAAAAAAAGTCAATAACATCTCGTGATGCTCTTAAAACAGAACAAATAAAGGATTTTGAAGCAAAATATGATGGAGGCTACATTTAAAGAAAATAAAACGCAGCAACAACAAAGACTGTGGAATGGCTTTTAACTGTGGGAGGCCAGTTAAAGCTGATTCTCAGAGTTTCTTCTTTTTTTTTACTTTGCCAAAGTTATTTCTCAATTTGATATGAAGGAGCACAACATAAAACAACTCATTAAAAGTGAGTTACAATAGAAATGCACAGCTGAAAAAGTTGCATGTGTCACTATTGCTATTTACAATTGCATAGGAGTGGGTTCCCATTTGTAGAATCAACATCTTTTGCACTATGCCAGCGCAGAGCTGATAAACTAGTGACTGTAATGATCGCCATCAGTGGTGTCAAAAATACACACATTTGTTACTTAATTAGAAGTATAGATACGCAGTTTAAAAACATTGGTAAAAGTTGAAATATCAACTCAAGTAAAAGTGAAAAAGTATGTGCTCCAAAAACTACTTAAAGTATAAAAGTATTAAGTAACCTTTAACAAAAAATTACCCAGATGCCACTATATGAATTGAATTGAAAGCTAATTTTTTTGACCATTTTGAAAAATTCTTTGAGATAGGAGGAGGGAGGTCTTGTTGGTCTCTGTCTCCATCTCCCGATACTAGGCTAGTTTCTAGTGGCTAACAGCTGAAGGTGAAAGGAGCATCTCTGTCCAAGGAACAATACATAAAATGTTGGTGATGACCCTGATCCCCATATGAATCCAGGAATTTCTGACAAGGTTCTGTGTATAGTGATATTAGCTTAAAGTGGAAGTCACTATATGTTAGGGAAAATGTGCTACTTGTCAGAGGTCTGTATTCTCAGAGTGCCTTTGTCTAGGTTTTATATATTTTTGCTTGTAGAGAAGCATGTAGGTAAAACAGTCAAAAAAGTAATTTAAAGTTTATGAAAATGCATGTATCTTGGAAATTCTCAAAACAAAAATGCTAGAAATCTTAAACAAAAATCTTAACTTTAGACAAATACATTTCTCTGAGCTCATAAAAAATTTTATTTAAAGACTTTGTCCCGAGTGATCTCAAGAAAAAAAAAAAAAAAAACGGAGAAAGCTTCATTTATAAACACAGAACTTTCCTTTAACAATATGAATGAAAATGACTGAGTTAGAATGACTGCAAATGAATGTATGTGTAGTAGTTGGTAATTTATGCTGTTGTGGGAAATGAATGAATATGTTATGTTATTCTTGTGCATATATTTTTCTAACATTAGCCTGCTTAGGGACTACAGGTGGAAAGCAGCACATGTGCGATAACCTGGTACAATCCAACCTTTCTGAGGTGAATATACATTGTACACTGTCTCTGTTTAAATAAACAGATAAAA
>NW_015150458.1:2623822-2625132 GCF_000732505.1 Cyprinodon variegatus | reverse complement strand
ATCTATCTATCTATCTATCTATCTATCTATCTATCTATCTATCTATCTATCTATCTATCTATCTCGCTCTCTTTGGGGACTTATGGGTACTTATGCGTGTCATGATGGGTTCAGAAAAGCCCAATATGCAGAACACAACGGAGTCTGATGAAAAGTTTAACAGAGTTTATTGATGCACAAGCACATGAAATAATACACTGGAACTGGTTCAGGCCTGGGGGTAGGTTCACTGGAGTCTGTAAGGATGACAGTTCAGTTAGCTCAGGGACTGAAGAGTTTGAGTGTGAGAGTTTCTGAAGAATACCTTGATTAGTCCGGGTTTTGCTTAGAGAGAGGAACTGTTGGGTCCAGAGACTGTTTAGGTTAGCAGAGTCCTATAACCGCTTCAGCGTCTTACTTCTGACTTGAAGGTAGACCTTGGTTTGGGTTTCCAGCTCTTAGCAAAGAGCTGCATGGGAATCCAGAGAAGAGTCTTCAGGTTTGGCTCAGAGGGCAGGCCCGGCAGGTTAAGCTCATCCAGAGCTTCCAGGGGAAACAGGATTCCAAACTGGATCAACACTGCAGCGTTGAGGCAAGGTCTGAAGGCAGGTTATATACAGGAGTATCCACTGATGACGAGATGCGCCTCAGGTGTGTTGGAGGCTCAGCTCAGGAGGATCCATGGCGCACTCTGCTGGAGAAAGGTGGTACAGCTCCAGATCCCAACAATGCGTACTTAGGACAAGCTGGTGAGGAAAGGCTTTCTTCTTGGGGTTATGTTTACAACTAAAGTAGGAATTGAGGTTTGGTTTATGGTTAGGTGTGTGTTGGTAGGGGTAGAATGAGTAAGAAAAAAATGAATTTCAAATGGCCCTCAGAGTGATGACCATTTTTCCATTTTCACCATAAAATTGAGGACCAGTTGTTGCAAAGTGAGGGCACTTTGCCAGTCTTCACATACTGTTTTGCTAATGGTTAGGGCTAAGGTGTCAGTAGGTTTGTGGTTAGGGTTAGGTTAAGGTATGCATTGGTAATGGTTAGGTTTAGGGTTAGTCTTAGGGTTAGGGCATAGAAAGGGTTGAAAATGACTGAAAACCAATGGAAGTCGATGGGAGTCGACACATGGTACTTACTATGATGGCAGAACGAGTAGGTATGTGTGTGTGGGGGGGAGTGTGTGTATGTCTCACCTTGGAGGGCAAATAACAGTGGACCACAATGGAACATCACATCCATTGTCTCAGTTCTGTGAAATTTCAGACTTTTTGTATCCTATAATAAATTGGGTATTGCCTAGTCATCCTTCCCTTTCAACTTTATTAACTCCTCTG
>NW_015150458.1:2576331-2622820 GCF_000732505.1 Cyprinodon variegatus | reverse complement strand
ATATTACCAAATTGAACGATTGTTGTTCTCTATTTCAAAAAATACATTTTAAAATGGAACAATTTTCTTTTTTTATATTTTTATTTAAAAATAAATGTATAACATGAAGGCCTTTTCAAATGTTACCATATTATTCCTTAACTGTTTAAAAAACAATCCACTGGACTGGTTTCCAAGGTTTGAAGACATTTCGCTCAAAACTCAAACTCACTGCGGATCCAGACATTTGAATCGAGAAAGCTTCCTGGAGGGGAAGCGAAACGTCTTCTAACCTTGGAAACCAGTCCAGTGGATTGTTTTTTAAACGTTTACAGAATGACTATGACCTGGATGACTGAGAATCTTCATCAGCATGTTACCATATTATATACTATTTACTATTGTATATGTTTTTATATCATACAGAATATAAATACAGGTATTATAATTTGGCTGTCATGAAAACAAGCTGTCTATAAAGTGCTGCTTTTGGGTCTGATGTGAATGTGGTAGATCTCTGGCAGTTGACCGTGTACCATGAAAAGTTGGAGGATTTTTCCGAATCTTGATGCTTACACATTGCAGATTATGATGTAAAGCAGATTTTAAAGAGAAGTCTACGTTCTTTGGATAAAATCTGAGTGATGAGAAGAAAATATTTGAGATTAGATAAAGGAAGAATGACAGAGAAACAGGGGAGGTCACACGTGTACGAGGCCACTGAAAGTGCAACAGTTGAAAAAAGTATTGAACATGAGGAGATTTATGTTACAATTGGTGAAGATGAGAAGAGATTGATTAAAGAGAGAGGAAACTGATGGAGAACTCAGAAGCAGAGTCAAGAAATTCAGCCTATCTAACTAAACCACTTGGTATGTATATATATTCTCCGTCTAAATTCCAGAGATGTTAGACATGGTTCTCCTTATAAGAATATTTTTTTTGTTGCCAAGCACAACAATTGCCACCTTGCCCTTTGGTTCCACAGGAAGGGAAAGTGGTGTGTTTGCGCACCGTTGCGGCTCCTTGGGGGGCTGCAGCTGATCTGTGCAATTCTAGTCAATTCTAGTCTAGTCTAGTCTAATGGTTCCACTAAAAGCACAGCAGCCAAGGAGTTCCAGACGCGCCGGTAGCTAAAAGCAAGTAAATTAACCACCACCTTAAAAACTACTGAAATAAATGACAAAAATATTTTTAAAGGCCATATTCTTCACTGTAATTTTAAAGTTTGTCTCATCCTAAGATTAACTGAATCTGCCCCAAAAATATCAAACTGCTAATTTTTGTTCATTTTAGAATTACCCACACTTGGGGTACTGCCAGGGTCAATACTTTGTCTTTTGAGTAAGCCTTGTTCAAATGTGTTACATTATAATTTGACAAAGGAGTAGCCTTTTGATTTAGTTGATAATCAAATGTTAGCTTACTACAGGATTATCAGTTTACAATTGATGGATGTTCCAACATCCAGTGGCAAACTTGTTTAGATTTTATCGGTAGGTAGGTCCCCTTGGCCATGCCAACCTGGAGGAGGAAGTTAAGCAAAACCCTAGTCCTATCTCAGAGTCAGTATTTTTGAGCATGCAATAGCAAATATATTGTCATTACTACTGAATTACTAGTATAAATTTAGTGGAAGAAAAAGGGCTTCTTGACAAAAAATTTGTCTGTCAGTGTCTGCTTCTGCTACCATTCTCTGTGTTGTTTTTTTTAGCTATTTGAGTTTTACAGTGTAAAAACTGCCTTTTATCATTGTTTTATCAACTGAAGACCTTGAATCAACCCAGTCAAGTCAAATTTCATGACTGTATACATTTGTAGTTGTAGCTCACTTTGGTTGCATGCAAAAGCTTTCCAAATAAATTATAGTTCCCCGAAGGCTTTCAATATTTTCTTTGTTTCTTACACTTTGATTTTGCTCCATTTGTTAGTAAACTTAATAATTTTCTGTATCTACTATAGCAAGTAATGGAGCCAAGCAAGTCTGAATATCCTTAAGCATCAAACAGATCAATTTAGTAGAAACAGAGTTTATATTTCTAACTGTTCTCTTTGAAGTGGTCAGTTCAGAAGACTATGCAAGCTGAAGTACTGTATAAGTACTAATCTTATTTTAACATTTTTATAATATTTACAAATTAGAAATTTAACATGGAAGCTCAACTTTAGAAAATAAGGTAAATAATTGTAAATATAGAATTTAAAACTTCCAACAGCATCTGCCAAATAAATCCAACGCATGTCGGTTTATTTGATAGGCCAAAGGGATTGTACAATTAGTATTATAACTAACTGTCATCACCCTCAGACCATATGGTTTGAAACATTCAGGACATCAGAGCCCCCCACCGCAGACATCTCAGCACTCAGCAGCATACTGTTTAAGAAAATTATGATGGATGTGACTATCATGAAATGTTCAAAACAACTTTGTTGAAAAAAATAGCAAAAACAAACAACAAAAAAACTCTAAATAGTAAATCATTCAGCAAGGAAGTAAGAAAAAAACAACAGCTAATAACACCCGCTTACAAAGCAATCGGTGATGCTGCTGCGTGAGAAGTGCAAAGCCCTGGAAATGATGTAAAAGTCTGATAACAGGATCAGAATTGGACCGTTCACATTGCCGTGAAAGACGCATACAGTATGAGTCTCTTATGGACAAAAATATTGGATTTGGGTCACATTTGCCTGCAGTGTGAACATTGCCTTAGAGAGCATTTAAAAGCCAAGCTTTATAGACATAATATAAGAACAGAACAGATCTAGAATGTTTTTAAAAGAAGAGCAGAAGAAGACTAACAAGAGAGAAGGGAAGGAGAGAGAAACCAAAAGACAAATAATATTTAATGGAAAGAAAATATGCTAATGTTATGCATGAGGCTTTGGAAATAAAAAGTTATAGACAGGTGTGTCTGTAAAAAAGTGTAGTAACAATGGGAATCAATTTAAAATGGAAGGTAAAGAGCTTAGTCTGATATGTGGGGTCCATTGAGATGACTCTTGGAGCCTAGTTATTTAGAAGTTCTTTGAAGGTGAGAATTAAAGGTAAAGCAATAGGAATAAAAAGATGCAAAGTGCTAAGTAATACTGTACATGGAGTCATTTTTATGAATGGAAGATAGGACACAGAACAGAATGGGGAGATAAAATAAAGCTTTGAAAGGGTAATGTAGATTCAAAAACGAAATATGAATAGAGGACTTTGACATGGGACGATGGGTTATTCAGGGATGGTAAACGAAGGTGGCAGGAAAAAAGAAAGATGAAGAGAGATGGGACAAAGACCAGGATGAGAAGTGTGGCCAGACGTTGACCCTACTCATACCCTCCTTTCTTTTTGCATTTTGTCTAGTTCTTTTTTCATTGATCAATCAGTAGTGTAATTTTAGGTTAATGCTGCTCTGCATGAATGTAGACTGTGCGTAAAAGTCTTTGTGTATTCATGTAACTGTAGTTGAGCGTGTTGGATGAAAGTGTTGTATTTATGTTAGCAATAGCCATGCCAGGAAGAATACGAATCCTTGATCATACATCAAAGACGTCTCACTAACACTCTCCCACTCACTTTGGAGCACATGCACACACAAATACACACTCACCTTTGATGTGCTCGAAGAAGAAAGTTTCAAAATCTTTTTACAGCACTGTATCCTAATCAGTCTAGAGTAAATGCCACCTAAGCCAAACAATGACGAAATACTTTGTCTTTACATTCATTTCATTTATTAGACAGTCAATAACATTCATTTTTTATTAAAAAAATACATATAACTTCAATTAAAGACTTTTCAAGGAATTGGATTTGCAGGGGAAATTGGTTTCTTATGTTAAAGATTAATGTCTACTAGTGCCTCGAACAAAGGACCTTACTATACTCTCTTAGTGTGTAGTTTTGAATATTGTAACAAATCTAATATACTTGAAACGTATATTAAACATAAACCCACATTAATTGTCTGTTATTTAACTTTTTTACCTGCAAACAAATTTTAAAATAATTTGAAATGACCTCCAAGCAACCACATTTGACAAACAATTTTACAAGTCGATTTTTTGGGGACTCCAGTCTAAAGTAGCCTAACTGAGGTCAATGTTTAGGTCTGAAATTGGTGATGTTGGGCAAGTCAAAGTAACGTCCTCTACCATAAGTACAAATCAAGCCTTAAAAGAAAATCCATGACATAACACATCATTAATAATGGTTAGAGTTCTGATTTTGAAATTTGTTCTCAAGCTGTGTTCACACCAACAGTGATTCTTACAGTAGTAGCCATTCAAAGTGTCCCCTCTTTCCTTGATGGGTCCTTGGCTGCTCCTGGGCCGGTCCTCTAAAATTCTTTTTTAAACATCAATCTTTGTACTTAAATATTCTTTCTGTCATGATTGTGAACATTAAGAACTTAATTTGAAGTGTCATCTCCTGGTGACACCCTGTAATTCATGGAAAGGGTGGAGAAAGCCAGTGGCTGGAAGTTGGAGGGGATTTTGCTGGGAGCTGCAGGGAAGTTGGCTGCCATTTGGCCGGTGTTTGACTGGGAAGGGCCATTTTGAACGGCTGTTACTTTATGCCCAGAGGCAACATTTTACATATTATTCCTATGTAGAGGGCAGCACAAGAGTCCTTCAACATGAAGTAAGGAGTAGGTGGTGATTGATGGAACACCTTTGTTGGATCTGGTGAACCTTGGGATGCTGACTGTTTTGTTTGGCTTTCCAAAGTAAATAAAGCACCATGGCATGCTCCGAAAAACGAAGTCCCACCATGTTGAAGTAAAACCAACAGATTTGATAACATAGTGGACCTTTTCACCTACTGTGCATATATGCTCTCTGTGGGAATTGCTGTTGCTCAGCAAATAAATAGCTGGTGAAATCTCCAGATAGCAAAAACACACAAACACTCAGTTTTTTCGCGTCCATACTGAATGCCAAGTTTAGTGCAGAATCTTTATTAGGCCTAAATTACGATTTGAAAATCAAATGATGCTCTTTAAATCTAGTAATTTTCATAAAATGTTCAATCTAGTTTGCAAACAGCACACTAAAGGCTTTGTTATGACATTTAGAAAATTGTCATGATCTGCTCCGAAAGCTGGCCTTAATTGCTTATTTCACTCACCTGCCTAGTTCTGTCCAGCTCCTAATCATCACTCATCTCATCCACCCACCGGTTGCCCTTATTTTGGGCTCAGTTCCAGCTATCATGGCCAGATCTTTGTTTGATTTCTGTTTGTTCCCTGTTTGCCTTCTGTCAGTGTCCTGTCTGTCAGTTTTAGTAATTTCCAAGGTTCATATCCACAATTCCATAAGGAGATTATTTTTCAGCCCACTTCTTCAGGCTAGTTTAAATCCTAAACCAGTGGTGAGAGCGTTTTAGCATTTCCCGAGTGATTCTGTTTTCCTGATTCCGTTCCCTAAATAGGTTAGTAGTAATATCTTAAATATCAAAAGTAAAAAAAGGCTTTTCTGCAGACAAAAAATAATAGACAGCTATTAAAACCCATTTATGTTGAATTTATGAAAAAGCATAACAAAGTGCTTTTTGCATTAGTGATGACTTTAACAATTAAGCACCTGTGTAGAAAAGCTAATTTTACGTAAAGTATATATGTATCATGGACTTTCATGGTCAGGGTCATGATCAAAAGTTCTATTTTTCAAAAAAGGGCTAAATATAAATTTTGTGCAATGAAAAAAATGTTACAAAATGAACCATTTAACTGACCATTTAACAAGCTGTAAAAACGTAGAAGGAAAAACTGATAAATTAGTCTGGTTTATACTGTACTTTTAACGTAATCAGTGATCCTTTAATTTTTTCATGGGGATTAAATTACCACATGACTCTTGAAAGACCTGCATGTTCATTTCAGAATATCAAAGGACTTCTGTTGCCTTTCCCTCACATTCCAACACTTTTACATGTGCTCACCCTCCACTTACCTCGTGGGTTTTGATGCACTGTCCTTTTATTTTCAGTGTCTGTTTTTCCTTTCTAGTTCTTCCTTCTCTTTTTTTATTATATATATATCTTTTTGCTCATTTTCTTTCTGCTTCATCATACTGCTGTTCTTACATGTATCCTTTCATTTCACTCTTTCTCTCTTCTTGTTTATGTTCTCACTGATAGATGGAAGGAGGAAAGATTGTGATTAATGAATCAATAAATTATGTTTATTTTGGTAAATGTATTTTTGTGTTTTTTTGATAATGGTTGATTGAAAGCAAGGAAGAGTATTGCTGTGTAATGTATTTTGGTCTCTTTGTGAGTGTGTCAGTGTGTTGTGGACTTACTGTAGGTTATATGGTAGTGAATGATTGTCTTTGTCATATGGCATGCCACAGTTCACCATAATGTCAAACACATTTCGTCTTATAGCCGTTTGTGTGTCTGAATACACATTCACTGATGTGCCTGCTAGTACAGATATTCCTGTGTTACATATACATTTCTCCAAGCATAGAGATTGTTTCTTGTGACTACACACTATAAAAATGGAAATGCTAGTCAACGTTATTAAAACCCAAGAAGTAGTGTATAATATAGGGCTATTTGAGTGTTAGTCTAGGCCAGGGGTTGGCAACCTGCGGCTCTTTAATGTCCTTCTTGCGACTTCCTGGAGATTTTTCAAAAATTTATGAAAATGAAAAATGATGGATTTTTTTTTGTTTGTTTCCTACAATATGGTGTGTAGGAGGTCAAGGCTTATAAAAGACATTTTGCATTTGACATTTTTGCGGCCCAAGACAGGTTTATTGTTTGTTGTTTTTTTTCTGTCCAATATGGCTCTTTGAGCAGTTTGGGTTGCCGACCCCTGGTCTAGGCTAACCCCATAAATTATCTGATCATCTGGGAAAACATGAATTGGCACTCAAGCATACATTTTAGAAAAGTCAAATCATTACCTGGAGGTGGGTTGGATATGCTTGAGAAGGAGGTGAGACAGACTTGGGAGGACAAAGCAAGTAGTAAGGTTCTGCTGGGAACGTCTGGTGAAGTCCACGTCTGCAGTTCCTGTCTTGGTGGCAACCCCTAAAACCAACGCTGGACACAGCTAAAGAGGAGGTCCTGAAATAGCCTGGAGACCACCTCTTTTCTTAGTTCCTTCTCTCACTTGGTGAGGTTCACAGCTAAGTGTGAAGTTGCCCAAATGAGGATCAGGTCCTGCACCAGTCTGTGGTGGCGATGTGCGGGTTGCTATAATCCAACATAGACTGTTTTGTCTTTGTTTAACCCTCACCCATGGTCATAAAATCAGAATCATGACCAGTCAACAAGATGCCAGATACAAGCAGCTGAAATAAAATTTCTCCCGAAGGTTGCTGGGCACTCCCTTAGAGATAGAATAAGGAGCACGGTCATCCAGGAGAGGCTGTGAGTAGAACCACTTCTCCACATTGAGACCAGTCAACTGAGATGGCTTTAAAACCTATTTTGGAGGGCCCTTAAAACCTCATCTGGAAGGTGTTTGGGCATGTCCCACGGGAGGAGGCCAAGGTGATGGCCCGAGACTGTGTCTCTCGGCTGGCCTGATACCACCTTAGGTTTCAAACGGTAGAAGTGAAGGAGGTGTCTGGAGAGAGAAAAGTCTGGAGACTCTACTGAAACTACTGTCCCCACAACACAGTTCTGGATAAGTGGAAGGCAAGGGTATGAGTACAGTACAAGCTTTAACTGAAGTATAACACCAACACATACATTTTAGAACAAAAAAAAATCTGATTTTCAAATAAGACCTTTGATATAATTGGTTACTACAGTCTATGGACGTTGCAATTTTTCGATGGTCCCCAATTCCCACTTCCAGGGAATTGTTAACTTATGGTTTGTAATCTCTGCTGCACCAGACAGAGTACTGTTTTAGAAAAAAAATTGCAATAAACATGGTAAATATCATTCATTCAAACTAGTTTTCTTTTAGAAAGGTAGCTTTAGAAAGACTTAATAAGATCCTTAAAAGGTGACTCACAAAGCAAAACTTATGCTTATGTATTCTTAAAGCCACTTAGTGCCACACAAAATTGAGCCTCTGATTTATTGTGAAAATCTAGGAAATCCGAATATTTTTTATAAACCATGTAGCAGTGATTTCTGAGTGTTATTATCTATGTACACTTCTAAATACCTCACAAATACACAAACGCTATGTTATGTGTTAGAATTCTGTCACATAGCCATTTTTGCAAAAAGAAGTCTGGGATACAAGTAATTTTATTATCCAGGTTGTCATGCATGTAGACTAATCCATTCAAGAAGTAACTTCTTAAACAAATCCTTATTGCAGATGTGTTAAACTCCAGTCATAGAGGGTCAGCGTCCTGCAATATTTAGACATGTCTCTCCTTCAACACACCTACAAAAAAAAAGGTTTTACTTTGACAACAAGTCTACCAGTGACATGATTTTATGTCATGAAATCCTACATTTGATGCAGGATTAACACTTTGAACATTTTGTAGGATTTAAGCTACTTTTTAACACACAATTTCTAATTGTAATGGCAACAAACACCTGCATCTACGCTAGATAAACACAAAACATTTTATAACTGATGTTCTACAGAAACAGAAATCAGTATTTTTTTCTATGTCTGCTAAAGCAAACACAATTCAAACAGGCTCACCAAAACTGAAAAACAGACTCGGAAAAAAGGCCTTGTCAGAATTGTTTATCCAAAGAAGTAAAATTAAGCACAAACTGTCTGTTTCTTCTAACAAGGGTTTAGGCTGCTGGTGGTTGGTGTCAATTTGGAGGGATGCTTTCCTGGTGCACTTACAACAAATTGTGCATCATTAAAACCCTACAGTACCTCTTCCCTGCCAGATTTATTTACTATTGCAGATTGTTTTACCCTGTTACGTATTACTTTACAAACACAGTGCAAACATCTGGATAATGCTCCACATGATGAGTCCCATTGTTCAGCTTCTCTTAAATGGACAATGAGTTCACTCTTTTGCATTGACCTATATAGTTAACAAAGATCTTCTCCATGCAGCTTCTTCAGGATTTGATAGAAAAACTGACATGCATAGGGATCTGCTGCACCGGACCCTGATATATCTCTTCTATGAAGAATCTAAGAGACTTTGAAGGCAACAAAACATATGTATCTTGTCAGTTAGCATGCTGTAAAGGACTGTGCGATATGTCTGAAAAATATATCACAATATATGCCTTTCACGTCAAGTAATATCAGTAGTTATTGATTTGTTTATTTATTTTATATTAGAAATAAGGACTGAGGGAAAAAGTACTGATTTGAAACTGAAAAACAAATCCTATTTAAATGTAACCTTTAAAAAGAGGTTAGCTCTGCTACTAATCCTGTTTAGCTACAGTAAGCCCTCAGAGGTTGAGAGCTAAATCTTTTTCTCTGCCTACATCCCCCAGAATGCAATAAGGTTGTGGATTGGAGTTTGGTTAATGTGGCTCTATACACAACTTCACTACTATCTGAGCTTAAGGGAGATTTTTTGGTTCCTGTCTTTTATTACTGATTGGACTGATTAATCCAGGTGTGCCTGACCTCAGTAGCCATAACGATAATGGCCAGGCCTGAATTTATCGGTTCATTCAGTAGAGAAAAAAGAAAACAAGGGAGCTGTTGAGGAAGTTCAGGAAGTAGAGTCCATTGTGAATGTTTCTATAATTTGTCATGTTTCTATTCATATAGATCACTCGTCTCTTGTAGAAAGGCTCTGGGGGCTTACGCTTATCAGCATCACATTATCTGATGTGTTGTTTTTGGTCACAATCTCCTCCATGTCTTTATCATTTCAAAGCATTTTCAAGTCAACACTTGTCTCATAACTACAGCTCATAAAGGCTTAAGAAACAAAAAAAAAAACTTGTGAACTCAAGAAAACAAAACAAAAAAACTTGTGAAGTTGTCCTTGATAGTTAAGGTTTGATAACTGTTAACAAATTACATTGTTTTAGAATTTGCCTAATGTTGTTTTCTTTTTATCTAAGTGAAATAAAAAGAACGGATGGTCATTCTTAGGTATTTAATATGCAGTAATAGCCATTTAAAATTCCCCCACTTTCATTGTTTGGCCCCTGGCTGGTCCTTGGCTGGTCCCCTAAGATTCCTTTTTTAAACATCAATCTTTGTACTAAACTATCCTTTCTGTCATGATTTGTGGACATTAGGGTCTAAAGAGAAGTACCTTCTCCTGGTCAGACCCTGTAAATCAGTGAAAGGGAGGAGTCAGAGTAAAAATAAATATGCACACCCAGGAGAAGGAAGGGGGTGACTCTAGTGGCTGGAAATTGGCTGCCATTTGCGTTTGACTGGGAAGGGCCATTTTAAAAGGCTGCCGCTGTATAGTTCCAAAGAAAAGTACTTCAGTTTGTTAAAACCCATAATATTTAGCTTCTTGTTTAAGGTTTCTTCGTATTATGACCTTTAGGCCTGTAGGCCTTGTAGATCTGTGTATGCATGGGTATTACAAATATACTTTAGCAAGCTCTCAATGTTTCAAGATTATTCTTCATGAGTCCAGGGGTGAGCTTGTGTATCAGACATGATATCATGTCTCAGACATGGTATCAACTTGTTAAGAAAATATCACACAATGGTACTGCAACGCTATATTGAACAGACTATGTTCAGAAAATAAATGAATAAACTGTGGAAGTCTATTTCAGGGTCTCCAAAACAAATCTATTTGTTACAGAGCTCTTTAAGCATTTTGCTCTTATATTTCCACATCAGTGGTTTACCAAAGAAAAATACTTTTAAACAAACTTTTAGTCTGACTTCTTAGCGGTTCCTAACCTTGATGGCATTGTCAACACTTTCAAAAGAAGGTAAAAAGCCACTTATGCTTTCCTATGCATTGTTAAAAGGACTTGCACTAAGTTAGTACCAGCAGGGGATTTTAGAATAGCAGAAGAGAAAACAGGCACAGTCCTGCTGAGACAGTGCTCCTAAGGTGAGGCTACCACCATTCAGCTGTTGGAAAACGAAACTCATGTTAAGACGCAGAAAGTCTTGAATTTAATCCTCAATATGGTCAATAAGTTGTGTTTAGAGTGGTCAATAACTGTGACAGATTTGAGTGCTGAAGCAGACTCAGCAAAATCTGATATGCACATCAATTGCTGGCTTGACTGATGTCATGCTGTATGATAAACATTTTTTGGAGGTACGCATATCATAGATTAATTGACGATTGTGCTCCATCAATTGTGTCTCTCAGGCCATACTTTAGACTTGCATAAGCACATTTAGAAACAAGGAACATAGTCTTTCATATGATCCTCACATTACAAGTTGAGCAACATTTTCATGAGGTTAATACGAGAATTTATCATATTACCGGAGAAAATACTAAGTACTTTTATTTTATTTTTTAATAAATTATCAACAAAATAGCTTAATGAGACATATTAAACTTACTGTAGCTAATCACTTTGGACTGTAAATCTTTCAGCTTACAACCTTACTGATGTCTTGGAAGAGAGACGTCAATTTGAGCAAAACAATAAGCTAAACCATACTGAAAATGTGCTGACATGTAAATTACACATTTATGTTGCCCACTGACACTGTTTTCCAGCTAAAATCCTGCATTTTCTCAGGGTTTGTCATTGCCTGTGCTACTCTGATGATGTATGGCAGTAGTTTTGACATTGAGTTTACCCACGGTTCTGCATTGCCCAGGGGACCATGAACTGTCACCCACCAAGGAAATTGACTCTCTTGCACACACGCACAACACAAATAGACACACACATTGTCTACGAATAGGCTCACACCTGCATTAGTGTTTAAATACAAGAACCGTTAAAGGGTCGAATGAATCTTCTGGCATGTACACAGAGAAAGACATGCTGTTCGAATTGTGTTTAAATATAATCAAAGTTAAATACACAGACCCACACAGAAGATGATGGAATAGACACACACCCCACAGGCCCATCCATCCATTTTGTATGTTGAGTTGACAAATGTAAATGTGCCCAGAGGACAACAAGACTAAATGAAGATGCATTAGACTTGTGTGTGTTTGTGTGAGTAGGTTTTAAAAAAAGGAAACAAGGACAGCCATAAGAGACAGCCATGATTAATGTCCATGCAAACATTCAAGCAATCAACACATTTTCCTGTACTATTCCTGGCTCTCCTAATTTCCTTTTATAGAAATTAAATGGAAGAAAAGGGATCTTAAAAAAAAAATAAAATAAATAAAAAAACAAGCCTTTTTAACTTAAGTCTCCAATATTAGCTCCTTCTACATGCCATTAAAAAGGCCATAGTCTTTTACTTTCCTCAGCTATAGACTCAATGTATTTTCATTTAAATGTCAGTTTTATAGCTTTGTCACAAAAGATTTACTTTAAGATGTGCCTGAGTAAGAAACTAGTCTATGCAGCCAACTTAGGAAGACAATTGAAATGTGCTTTTGGAGTTTTCAGAAGCGCTCCATGCCGATGGAGCTGGTTTCAAACTTAGCCGATTGTTGGATTTTTTTTTTTTTTCTCTACTACCAACAGCCTAATGTCAGCCACTCACTTCATTACTGGTACCTCTTATCTCACTGTAGAGGTGAGGTATAACGTGTTGTATTCATGAGGAATAACTGTATATATCGAAGGGTGAGATTTTTTTTTTCAAAATATGGACAGTTGACATTTTAAGCTAATTTGGTTATCGTATAATATGCGTTTCCTTGGTTTTCATTTTGATTACAGATTTACATGTCTTCCCAGCAATTTTCGGCATGTTAAAACATTGTTTGAAATGTTTTGATAATGATTGAATTGGAATAGCACTTTTTTTCAGAATTATTGAAAAACTGCGTCATTTCATAAAAATGATACATTCAAATTATTTCTTCATTAAATGATTCAGTTCGCAGTAGGGCTGAGCTTAATTTGTGGATCTAATAGTGGCACTTCTAGTGGCAGCTGGATCTAATAGTGGCACTTCTGGTGGCAGCTGGATCTAATATTGGCACTTCCAGGCGAACTTCTGGTGGCAGATGGAGAATAGTGGCACTACCGGATACTCTCAATTGTATGCGACTGGCAAAAAGGTGACATGACTTTGGCAGCACACCTGTTAGTCTGTAACTACTTCCATATAATAATATTTTATTTATATTATTTCGAGCTTGTGGAACCTTCAAGAGCCGTCTGCCACAAGGTATCAAAACGCCAGCAGTCCAGCTGCTGTAACTTATGGCAATCGTGATCTCCCTCCCAATTCTATGTGGCCTTAAGTATTTTCTTTTGTTTTCTGTTGACCAAGTTAAGTACTCTGGGAAATGTAACTCTACCTTAAGAATTTTTTTTTTTGGCACCAATCTGCCAAAAGATACCACAAGAATTGAGAAAATTGTTTATGTTCATGAGGTGGCAAAAACAAGAGATTGTTTTACCTTTAAAAGTTCAATCCATTGTACCTTATGTCACCCTTGCAAAAGACAACACAACAGCAATGCAATGGCAAATGAGGCCTATCTTTAGATTGATAAAGAAGAGAGAAAAATGCTTTGAATTGCATAGACGACATATAACAAATAATCATATTTCTTCAAGCTCTCACCAGTTGATCTTTAAAACTACCCATTATATAACAGATCACTGTACATATTTCTGCACCAGAAATGATGGGTGAATTTCAGACAAAATACCAAAAAAAAAAAAAAAAAGAAAAAAGAAAATCATCTCCAGTTCTTCTACTCAGTGTCGTCCTTCCAAATTTTGACAAGTCACACAGTTCTTTGGAACTTTGCAAGACAAAAAGTGCCTGTCCAGACAATATGTCAGGAATAAGTAGCAAGAAGCACCAAGATGGGGCTGCAAGAATAAAATGATGTAATGTTCTTTCTGTAAGTAATATCTGAAAGAGAATGTAGCAGCATTTAGAGTTGGGCACAGGGCTGTGCAGAGACCACTGCTAGAGCTACAGACATTTATACAAGCAGACACAATTTTACTTTCCGTTGTAGAATAATAGTCCCTAACAAAAACTAAAAGGATTATATTGCAGGTGAAGATGGCCCATTGAGAACATCATAGTTTAAGATTAACCTCTTATATTTGTGTTTATGTTTTAAAGACCTACAGTATACATATTCTTATTTCCTCATTTTATTCTTGTCAGTCTTTTCTGTCTTCATTCCTCATTGTCTCAACCTTCCTGTGGTTGCTGAGGCTTAGGCTCTTTTATCCATCTCCATCTCATCACATCAGTCATTTTCCTTCTGCCCATCTGGGAGCAAGAAATTTTCCATTAATTAATATTAATTTTACTACATTACATTCTAATATAATTCATAGCTCAAACTGGCTGTAAAATTCAACATAAGGTCAGTACCAAAATTTTTAAGACAGAGATAAAGGATATCACACCCTTTATGCTTCTTTCAGTTTCACAGTTTCACATTATATAAATGTCCTCAGAGACTGAAACATGTATTATTTAAATAGTAAACTAAGAACATAATAAGTTTGAAATACATGCTCATAAATTAATTTCCTGGAATTGCTTGTTTACAGTTATATTGTCTATAACACACCCCTCTATGCTTTTTTTTCTCTTGAACCTGTTAAACCAACCGTGCAACTCTTTAAAACTACCTCAATTCATCCAATGAGATCATGGTTAGCAGTCCAAGGACACTTATCAATTGCTTGTGAAAAGCGAAATGTATTATTAATACAAAAATGTCTACTATTTTGTCTTGCTTTGCACTACATGTATTGTATTGACTCTGCCTAAGTATGTGTTTCAGGAAAGAAAAAGAACAGACACAAGAAGTGATTGATCAAAAAAGAAAGGAACGGCATGACTAAAATGGGCTTTATTCTTCTACCAAAAACTCTTTGTTTATTTAATTCAGATGCTTTGAAAGTCAGGTTTGTCCTTAGTGATCTAGCAAAGCTTTTCATTTAAATATTTTAATCAAACAGAGGCATTATGTTGTTAAAAATTACAAGTTTTCTGTGAATTAACAAAACATTTTTGATGTAACTGGGGAAAAGATTATCTTCATTTGCAAATTATTATATAGTCATCCTTATTTAACTGAAGATTTTAGGATGATTTTAATAGGCTACAAACTAAGTTGTCCATAGGACATTTGCTAAAATGGTCTTATTGGCATTTTATCAGAGTGTCCACGGACTTAAGTGTGTTTTACCAAATTGCAGATGAAAATGTCGTCCCCTTGCTACTACCAGCCCTCTCTCATTACAGCTGGCTGATGAAGGCCCTGTCTTGACAAACTTTTACTATGATTGTGAGAGTTTTCTGAAATAACTCCTATTAGCTTTATCTCCATTCCTGATCGTAGCAGCTGCACACCAGTGTCACACGGGATTATAGCAAAATAGAGGGTGTATTCAGGGGTAGTGCATGATTGGGCAAGTCTGTGTGTGAGTAAGGAAAATAACCAGTGAGCCACAGACTAGAATTTACCAAGTGCTGGGGTCACAGATTTTGGTGTAATACTGTTATGTCAGATACCATATCATATAATAATAACAAAGGACACTTAGTGTCATTTTTTTTGTTTAGTTTTTTACGGCAAAACAATTGGTGCTTCTTAAGAGCTGCCTTCATAGGGCTCATGAGCAACATGCTCATTTTACATTCCACACAGCTATCGTTAGTTTAATTAGTTTGTGCTCATTTTTTTCCCTCATTCTTCAGATGCTAAAACTGGGGACATTTCTAGGGACACCTTTTGCCTAAATAGGGTCATCCAAATCAGGGACTGTCCCTGACAGGTTATTCAAAACAGGATGTCTAAGCCTAAGCTACGAAATTTTTTGCAACTAGCTACTAACAGCTACAGTGAATAAAAAAAAAAAAAAACTGGTTAGATAAAATTACTTGATCTCATCTGTCTATTCCCAGTCAGAGAGCACAAAGCACATTCCTTTTCCTGTACTGTGTCTGTTGTTCAGCCCTGCCTGCTCATATGGCTTCTCAGACTGAAGCAGCCACCACACAAAGTTGCTGTGCTCACCGAAAACATTTTTCCAGATAGCCAATTCTGGTTCTTACCCATTTATTGACCAGAAACTGTTATTTAATCTGAAACCAAAAGTTCATTCCTCGTAATGAGGGGAAATTAGGCAAAAAGTAATGAATGTCTTAAAGTAACCACTAATATTTTACTATTGTAACAAATTAAAATTGCATACACTCTTTGCAACTGCAAGCATGTAGTATATGTTATAAGGGTACTACAATCCATGCTCTCGGCCTTTGCCTACAGTATATGTACTTGTACTCGCATCTTTGTAAGGATAACACGAGTGATGTTGATTCCTGTATTTTTACCTCAGCTGTCACAGCACAGCCCAAGGGTAGGGACTCTTACCATTGCAACTCTGGTCAGGTCAGGGTTGTCATAGCAATGATGACAAAAAGAAAAAAGAACAGGATGTGTTGGTGCACTCTTTGGGAAGCAGAAAAAGATGAGAGGCTGGGGATGGATATGGTTTTTAGATATTTTAAGCCTTTTTTTATATAGATGAATAGGATGCTATTTTATCTTCAGCTCCTCTTTTCCTTTGGACTGTCTGTCATAGGGATGTGTTAGGACCTTCAGTAGTCATTCTGAAAGGTTCATCCATTTCTAAGAAAAGTTTATAGCAAAACCGACAAGCCTGCAGAAAAAAGATATCCAGTTTGGTGGTTTTTAGATATTTTCAACTCCAGTCATCTGTGTGATGCAGTTCTGAATTATTATTTAATGCACCATTAAAAGAAAGCTAATTTTTCAAGCTCAGAATTACTCTGTGGTTCAAGCATTAATCTGCTATACCAAATTTAGAAACAATTAGAAAAACATATTTAATCAAGAAACATTACAGCTATCAGCAACTATCTCTTAATATTCAATAACAGTTACCTGTATAGTTTTATGACAACTCACTCCTACTTTTTTTTGGCATTTTATTTGTAGGATATTGTACATATATATATATATATATATATATATATATATATATATATATATATATATATATATATATATATATATATATATATAATTAATTATTGTACTTATATGGTGCTTAAGACATTCAAACGAAATGAAATGAACTGTTTAGAAATCAGTTTTGATGATCACTTCCATCCACAGGCCAAAATAGCTAAATATGAATTTAAAAAAAGTTTCTTAACTTGAGTGTTTCACAATAACTTAGATAATACATTTACTCAGGAATGTGCAAGGACTGACTGATGATCTCCATTCTTGTCCCCTGCAGCATTCTGTAGCCTCAGGGTAGGTCACTGTTGCCATGGTGACCATTGTACAGGCCAGGATGATTGTTCCCAAAAGCTATCTGTTGCTGTTGAATGCACCAAGTAAACAATAACATGCAAGTCGAAAGTTGGAACCTCTGTAATTTCAAAATAAGTATTCCTTTTCATTAACTATGATAATGAGGTAATATACAGGTATCTCTGGCTTTAAACTAATATATCTGGCTTATAAAAAGGAAAAAGAAACTTCAAACATGTTAGTATTTTCACATTCTGCTTACGTAGTAACATATTAAATTTATTGTACAGTAATGTTCAAATACACAAAAGAAATTACAGTGAAAGTATTATAATGCTGCAGCATATACCCAAACTCTTAATGCTTTTCAATATATTCCTATTACAATCGATTTTCATAGAAAAAGATTTTCTTCCAGCCAAAACAGTTTTGACTGATAATGGGAATTTACATATTTCCCCGGCTGACTTGCACAGTTGTATTACTGATATTAATGCTTCCATGTCGGTCATTTTTTAAAGTTACACTGCTATTTCACAGATACAATTATGTTTTCGAAAGGGCAAACTTTCGACATCTTCAGTCAGCTTGCTGCAAACTTTCTGCCAGTGGCCTCAAAATGTGAAGCATGAAAATAATTATCCAAAAGACACAGTGAGATTAACGGTTTGATATATTTAAATAAACTAATCTTGTGCATGGCAGTGCAGATTGACCCTCTGTCCTCATATTACCAGAACAGAGGTGATAATAAGAATCCAAAGGAATAATAATATCGCCTGGGTGGCTCTGCTGGTCTTGCTATGAAATAAGGGGGAAAAAAGGTGGCTAAGGGAAAATGTATCTCAAAATCAGGTAAAAGGCATAAGAAGGGAGCATGAGAGAGGTGGCAGAGTACTTTTCAACACAACAAAGCAGGGCTGACGTGTGAAAGCCAAAAAGAGCTGAAGCTTGAATCCCTCACGCTTCAATTTAACAAGTTCTGTGTAAAAGTAATGATTCTCCTAGCTCTGTTACTGCTTTAGGTCTGGGGAATTTGTGGATTTTGTTGTTTATTTTTAGCTAGTATAATGCTAAGCTGGGTTATATTTATCTTGTATAGAATACTAAAATGGCTGATTAATTGTAGCAACATTTACCTTACTGAGGACTCACTATAATTCTAAATGTAAAGTAAACATGTTTATTTAAAATGGAAGTATTCAGAATGTAAACTGGTTTTGGAGACTTTTCCATCACTGTGTGCTTGTGTCCCTGCTCTGTGCCTGACGGTAAATACTTGTAGATTCTCATGCTGCTGATTATTACGGTGCTGGCCTTCCCAGCATGGGTATTGTACATTACTATCGTATATATCCTGGCTCCCTAGTCAAGCTGGAAAGGCTGCGGAGAGCTTGTGTTTAACAAAGTGTCGCTGCTACAGTGATTACTCTGTTTAGCAGGTGATTGATGAGAGGCACTGCTGGAAATGTCACTTGCCTTGCTTATATATTTTCCACTAAGGGAGCATAGGAGAGGCAGTGTTAATACATTTTAATACATCTACTCACGGTGAGCTGAAATGTACATTTTTTAGGGGATTGTATGGCAGTAAATGGGATTTGGGTTTTGACACAGGGTAAGAGCCTTGAAAGCCACATATAGATAGATGATTTTAATTTTAATTTTCACACCCAATTTTTGAGCAATCAGTTTTGCTTTGCTCTGATTTATTCGACTGGGATACATTTTGAGTTATACTGGGGGATGTAGAAAATGTTATGCCAATCCTTTCTTGATGATCTTTGAGAATAAATACTGCAAAATAGCGAAAAAAAGTCCTTAGTGTTAAGTATTTAATATCAGAAATCACAACAATCAGTACTATTTGATATTCAGTGCACAAGATGAAAAAAATGCAATGTCCCAAAGCAGTTAATGCAGAAATTAAAAGTTGTTTATTTGGATTTTTATAAAGCACAATTTTTATTTTCTTCATAAGACCCAGATGTGAAGAACCGCAAAGAACATTGCCAACTATACTATACCTAAAAGTTGCTAGTTGATGTCATGAGAAAAAAACCAAGAGAAGGGTCTAGAAAGTTGCTAAAAGATGATAAATTCACCAAGATGACAACAATGCAAGCAGTGTTTGCTCTGCTGTACTTGGTGTCCCTTAAGCTACTATGAGAAATAGCGGAGAGAGCATAGCATTAGAGATTGAACTAACAAATTCTGCAGAGTGGGAGAATAGAGAGAGAATGAGAAAGGGGTCCCTATTTCCTCCAGCAGTCTAAGCCTTATAGCTGCATAACTATAGAGATAGTTCAGTTGTAGTTAGAGGTTGCTAACTGAGCTAACTCTAACTATAACCTTTACCAAAAGGAAAGTTTTAAGCCATGCTTTGAAAGTAGGCAGGTTTTCTCCATCATGGACTAAAACTGGTAGTTGGTTCCACAGGAGAGGAGTCTGATAGCTAAAAGATCTTCCTCCCATTCTACTTTGAGAAATTCCTGCAGATTGAGAGTCAAGTGCTCTGTTAGGAACATAGGGAACAATAATATCTCTGAAATAAGATGGAGCTTGGCCATTTAAGGCTTTATATGTGAGAAGGAGGGTTTTACATTCTATTCTGGATTCAACAGAAAGCCAATGAAGAGAAGCTAGGATAGGAGAGATGTGATCCCTCTTTTTAACTTTCATCAGCTTTTAACTACAGTTTGTGGACTTGCTGATAGTAAAGGATTACAATAGTCCAGCCTTAAAATAACAAATGCATGGACTAGTTTCTCAGCATCACCCCTGAAAAGGACATTTCTAATTTTTGCAATATTCCACAGACAAAAGAGGGACATTTTAGAAACCTCTTTGATATGGGATTTAAATTAAAGGTCCTCATCTACTTTATTATCTGAGATCAATTTAATCCCATCCAAATGAAGTGACTGACTAATCAACTACTTTTAAAAGACCCTGGTCCAAAGACTATAACATCTGTTTTGTCTGGATGCAGTAGCAGAAAGTTAAGAGTCATCCAGGTTATTATGTCTTCAAGACATGCCTGTAATCTATATAATGGGTTAGTTTCATTTGGATTTATAGACAGATATGGCTGAGTATCTTCAGCATAATAGTGGAAATTAATCCCATCCTGTCTAATAATTTCTACCGATAGGGAGCATATATATAGTAAAGAGAATTGGTCATAGCACTGATCCTTGTGGTACTCCACAGGTAACCCTTGAGCATTAGGAAGATTAACAATTAATGTGAACAAACCGAAATCAATCACATAGATAAACTTAAACCAGTCTAGTGTTGTTCCTTTAAATCCTACAAAATATTAGTCTTTCTAAAAGAATATTATGATCAACTGTATCAAAAGCAGCACTGAGATCTAACAGGAAAAGTACAGATACAATCTGAGGCCATGAGAATATCATTAGCCACTTTCACCAAAGCTGAGCTCCAAAGCCGGACTGAAACTCTTCAAAAAGTTCATTATGGTGTAAGTGGTCACACACTTGTTAGCCACACTTAGCCGCTCACCCTTAGCCTTTAACCCTGTGTAGGGTGTTCTAAATATGTCTAAATATGTGGAGTAGGGGCAGGCAGCATTATCTTGAAGCAATTTCCCTTGAATAGGATGGCTTTTAAGGGCCACTATTGGGAAACAAATCAGAGAAGACACAATACAGTATGTATGTGCCACCCCCTAAGAAGGAGACTCTTTTTAGTTAATGTATACTTAGCATTGCAGTTACTATGGAATTCTATGATAACTTTAATTGTCCGTTATTGTTAAGCATTGAAAGCAACAGCGAAGATAAAGCATTCCTTAACTTAAGATATTCTAACATACTAATAAAGAAAAACAACAGGTCTATTGCATTTCATAGTGTTGTTTAAATATTACCATAGGAAGACAATATACTATAGGGAGTATTATGGGAATATATACTTTTCAGTGCTAATGTTTAAGTTTAATCTCTTCACTTTATATAGGAGGTTACAGGAATTAGGTAGAAATGACCATGTTCCCAAAATAGGTTCTTATTTCTCAGTGGAATATTTTAACTTCTCTTAGATTAAGTACAAAGAGAGAGGGGCAGCAATTTGAATAACCCCTGGAAATATGATTAAACAGATGTCCCTTAAAAATATATATTTTCTAGTAGGTGTTTGATCCTTCCCCCCACACTTTTGTAAAGAATTACAATCGAGAAATACACTTTATTTGAGCAGATTAAGGTGTATATCTTCTTATCGTTCTAAGCAAATGTAGTTACATTGAAATGTCTTTACTGACTGACATTTCTGACATCTGATTAAATTAATAGAGTGATATATATATATATATATATATATATATATATATATATATATATATATATATATATATATATATATATATCTAACACATTACACCCATGCTGGGGAGTGGCCTAGTTTCATTGTCGCTTTGTACTTGACAGTGTAATGACAATAAAGTTCCATTATTATTATTTTTTTTTTGCAAGCAATATTAAAGTCCACTTTTTTATATTAAAAAAGCCAAGGATTGTTTATAGCAGTACTGACTAAAAAAGATAAATAAAATAAAAAGGAAAGAAACCAGATAAACCGCAACTGTAAGCAAGTCTGTATTCAGCATACGGACATTACAAACTCTATGGTCAATATTAAAACAAACGCTTGTTGACATCAGTCTATTTAATTAAAAGCATGCCTACAAATTGAACAAACTTATTAATGTGTTTTGTGTGCTAATACAGGGAAACTGGTTTAAATGTCACATTAGCTGTTGACTTTTTTAGAGTAGCAAAATTCAGCAAGTTGTGAGCAGGCACTGATGACTAGAGCCTGTGTTTTGTAGTCACAACTGCCCAAAACCCCCACTACAATTTGCTCACAGGGTTGTTAAGCAGAACATGTCAGTAAAGCTGTTAATACATTTACACTAGGAGAGGACCTGCTGTGTAGGGAAGTCCATTTAGCTCAAGGGCATTGACATCTTTCCAACTGCAAAGATCCACTGCAATAATACCAGATTATAGGAGAATGCTGATTGCTATTTTTAATAAAACATACACACTGTGGGATCCGAGTGAAGGTGTTAATGGATTATGGATTGGACCCACAGAGGGATCTTTTTACATTTTTCACAGCAGATATAACCCCTTCTTTACCTTAATTAAGCTATTTCATTAGTATTCTTGAGTGAAAACAATGCTTAAATGGGTACATCTAATTAGGAGACTAAGGGTTTATTCATAAATCCACTCAATGCACAGAAAAGCAATGACCTCAGTTTTATAACCTTATCAACTGAGCAAGTATTGCTTGAAAAATAAAAGTATTATATTTTTTTAAACATGGTTCTAGACCACCTTAGTTTTTTTTTTTTTTTCCTGTCTAAAAGCTCAGTTTTTAAATTATTTTCCTACATGGATTTCAAATGCTATCATCTACACACATTCCTTTTTGGCAATGTGTACACTGCCTGACATTTGTTCTGGTTCCGCTTGATTTGAACTTTAGAGCCCTCTGGAAACTTAATAAGAAATTAGTGAGTTTTGCCAGGTTCATCACTCAGTACATCTGTTCCAACTGTGGCTTGTGGCATGCTACATGCTATGGGTACAAATACTCTACTTTCACTCAAACTGTTTTGTCTGGGAACTTATTTTCATTTCTGTCATAAGATCAGTTTTCTTAATATTTACACCTTTCACAGACCAGATCAAACAGCATTTTTACTTTTTTGTATTTTTTTTTAGTAAGTTATCTATTATCAGGAATGTTATTTTTAAAGATAACCTTCTATTTTTAAACAATATAATCCACACTGAAGCAACAATTGGAAAGCCAGATTAATAATGTGTATCACTCATGCTTAGATCTACATATAGTTAATCTGTAAATGCACTCATTAAATCTTTATTGAAAAAGGAGAGACATTCAGTAGAACCTTTCACAGTGATTGGTGATGCGACACCTCGTGCCCACATAGTATAGTAAGATTTTGGCCAATCACAGTAACAAATCTTTTTTTTTTCAGCTTTTATTGTCATTACACTGTCACAAGTACAGAGCAACAAAATTTACTCTCTGCATTTAACCCGTCCCTTGGGGAGCACTTTGCTGCCATTGTGCCCGGGAAACAGTGTGGATTTAAGGGTCTTTGCTCAGGGGCCCAGAGTGGCAGTCTGTGGGAGTTGGGCTTGAACTCAGAACCTCAGTATTCCAAACTCTATGCCCTAACCAATAGGCCGCCACTGCCCTAAATGGAATGGCAACAGATGCCATGAGAAACCAAAACAATGGATTGGTTTATAACAGTTTAAGCTAGAGCAGTTCAAATAGTTTCTCATGTGCTTGTGAACACACAATTACTGAGAGAAGTCAGCTTGCTAGCAGAGCTAATCATTTAAGGGAACTGAGATGTTAAACTTAGACCTTTTTAGGTTCAAGGTTTTTTCAACCTTTTTAGGGAGTGGACTCAGATTTAAGCTTTCAAAAACCCACAATGCAGCAATTGAGTTAATCCCTTCCCGCTATCATTGCAGCCCCAGAGTCTGTACAGGAGAGCGAAGGACCTTGCCTATTCAGCCAGGCCAACAATTCCCTTTAACGACCCCCGTTTTAGACACATAGGGCCGGATTTATCATGATCCAATTTTGCGTGCAGTAATTTGCGCTCGCAAACTGGAATTTTGTGCGAGAGGCTGAACCATGGTTTGCGGGTGATTTAACAAGAGAGATTGCGTAACTGGTGGCAGGTGCAAAACTGTTGGAGACGCCCTATTTAAATGATGGTTTTGCGCGTTTTCTGTGGTTTGCGGCATGGCGAGTTTGGACAGCAGAAAGCGCAAAAGGAAATTCGACCCCATGGAAATGGAGGTGTTGGTGGATGAAGCCAACAAACATTTAAGTGAGCTACAGCAAAGAAGTGTGACTGTCACACAGAGGAATGCTATATGTGAACAAATCTATAATAAAGTAAACGCTGTCGGTGAAACCTTGCGAACAGTGGATGAAGTAAAAAGAAGATACCAGGATATTAGAAGGCGAACCAAAGAAAAACTGGCATATAACAAAACATCTGCGAACAAAAGAGGAGGGGGCAGAGTAGATGAGATGCCTCTGACCAGCATTGAGGAACAAGTACAGCTGACGCTATGTGAGGAGCAAATCACTGGAATTGCAGCTTCAAAATGGCAATGCTGGATAAACGATATGTTTTGATGATCGTTTCCTCCTTCATTCCAAAAATATTCACACGGAGTGAAAAAATGCGTTCTCTGCGTCTCCTTGCTTCATTTTGATGTCTCCTTCTTGCGACAATAACCGCTGCCATGTGTGCGCAATTACGCATACAGACCATTTGCACCTTCTTTTGAAACGTGTTAAATATAGAGTCAGATACCGTTAGCAAAATTGTTTTTAGGTTTGATAAATCACTTTGCGAGTGCTAAATTAATATATTTACATGTTCTCCTCCCACAAGACGCACTTTTGCGTGTAAACGACCCATATTGCATATTCATTGCAGAAAAAGTACTAAATGGATAAGAGGCGCTATTTAGTACGTTTTAAAGACCAAATCCTTTTAGCACGCTGTTGATAGATCAGTTTGTACATTTTTTAGCGTGCGCAGTGAAATAGCTCACGTTTTTATACACGCAAACCTTTGATAGATCCGGCCCTTAGATGGGTATGGGGCATTGCAGGCTAACAAAAGAGGCCAAGCAACCCCATTCCAAAGGGGTGGACCACTTTGTCCGTTTCAATTAGCATGTTTAAAAAAAAAAAAAACATGGCTTTGTTGGGCTACTTTATAAAACCTCAAACTCACCACTATTCCTGACAATATGTATTGAAAAATCTTCCTGGAGACTAAACGAAACATCTTCAAACTTGGAAACAAAGTCTAGTGGATTGTTTTAATTAAATCTTTCTAGAATACATGCATTGTTGTGCCTCAAGTTGTTTATGTCATGCATCCATATATTTTTTCAGGAGAGGGATGCAATAGAAAGAGGAGGAAACAAACACAAAATAATTACTTGACCACTACCGAGCATTTTCATACATTTTCCTAATGCAAAATGAGACCAATAAGCATCTACCTTAAAATATTTGTAGTAGGTTTCGGTATGGTTCTACATTTCTTTTATAAATACCTATAAGCAATGAAATCAAAAACGTCTCAGATTAGATCACTGTTAGAGGGCCCCAACTTGTTGTTATGGAGCTGCATCAGGCATAGAGGAACTGCTCTTGGCCTCACAAAAAGTTGAAATTTGTTTAGCTTCATGCTTAAGCCCAAACTCGCACAACCATTGCACTCAGGATATTAATCTAAGTGATCTGGATCAAGCAGAGATTAGCTGATCAATGTGGAAAGACAACAGCTTCCTGAGCCTATGTATTCTCTGTAAATACTCTCTAAATGGTCATCGTTAACATTTTCTCACTCCCTTCTTCTCTTTTTTCCGGTGTCATTATAGCTACAGTAGTTTAATTACTGATCATATGACATACTGGGCAGCTCTGCAGCTTTGCACATAAAATATTGTCTTAATCTATTTATTTTGCTGTTACGGTTTTCTAGCAATCTTTGATCCACGGTACACTGCTGACTCCTTTAGTAAGTTAAGTTCATGCTGGTTTTGTTATAAGAGCTATATCAGTGAGAACCAATGTGCCATGTGTAAAATATTACCATGATTATTAGATATTTGTATAGCCTCATACCATTATCCCATTGCACCTTCTAGGATGGCTTTTTTTCATCACCTTTCTTTTTGAGTTTTAGACAGCACCTTTGCTCTGTCTTTCTATTTACGTTTCCTTTTCAGCCACTTGATAGAAGCAAAGGTAGCTGGCAGTCAGTTTTTTTATGCATTATAATTGAGGTCACATGTTACACATCTAAGCTGTCTACAGTGATACAGTAGAGAGAGCAGCTCAAACTTCAACATTTTTTTTTACTATACTTTGAAATGTAATTGTTGTAATGTATGTGTATTGTAAATATTCAAAATAAAAGAATGAAAAGGCATTACAAAAATTTTAGAAGAATCAATTTAAAGACTTTCAAAATGTACTAATTTATTTAGATAGAGGTATTAATAATAGAATGTAATAACACTTTATATAAATGATCATGACGGAAAGTGCAAATAATTGAATATACCCTTCTTGATTTTTAATATTTTCTCCTGTTATCTTCCAATTTTCCAGGAACATTTTAATACAAGTTGACTATACTTCATTATATTCCTTTCCTTTCTTTTTTCCTTTTTTTCTCATCAACTTTAGATGCTCTCTAGAATATTAGTCTTGCTTTGCAGCTGCAACTATTATCAACACATATATACCCCTACCTGCCCCTATTACAAAGGAGCATTAGCATGTGCCCTATCTCTTTGTCTAACCTCTACCTAGCATATATCTAACTCATCACTTGAGTGAACATTATGGGACCTGCAATTCTAGCATAAAAAAATAACAAAAGAAAAAAAAGCGAGAGTACAACTAAACACAGACATAGGAATGCCCATGAAACCACAGAGATGAACAGGTTGGTAGTAAGTTTGACATTTAACAAAATGCATCCAGCTTGCTTACAGACCACACAGCTGTGGATCCAGTTCTGGAATCTAACTGTTGGCTGGAAAGTTAAAGGATGGTCATATTCTTGTGGCCGCAGTAACACAGTACAGCTAAGCTTACCCATCAAAGCAGGTGAATTACAAGAATGGACAATGGAGCTATAAGAATGAAGTAATGTTTTCCATAGTTGGAACTGCTCCCCTACTAGTTAACTCAGTTTTGATTAAGAATATTTTGTTTATTTTGATACAAAATTGCTATTACAGCGATATAATCCATTCTCTTGACAGATAACCAATCGTATATCAATATTGATACTGGTTTGCAAAAAGGAATTGGGTGTTTCATTTCCACAGAATCTGTGTATTTAGAAAATGAGGGGCCACATTATCTCGAGCACCCTTCATGATCTTACAACCGACACAATGTGTGCTCTAAAACATCTGACCACTTTTTGTGTGTTGTTTGGATCCAAATTTAACATTTTGCTTTTGTCTCTGTAATGATCCCTAATGATCTTAACTCACAGAACAACAGAAACAGTAATTCAGCATGACACAATTAACATAATTATGCCATTAAATACAACTGCAAAGGGTTAGATCTCATGGCATAATTAAATGCAACCCTTCCTTTTTGTGCACAGATTTCAGGCAAGCCAATTTTATTTATATAGCACATTTGTACATTTGTACAGCTGTAATTAAAAAAAGTAAAGGAAACAAAGGAAAAGTACATTGCAGTGGCATGAAGGTAGTTAAAAAGTTTGAGCGCAAATAATTAAAGAGGATAAGAGTAGATAATTAAAATGATTTAGTGATTATATGAATAATAAAAGGATTTTAATTTAAAAAAAGGAAAGTCGGAGTGCAACATTGAATAATATCGTTTGGATAGCTCTCTAAAAGGCCACTCTAAACAAATTTATATATATATTTTATCTTAACTGAAAGCACCTTGGCTTCTACTGTTGTCTGGGAGTGTTTTTTTGAAGATTTATGAAACATAAAAAATTACCTGGGGAATGTGCTCGACTTTCTTAGTATTAGTGAGGATGGGCGCTGTAGCATTCTGGATCAAGTGGATATGTCTGATCGACTTATTATCCAGACCTGTGAAGACACTTTTAGTAGTAATTTCTCAGAAAGATAAGAAAAAATAATTCTATTTTTTTGAGATCCTACTAAGAAATCCATCCTTTTGTTATGCTAATGTATTTCAGATGACAAAAGGATGACTTTATCACCGTTTTAAAGAGCCACGGGTCTTCAATTTTAAGTCTATCACTACTCACAGATTTAGGGGCTAATTGGTGGTTTCTAGCTGTATTAACTGAAGCTGTGTGCTGACTTTTAAACACACCTCCATTGGTCAAAAATATATTACTGTATTCAGCTGAAATCGGGTTATAGTCACCTGGTAACATAGTGATATAAAGCTGTGAGGCGTCAAAATTGATATGCTAATTTATGCTGTTTATTATTATCTAAGTTAGTAAGAGCATATTGAATTGGATGTGCCCAATAGACAGCTAGCAAACCCTGCATGTGAATTTTGTGGTCTGTGATGTCAAGTTACCTGCTGACACAAAAAAGTCCCTGTCTGTTAAGTATGAATTAAACAATTTGAGTGCTGTACTAGAAAGTAAGGCAGCCTTTGTGCTGTGGTGAGAACGTAGACCTGACTGTTATGCCAAAGCAGCCCCAACTGTTGAATCACAGCCTTTTTTTTTTCTTCATGATCTTATTGATGAAAGGTAGATTTGAGCAGGGCATGTAATTTTGCAGTAGCAGCTTGTCCAACTTTCCTTTTTTCCAACTGTGGTTTGATAATTAAAGACCTTCTGGAAAATACAACCAAGGAAACGTAGTCATATTTGCTAAATCAGACATTATAGAAGGCAAAGCTTTTTTTTAAGGAAAGCTGTGGGTATAACCTTGAAACTGCACAAGTTTAGTTGATGTATGATTTTAAATTTCAAGTATGCTATTGTGTATTCTTTGTAATTTATTATTTTTTGAATTTTGAGTTACAAAGTATAACATTTTTTGTTTTTACATAGATCACTGTTTATAGATACCTTTTTCAATAATACATACCGGTAATAGAAAAGTAAACCAAAATGTATTAATACTGATTTTTAAAATCAGGATATTCAATTATGCTTTCTTGGTTTAACTTCTAATCTGTATTTACAGACATTTTCATTTAAAGCCAAGAAATAATTTTCAAGAGATAAGTGTGTTTTTAAAGCAGAACAAAACAATAAGAAATAACAGTTTACTAACACTGTAACAACACAAATAGTCCAAGCATTGGATTCAATTTGGTAAGCTTTTATAATTGCCTTTAAAGCTGCAGGAGAAGGTTTCTGATGTTTTTCTTAAAATAAATGTTAGTTGTCTTAGAGAAATCAATGTGGATAGTTTCAGCAGTAGAGTACTCCATAACGGGGGAGGACATGAAAATGTTTGGTTTCTAACTCCTGGTTGTACATGGAACACTGAAAAAGAGAAATCTCTGAGAGCAAAATCTGTGCCAGGAATGTCTCAGTGACAGGTACGGGGATCAGTACAGCAGAAACATATCAAAGATACCTTTATAGATTAAAGTGTCCTACTGCTCAAGTCTAGAGATGAATAACAATGGCTTGGTCACAAAAGAATATAAAATAAAGTGGTGATAAAGAGATCTATACCCTGCTATAAACTGTAATGCCCCATGATAAACATTATCCAACATATGCAGAGGTGGCAGATTGATTCATATGAAATATCAAAGTACTCTAATGCATACAGAAAGGACAAGATGTTTTATTATACTGAAGTTAATTCTGATTCAGTTTAGAAGGCAAAAAAAATAGTTTTACTTAAACATCTTTAAAACATTTTCAATATGTGTCTTTAATGAAAGCTTATTGTCTATTTCTACGCCAAGGTACCTCTATGTGTCCTCATACTCTATTAGCGAACCTGTCATTGTTCCATTGAAAGGAAAAAACTTCTAAAACTATCGTCTGATAAACAAAAAGTATGACCTTCGTCTTAACAGCTTTTAGGAGTAGTCTTAGGTGAAGTAAGTAAAGAATAAAAAAAAGTCAAACCCAAGAACTGAAGCACAGCAATAACATGGCACTAAACTAAAGCGCTATCAGCCTAGACATATAGAAGCATCAGTGTTATTTTTGCTGACACCTTTTACATAGATTGAAAAACAGAGTTGGACCTAAAATGGAACCATCTGACCTTTGTAATGTTTAGGTAATCTGATGAGAGATTAGTGATCTGTCACTTTACTCACAGTGAGACATCACTGAGTTCATACAATATCTCCAACTAACTGGATATCCAACTTACAGCATTATCTGATAAACCAATATTTGACCACTTTTGACAAAGGATACTATGTCAGTGCTGTCAAACATCTTTCAGGTAATTCAAAATAGCAGTACAGTAGTTATTAGCACCCAAAGCTTCAATAATGTTGTTTCTGAGTCTTGTTGTAGCTGTAACTGTACTATTTCCTAAAACCAGACTAGTGGCATGAAAAAATCTTGGCCACAACTATTTGGTAAGCTGATCAGTAACCAGTTTTTCAAACATTTTTGCTAAAATGTAAAGTCTTAAAAAGCTATTTTGCACAATAAGATCTGTACCTTATGATAGGGGAAGAAAAAAAACATATTTGAGCTTATGTTAGTTAAGGAGAGACTAAAAATCTAAAAGATGGATTCAGCTATAATGCTGTGAAAAGTAGAACAAATATATGGAAAAAATTAGACATTCCTTGGCAAAAAAAAGGTAATTAAACAGACAAATATTCTTCCGGTTAAGATTAAATAAATTATGAAAATGCATGTTTAGCAAAAAAAACAAAAAACAAAAAAAAAACTTCATAATTCTTTTTGGATATGAACAGCATAACTTTCCATGGCTTGAAAGTTCTACTAACAATCCTGGGAAAACATTTGTCTTGCATTTCAAGGAGATTGGATTAGGGAGATTAGATGCTACATTAGCATTTTAAGTGTTTTAAGTCTCACCTCCATCTTTAAAAAACTAAATATACAAGAAACAAATATATAATTATTTGTAAAAAAAAAAAATGTTAATGTTATATTTTGATAAAGAATTGGTTTTCAGGTTTCAGAGTTTATATAAATATAAATTCAAAATCTATTTTTTTTCTCTGTTCGTACTCATAATAATCTTGAATTGATCACTACTAAAAGTCTGTCCTTAAGCTTAGAATTTTGTTCATCAGATTTATAGGTTTTTCACTAGAGGCAACTAGACTTTTTTGTGAAGCTGGAATAAAATGCATCTATAGGCCTGTATAAGATTTATGGCGTTAGTAGCGACACTGTGGTGCAAGATATCCTACGGAAATCCCTCCTGATTCAATTTGCTCCTTCTTTTGTTCAAATGAGGGGATTCCTTTGTTCGCAAGAAGGGTAGATTTTCCCTTTAACACTTCAGCTTGGCCAAAACAGGACTTTGCTATCCAATATGTGACTAACAATGAGACTTCAATGCTGATTCATTCCATTTTCAATCTTTTCACCTCTTCCCTCCATCCATTTCCCCTATGTTTCAGCTTAAGTGTAAATTCTGGGTTCGGTTGTGTGCCTCACCTTATTAAATCAAAGCAGACAGGCAGCATGTTTCTAAAACGACAGCATGGTCAGCTGACTGTAAGTAACTTACTTCTAAAGCACAACTACGTACAATCGACAAACGAGTCCATTAGAGTAAATTATAAATGTTTAGAGTCCTTTGAAATTAGATCTCCTCTGTTTTCATTTTGTTCCGAAATGTATTTTCTCCTCCCACCCTGTTTTTTTTCTTGTCCTCCTTCAATCTCTTCTTGTCTGTCCCCCATGGCTTATGTCTGTCTCTTCACGTGTTTGGCTTAAACCCCTTGCTGTCTTCTTTACTTCTTCTTTACTCTTTTTCTCTGTCCTAGTTCTCAGGGTCTCCAGGATAAAGCTTTGTCTAATTACCATGCTGGGGTTTAATTGGAACAGTGCACACAAACAGATTGACATGCTACCCCGTACATGCAAACACACTCTACTCTCTTTCCCCACAGATAGACACACATCAGATCCATTAAATGCATGCATTACACACCAAGCAACTTACATGCTCCAGTTATACAAATACACACAGCTTACTATGAGGTTAGAGCCTGTGGAATTTGTCCAGGTTGTATTGCAGCCACTGTGTATCTGGCTCTTCTGTGGAGCTAAGGCACGTTGGCTACAGTCACAGTTGATTTTGGCCTAGTTAGACCATGAGCTGCCTGTAGCAGCTCCCAGTATAGAGCTAGCTGTGTCATCTAAGAATGGGCAACAACAGTTGCACATCGAAGGCAAAATGTTGGCCGGACATGTAAATACAACAGTGGCTTTGGAATATTGTTAGAATCCTAGAAAAGCAGGTTCATTTATCTTTGGTATTTTAAAATGCTGAGTCTTTTTATTGGACTTTAATCTATTTCAAGGACTGCCACTTTGAGAACTGAACACTGTGTTGTTGATCATAAACTGAAGGTTAGAAAAATCTCGATAGGAGAGAAAGAAGTTTTGCTTTCTTATATCATTCTTTCATGACACGTAAAAGATGAAACAAGATGAGGAGAAAGGCAGGTGACTAGCATCTTTTCTTCACAGAAATGCCCTTTTGTTTAGGTGTCTTACTGTAGCTCTTATTTCTTTAAGATTCTATAACTGTATTTATAAATGTTATGTAAGTACAATTTTATTTTTTCCTGAAGTTAAAATATTGAGAACAGCTTTCTTCTTTTCTTTCTTATTCCCCTCTGCATTTTAGTCCTTCCCAGCCATACATGTGGCACACCCGGTCTTATTCCGAATGGAATTATTCATGGCTCAAGGTACAACATGGGGGACAAGATCCGATACAGCTGTGAGTCAGGTTTCGTGCTCGAAGGTCACAGTATCCTCACATGCATCGTATCACCTGGTAGTGGAGCACAGTGGGACTTCCCTTCACCGTTTTGTCGAGGTAGGCTTTCTTTTTTTATTATTTCTTCCTTCCTTCAGAAAATATCATGCTGTTGCTGATGTATGACGGAGAGAAAACAACTGACTTCTGCTATTCTGGTTAAGCAAACATTTTTAGTTGGCACTGATTCCTAGATGCATCTTTAGTTTTAAAATTAAAGTAAAACTTTGGGTGAGGTGTAATAATAAGGTAAATAGTGAAGGTCATAAGAAATGAAGGACCTTAATATGAGGTCATGAGCTGAAATATAAGAAGCACCAGTGTATTGATGTTCTTTAAAACTCATAAAGGTCTGACTCCAATTACTCTACAATACTCTGCAGCCCAAAATCCCCAAGCAAAGACCCCTAATAATAATCTTTTAGTCCACCAGAAGGAGCGTATATGTGAAAATTATCACTGTGAGAGAGAGGTAATATTAATATTATGTAGTTCAGGTTAAGACTGGTCATATATTTATAATGTTCATATTTTTTTCTATGTTATTTCTAAGAGAGAGATAGATGCTTTATACTTTAATAATGTACATATGACTCAGTTATACTCACATGTATATTTAAATTATAGGTCTGTCTGTCCTTCTATCTATATACGGTATATTTAAACATCCCTGTGAATATTTGCAGATATTTATTGGTCCTTTGACATGCAGTACAATAGAAAGAAAAGAGGAAAGAATAAAGAAGTTTTAACAATACTAAACATGGGTGAAAAACCTAAGATGTTTAAACTATACACATAGTTTAGTCTGTTATTATGGAGAACATACCACATAAAACCTAAATTTAACAATTCACACTTCAAAACAAGCTGACCTAAGAACATCCTACAAAATATTATGTAAAAAAAAATAAAAACTGTGTGGATACAGTATATTGCCCAGCTATCATTTTCTAGGCTTATTTCTATGTCCATGTTTTTCTTCTTTTATCAGCGGAAGGAGCATGTGGCGGTACGTTACGAGGCACAGCAGGTTATATTACCAGCCCCGGATACCCATCAGAGTATGACAACAACCTGGATTGCACATGGTCAATCCTGGCCGAACCTGGGGACACTATCGCTCTTGTTTTCACTGACTTCCTTTTAGAAGACAAATATGACTTTCTGGAAATCAGTGGGACAGAAGCACCGACCATATGGTAAGATTCTTGCAATAGACAAAATTGCATTACTCAGTGAACAAAAATGTGTTATTAAGGACACAGGTGTCTTAGGGGCAACCAACAAGACAAGCTAAGCACACTGCAAAATTTGTACACAGATAGGGAATAATATGTACACAAGAAGCAGTTACATTTAGAAAAGCTGGTTACTTGAATATCCCAATGTTTATAATCAAGAAATGAGAGACAATATAACCACTTTATTGGCTTTTTACAGTATGCATTAAAAAAAGCATAGTCCAAACTCATAGCAGGAAAAAGGCCTTTCCAATGGAGTTGAAACATTGACTCAGAATAATCATGATGAACTGATTATTGAAATGATAATCAACTAATTATTATTAGAGCTTTTTTTAATTTCAGAATATAAAAACTAAAATGTACAAATTGCTGGATGAACAACCCACTCAGAGGGTAATTAAGCCAAAACTACACAAAAGTAATGTAATTTTTGCATTTAAATTAATCTGATATGCTGTGAAAAAGCCATGACCAGGCCTAAGCTTGGTAAGACTGGATTCCAAGCTTTCCAAAGATGTCAAAGTTGTGGAACTCAAAAAAAAAAAAAAAAAAGAAATTAGAAAACATATGACCATTTGAATGTTGTCACAGAAGCTTTAGGAGAAAACTGGTTTCAAAGTTTCCTTATTATCACCTGGAAACCAGCTGTGTGGTAACAAATGCTGTTGTTAGAATAAATAGTTTTATTTAGTTTGCTGCAACACCTTATGCACCTTATGTTAAGATTATTTACAGCACTGCACGAAGATATTTGTGTGCACATTTAACAGACAAACATCTTTCATCAAAAAACGACAACATCACATTTATACACACAAGAAAAACAAAGCAAAAAACATATTTTAAAACTCTTAACATTTACATTCTTTAAAAATGCAAATAAATTAAGTTATTTTTAAGTATTTATACATTTTAATGTGTCTGCAGATTGCATCATGGTTACAACTTGTTTGGAAATTAAGATTTTGATCCCTTGGTATGCCTGTTTTTTTTTTTTTTGTGTTCTTTCTGTTTTTAGTACTGTAGAACAATGGAATAAAGTGTTTCATGGGCCATTTTAAAATACAAATAAATCCACCCACTATTCCGGGTTTCAGCAATTAATTACTAAGTAGGTAGGGACAATAAAACAGCAAATATAGGGTTGGTGTCATCAACTTCATCTTGCAGGTTTGGATCAAAGCAAAAGCAGTATTTTTTTTTTCTCAGAATTGGGTGGATTTATTGCTTTTCTTCGTTCAGGCTATGCTGACTTGTTCCTACTTTACATATGGAGCATCACAAATGTAATTAAATATGCTCTGTTCAGAACTCTTCAGGTGGCATTATTTTAACTCTACTTAGTTCACTCATCTGAGTATCAGAGGAAAATGATCATGGTTGTGATGTTTACCTGCTCCAAAAGAACTCAATTGACCTGGATCAGCATTGAATGGTAACAGTAGCACTCTAAACAGTCCTTCACATAAGGACACTTTGCAAGCTTTGTAAGAATTAGCACATCCAGCAGGGAAGATTGAAGCTACAAAAACAGCAGTGTCATACTTTAGATGAAAGGTGAAATCTGAGGTGATGGTAACCATTTTGGGGCCCTTACCACAAATACTGTGTGGTGCCCCTACCTGGAATTACTAATAATACAGTATATGCAGTACTCAAGTTGAGGGGGGATGGTCTCCCCCTTCTTAACAAAATTTTAAAAATCATCCCCCTTCTGAAATGACCATCCCCTGTGACATTTTATAACAGAATGTGTAAAATTTCTACTATATATTAACAGTAATAGGATTAATATTGCCCTTTCAACATTTAGCGGGCTGATGGCTTACAAGTAGCCTGAGCAAATAAGATAAAATCCAAGAAGTGCCCTGCCATGACTATGAAGCTGATCCCAGTGAGAAATTGGTCCCTAACTATGTAGGAGAAGTGATAGCCATGTATCTATATACTATAAGGTGTCTTGGTCAAGGTCTATGACCGGCGTATCTGACATGTAACAACCATACCATGCATATTGCTTTAGATTAATAGACCATATTAATTAGGCTATGTATGCTTCCAAAAAGTAAATAAATACATTCCACCATCCCCCTTCTTTGTTTTTTATAACTACACTACTGAGTATATGTGAAGTTAAATGGCAAATGGTAAAAAGCTTCTCTTTTTTTCTAACAGCAAATTTCTGATTTTTATTGTCTGTTGCTATATTATATAATATTTACCAAGAGGATGTGAATAGTAGCCTACTTTGCATATCTCTCCATCAGTGCTGTCGCTAAAGTATTAAAATGTTTTCCTTCCCTTTAAAATAAAGAAAAAAGACATTTCAGGAACATTAAAGCAGGAGAATAGAATACAGTATTGCACAATACTGAAATATTGTGTATCCATTCAGCTATTTAGATATGTTTCAGTAGCGTAATGTCATGATGATTTAACCTTTTGACCACCATATTGAGTACCTAACGGTCTGTGGGATTTCCCCCTGACCAGAATGAATAATTTACTACTTACGGCTGCGGCTAGATTTGAGGTGGATATGTCAGCTGTCTTAAATATCCTGTTCCCCTTCATAACATGGGACAAAATAACTCACCTGCAAATACCTGATGGCCTTTCCCTCTCATCATGGACAACAAGTCCTGTGGATGTAAAGAAATTTACCAAAGATACCTGAGGGGATTATTTCAGCTATTGAAAGAATCTTTTTTCGCTTCATAACATGGGAACAGATTAATTTACCAGCAAGTCCTTCACACTACTTATTTCCCTTATCATTGGCAATAACTCCTATTCCTGTGATTTTGCTCCCTATTTCCCTATCCAGCTATCAATTTAGTTCATAACACTAGTTATCTATATATTATATTCATCTATTAGTAACATTCTGCTTATAATGGTATTCATCTCTATACTTATTCAATAGAAACCCATGTCCTGTATTTATGGAACCATTATTTATCCTGCACTTGCTGCTATTGCACTTCTGGTTAGACCTAAACTGCATTTTGTGCCTTGTATCTGTACCTGTACCTGTGTAATGACAATAAAGTTGAATCTAATCTAATCTAATATATTTGCCAAAGTCATTTAGGGGAACTTCATTAAGAACATACAAAACAATCAAAGCAATATTTTAGTTGGCTTCAAACACATGCCTAATGAAACCATCTGATACATGCATCACATTGTATCTAGAAAGATAATTTGAAATAAATTAATTGAAGGAGTAAGACACAAACACATCAATCATCATTTTTAAATTCAAAATGTTAATATTTTTACTGAATCGTATCCATGTGAAGTTAGTGTAATTAAAATCGAAGAGTCTTCTATCAAAACCAACCTTGTATTTACTGTATATCTGATATCAACAGCCTACATAGATAATATAGAATCTCACAAAATACATTTCAATAAATCATTAAGTAATAACTGTAAACCCATTTTAGGTATTACTTTTTTCCCCTTTAGTAGTGAAACAACTTCTATCTATCAATCAATCTATCTATCTATCGATCTATCTATCGATCTATCTATCGATCTATCTATGAAAACTGTGAATGACTGGCTGCTATGTCTTGCTGCTAAATTAATCTATTCCCATGTTATCGAAAGAGGGTAGATTATTCAAGATAGCAGAAATACTTTTTGTTTCCCCCAACCCCCGGGAAATGTTTGGAAATAAAGCAAATACTATGTAATCTGAAGGAGTTTTTGCCTATCATGACAGGAGTAAACCCTGTGAAAGACTTGCTTTTAAAAATGGAGTGAGAAAGGGATATTTCAGACTTTTGAGATATGCAGTTTCCTCTACATAATTTTGGCAAATAATAAGGAAATGTGTCCAAATAAACAAAACTTATTGCCCATGATAAGTGGAATAAATGCCATGATGAACCTTGCTAGAATAACATGGACTTTTTGGAGGCATTCTTGGTTTTCACCATTTCCTGTTACAGGAAAAACATTTCTAAGAGAAAAA
The DNA here is from genome assembly GCF_000732505.1 of Cyprinodon variegatus. NCBI lineage: Eukaryota > Metazoa > Chordata > Actinopteri > Cyprinodontiformes > Cyprinodontidae > Cyprinodon > Cyprinodon variegatus. The sequence goes on along the minus strand of NW_015150458.1, from coordinate 2,584,778 downwards.
AAAGGACAACAGACTTGATAAAAGGATAGGGACAGGTTTCTTGGACCAAGTATTTTTAAAAACATGAATGCAGAATCATTACTTATAAGAGGTTTTCTATTTTTGTGCTCACTAATAGTGATTGGCATATCCAGCCTTTTAAATAATTACTTGCTTAAAAAGCTGCATGTTTATGTTTCATATCAGGCTTGAAAACTTGATTATAACTTTCTATGCTGGTTTTATTTTAAAGCTTAGGTTTTCCAAGATATTATTCAAGTGATGTAAAAATGCAGAAATTTAAATATTTTTTTTTAGTCAAGCAATTCATAATAAATCCTAACACTATTTTTTTTTTTTACTGGAATCTAAATCAACTGCATCAACACATGTTTTAAATTACGATTGTGTCCCTCCATGAAAACAGAATGCATATGGCAACAAGGAAATATACAATAAAAAACAGCAGTAAAATTAAACAAAAGGAAATTAAAATAAAATAACTGTGCATTAAGCACTGGCACTAACAGAGCAGCACACTTACACTGTATTCTCTTGATACAATTGTGTTTTTGCGTGTGCATGTTTGATGTGTGTCATGCCTTAAGTGGACCTCTGAAAGGGTGAGCTGTTGATAGTTTGAGCAGAGTTTGACAGATCATAAACACTCAGCTACTCCAACACAAAGCCTAGCTCTGACAGTGTAATATTAAGGGTCTCCTGTCAACCCACCCACTGCAATCCAGGGAGAAGATGTGACCTTTAACAATTAGACTACAATCAACACTGATTTACCTTTGCATTTATCTCATTCAGTCAAAAGGATTAAAACCCTATAATCAATTTATTGCTCCTATTTTAGAAGTCATTACTGTGCTGTGTATAACTTTGCATTAAAGAAAAAAATTATTTAATCCATAGGTGTATATAAATAATAGGATATGTTAATTTAAAATTACAGCAACATCACCCACTGAGAAGTTTGTGGGCACATTGTAACGAAGTGTGGTATGTTTTTTTCAGAGATCGCAGTAAAGGTTGAAAGACATTTCATTGAATGATGCGGTCATGCCATTTTAAAACCTGACATGACCACTCTGAAGGCTTCTTCCTGTTTATGTGGGGCTTCTTTTGACTGGATGTCCCAAATGCAATTTCCTGTTTCATGTTCCTGTCTGGAATCTGGCAGAGTTGATGTGATGCTTTAGCTGTCACATACGTATACCCACAAATATGTGACCAGACTAAGACTCACACACAACATGAAACCAAGAATCTCTGACGGATGGGCATTTGGACTTCGTCTCTAAACATAAGCTTAAATACTATCTTTTTAAAGCCATTGTTTAAAACTGACTCTATGCTCGTGAAATTTTGACCCTAGATCCGGATATTTTTTGTGCTCAAATAAGGAAACTAGAAAGGATTTTAACATATCTAGTAACTTAGATCCCATTTTAACATGTTTGACTGGTTATCTTGCTCAGATTAACTTTTAACCATGACCTTTACTTTTAGCTCAAGTTTAACTCAAATTAGCCCAAGATGTCTGGACCCTGTTTCAGAAAGAACTCCCATCCTACCCTGAGTAGAAAAGAAATACTCTGAGTAGTTCTACCCTTCTCTTCCTTATACTCAGAATTTTGAGTTTCAGAACAGATAATATCAACTGAGTACAGTAACTAAATTCACAAGTCAAGAAGCTCTTATCAATGGAAAGCAGATAACAACTTAACATATGAGCACACATGCAGGTCCAATGTTACCTGCTCGCTTTGCAGTTGTTCAGTGGACCAATCTCCATCTAGCATTTGATTACTTTCAAAATCTCAAACAAAACAAAAAAAATACATAAAAAACACAAAGTGCAGTTAATGTAATGAAAAGGATTAGAATTTGTAATGGAGTTGAATGTACAAGTACTTCATGTAAATTGTACACTGCAAAAAACATCTAGAAATAAGTAAAAAATGTCTTAAATTAAGTGTATTTACCCTTAATTTGAGCAGGTAAAAAGGATGATCTGCCAATGGAATGAGTGTTTTTACTCCTAAAATAAGATAATTAGATAATATACACTTGAAATAAGACAAAGCAATTGTTTTTTTCTTATTTTAAATGTAAATTGTCTTGTTCCATTGGCAAAGTGTCTCACTTACCTCCTCAATTCAAGAAGAAATGCACTTAATTTGAGCAAAAGCGACTTATTTAGATTTCCATTTTTTGCAGTGTAGTGGAGTAAAAGTAGAAAGTATCAAACGTAAATCTACTTAAGTACAGAAACTTAAGTACTTGTACTTTGTTACATCTCACCACTGTTAATAACATTAAAATGCTTCCACATGAATCTCATTAAAATCCAATGTCTTTATTAAAGCTAATTTTAAGAAAGAGATAGTCCTTTGGGGAGATAAACATCCAATATCGCTGTCTGATCGAAGATATCTTTAGAGAATGTACACATATTTTCATACAAAAAGAGCTTTCTAGAGAACCATATTGGAATTGAATACTAGTTTGTGTAAACTTTAGTGTGCCATAAACAGTTTCAATTATATTAAATGAAGTTACCGACAAACACAGTTGTTGCTAGTGAAAATGCTGAGTTGCTAGTAAGTTTGGAAAACTACTGGTCACAGTTAACCTGGCAATAGCCAGATTGATATATGTAGAACTGAGTTGAGTTCTACGTTATCAATCTGGGGTCACTGCCATTCAGTCTGTCCGTGAAAATGAGAGATGTTAAGTGATATACTTTGAACTGATTTGGTGATGTGCAAGCTAGTACACACCTTCCATAATACACTTTCAGCCAATTGTAGCTACACAATATGATTTGTCTGTAGCTTCTTGAGTGTTTTCACAACTAGCGAGTAAGCTGATAAATCAGACCTTTGACAGAAAAACACAGACATCTTTCCCATCTACAAATGCACAAAGTACTTCTCTTTGCCCCTTTATTAAATGAAAAATTGTCGCTATTTTAGCTAAAACCGAGTCAATTGCGAATTGACAGGTGAGTCCCCCAGCGTAGCCATGTTTGTTATGCCCCAGCAAGGCCCTTCTGACTGTCGTCATTCCAACATGTCCCACCTCAAAAAACACTGCTGGCATATCATTGGTCCGACCCACTGGTGGTTTGGAGATGATGTATTAGTGCAAGTCTTTCTAGGTGGATTTGTTTTAAGACTGAAAACTCAGATTTTGTGATAATCCAACTTGCAGCGCAAGGTTATCCCACAGTGGCTGGTACTGCATGATTTCCTCACAACCCTGTCCTCTCTGACCAGTTTTTAATAACCTTCAGGATTACTTTAACAGAGTTCTCCTCCACCAAAAGAAGGTTTCGCTTTAGCAGATCATTATCAATAGGGCAGTTATAAATTTTAAAGAATCAGTTTCACTTTCTCTCCCCTCTCTCTCCTCCACTTTCTCTCTCTGTACTGCTGCAGAGGGCAAAAGTCTAGTTTATTCCCCTTCACAGGTTGATGATTTTGTTTATGGGGTTAATCTTCTCTGCATACTGCCTTAGACAACGCAGCCCCTTTAAAAAACTTTAAAAATAAGAGCTGGCTACCTGGTTTAATGCAGAGCTAAGCACCCTAGCAAAATGCTAGGAAACTGGAGAGAAAATCGTGCTCCACAGGCCTACAGGAATCCTACCTAGTCTGGAAAAATAGTTTACTGCTGTATAAAGGGACCCATTGTAAAGCAAGAGCAGCATATTTCTTCTTTTTAATAAAGGAGAATAAGAATAATTCTAGATATCTTTTTAATGCAGTTGCCAACCTCACCCAGAGCCATAGCTCTGTTGAAACATCCATCCCACCTGCTCCTAGCAGTAATGATTTTTTGGGATTCTTTATAAATAAGATTGATCTTATTAAAAATAAGATCATTAGCACTCCTCTAACTACAATTGTTTTGTCTCTGGAAGGTGAGCCAGCATTTGAGGTAGCCATAGAATCTGAACTGGGCTTAGACAGCTTTGGTCCAGTTGAACTTTTAGAGTTAGCAAAACTATTGTCTTCATCTAAGCCTTCCACTTGTATGTTAGATCCATTTCCAACCAGGTTATTGAAGGAAGTATTCCCTTTGATCTTTTATTTCATTTTAGATGTGATTAATCTATCCCATTTACAGGGATATGTAACAAAGGCTTTAAGGGTGCTATAATTTAAACTTTACTTTAGAAACTGTCTCTTGACCCAGATGACTAGGTCAATTATAGACCTATATCCAATCTTCATATCTTATCTAAAATCCGGCATCTCGTTCTTTCGATCATGATCCAAAGCTCATGACCATAGATGAGGGTAGGAATGTAGGAAAGGAGCAACTTTTCATCTACAGTTATCCTTGTATCTTCTCTGTCAATCCAACATCAGAGGCAGGTTTTGTCTTTCTCATAATTGAGACGCAATTTTGTGAACTCTGCAGATGGTAGGTCTGTGCAAGCTTCAGGTTTAACAAGTTTCTTCATTGACTGAATGCTAAGAAAGTGAGCAGTAGCAGCTTAGAACAGAAAAACAGAGCAGCACAAGGTTCAGTGCATGTTTCGAATAACATGACGCTCAGTTGAGGTGGTGCTCCTCTTAAAAGCCCTGAGTAACTGCAAAAGAGGTCATAGCAGGGCTTGCTCTTGTTTTTACTACTTCTGTATTACTGTTAATAGCAGGGCAAAAGGACATTTCTTTTCAAGGTCATGGCTTATATCAGTTCTGTGTCCATAAGGAGCATACAAAATAAACTAAACTAAATAACTAAACTGTGTCATATAATATTGCTTAGTAACAATGAACCCTAACTTGACAATTACTATTGTGAGATTCATTACAGTATGCATACTATACGACAAGAGCTATCATCTATACTAAATTCAGAGCTTAGAAATGGTTCTAAAACCACTAACCTCATCCATCGGCTGGGCCTTTCACACCAGTTCCAGCCAAGCTTTGCAAAATAAAATAGGATTAGACATTTTCACTCCCTGTCATGCATCTTGTCTATTTTACCATTTGTTCTCCCCCTTGTTCCTCTGTTACATCTCATTTCACTGCTCCCTTTAGATCCTTAGCTTTCTCATCCTCTCCTGCTGTTTCCCCTTTAGTTCTCCTCTTTTTATCTGCTCTCCTCCTTTGTCCTATTACAGTCCTCTTTGACTCTTTTCTTCATTTTGCAACACTTGTATTGTTATTACATTTACATTTTAAATTATGTTTACTGCCTTTGTGTGTGTGTGTCTTTTCATGTCTAAGCGTGGGCATATTATGAGATTAAAGGTAACTTCTTATCCCAGTTTGCTTAAAACACTTGAAATAAAAAAAACACCTATATGTTGTCAATAATGACCTCTAACTTTTTGACTTGCATACACTCATTTATTTTTATAGTGCTATGTTCTGTCATTATATAGGTGTGAGCATCTACAGGGACTGGCAATAAGTGCAGCGATGGAACAAGGCTGCAGTAAAATATAGCCAGGAGCTAAAGCCAGTTGGGAGGTTACGTGCAGAGAAAATGGCCCCCCAATGGTACAAAATTATGTGTTTTTCATGGGGCTTATGTATCAACAGACAACTGGTAGCCTTATGATGGAGGTTTCGTTCCGTTTGCAGAAATGTTTTCTTTCATTACTTTTGTTCTAAGTTTATTTTTGTTGTGAGTGGTTCTCTCAGTTTTTTGATTTCCCGCTATGGGCCTGATGTACTAAAGGTTTTTATGTATACAAATACTGTATATGTAAAATTGACAATATGCACAATTAGATCTAATATGACATAGATCTATAACTCTGTATGAAAATATCTTTGCCCTCATCAATCAAAGTACTAGGGCGTAACCTCAAACAATGCAATTTTTTTAACTGCTTGATTAACGTGGGGTTGACTTAGAGCCAGAGGCAAATAGAACCTAAGTCGTATCTCCTTTGGAAAAAAACGTTCCAACACTACATTTTCTTCCATTTGATGGACCATTCCAGTGCAACATTGTTAGAGAGATGTCCCAGGATGTTTTTTTTTTGTGTGTGTTGGGTGTCCAGCAATCCCAGATTCATGCACTTGTCCATGCACACTTTCAACTACAGTCATTGGTTCAAAATAAAATAAAATAGAAATAAATAAGATAGCTACAACAAGTTTCTTTTGGAAAAGATTTATCTAACCCTAATGAGTATGAATTAACTCTTTTTCCACTGGGGAGAGGACATTTATCTGTGTTAATCTGTGGTAAAATGCATTATTATATTATCATCGCTGTTCAGACATTTGTTCTGAAAGACCATACATTGTTGCAGCTACTCTTGCCAGCCCATTTTTGTTTAACTTTTTCATGCTCATTATGCATTAGAAATAAAAAACACTGGTGAGAATAAAAGTTTAGTCAAATGTTTTATGGTTATCCACTTGTTAAATGTATTTTACATGCTTGTTTGTTTTGCAGATATCTTCTGCTAAACCATTTTCCTTTTCCTTTTCTTTCTTTTTTCTAAACTAGTAAGTTTTATATCTGATTTCATTTAATTATGTTAAATAGACAAAAGAAAGTAGAAGTTTCCCATTCTTTAAAAGAAGAAAAAACATGCCTCCAGGCTGCCTGGAAAAAATTATGTGAGGGCAGTCTTTGAGTGACATTTCATGAATTGAAATAAAAACTGGTTGTGATAGCTGGAATGATCCATATGCCAAAAGCATTTTGACTGTGTTTCTTCTCCAAGTGAACCCAAGGGAATAGGTCGTGATTATTATTTTTTTTCACATGAATAGGGAAGGTCCAAAAATTGTTTAGATAGTGATCATAACTGCATTCCTGTGCATAGTGCATTTGTGAATGAAGCTGCCATTAGGAGGTGAAAATAGATTCCCCCTGCTCTCCCATACTACAGACTGGACACAGTTCTTTGTGTATGAGGTAGGTCGGTGAATCTTGAGTTACAAAGAACTGCTGCTAAGGAATGATTTGTTATCTGGCTCTGTGCTGTAAGTGGTGCTGAGTCATTTACTCACTCACAGCATTTATCAGGGTGTGATTTGTTCATTAACAAGTCTGTGGCTTACCTAAGTATCTTAAGATAATTGGGATAGGGGAAGTGTGTGTATGTTTCCATGAGGTTTGAGTTGGCATTAGCAGTTAGTTTACAGGAATACATGTGATTGTGTGAGTCAAAGAATGTTGAGGTTCCACTACCGACCAACACAAATCGCTTACGCTCACCTTGAATGAACTCAGACAGGAATTAATCAGTGAATGAAGTAATTCATGCAGTTCATTCAATCAAGATCTTAGTTAATTTAAATGAAACATTTAAGAATAAGAAAAAAAAAATCTGCTGCTACATTTTTTCTTCTGAGGGTCTCAGATAGCTCTTTTGAAGTCAAGATGCTGCGTTGGGGGTCTCCATGTATTAATCAGCAGAAGTGTTTCATAATTCAATAAAAAAAAATTAAAAAGGATGTTTTCATTGGATTTTACTCTTTATTTATCTAGCAATTTTTCATGACTATAAATATGAATTGACGCAAGATGTATGTCAGATATGCATCCACACCTGCGTGTTTGTGTGTACAGTACGGTCATGTATAGGCCTAACCAAGTTAGCATGAATTGGATACTTCCTGCAAGGATTTACATTTAAATTTGATGCATTTGCAAGGGTGGAGTACTTTTAATTCTAAAAGACATCTACTTACAAACTCACTTAAAATTTTAATTTTTATATTACCTTTTTGTCCATTGTCCTTTATTGTCCTTTTTTGCAATCACTTTCCTGCTCCTAACCTCGACTTCTTTCCCATTTTCTTTGGTTTCGGCAGAGTAGCATTAGTAATGTCATGCCTCATTTAGGTTACGTATTTTTGCCTCCTCTTTTATCATTTTTGACCTCTGTTCACAGCTACTAAGTAACTACTCTCCACCGTGTAAGCAGTTACTTTGCCCCTCACCTCCTCTTACAAGTTTTTCATCCGTCTGTCTCTTTTTCTCTGTCTATATTTTTTCACTCTTAGATTTGACATGTTCTGTGTCTCTTGACAGATAAAACCTACTGTAGAATTTCTTTCAAGCTTGTCCTTCATGTCTTTGCTCTCCTGTCCATCCTCACTGCTCCCTGAATCCCGCTGAGTAGTCTGTTTCATTTTCATTCAATGAGTCTCTCTTCATTGTTTCTTTAATCAGTCTTATTTTCTCTTCAGCTCACATCTGCTCTTTTTTCCTCTGTCTACAGCATTTTTAGTTTGTTGTCATCCCTTCGTTATTTTCCTGTCTGTCTTTGCTTTTTACCTCCAATGTCAAATGTCTGGCCTAAATAATGGAAATAAAGTACTATATTCTAGGACATTTTGTTTTCCCCCTACATTGTTTTTTTCATCTTGCTGATCTTCTCCCATAATGACTTTCATTATTTCATTTTGCAAAGTTACATCATCCATCAACATGTCACAATCTAGTCTCCCAATTTTCTCCTTGCC